>NC_086448.1:415639422-415941922 GCF_028390025.1 Pseudophryne corroboree
TGTGGTTAACAGCTATAGTGGTAGAACAGAATGTTTGTTTGGATGACCACACATCAAATAAGCTCTAAGCTACCTGGGCTGGACCATACACAGTATAAAAAAACCTGAACAATATAAATGATGTAGTGTTAATGGCAAATTTGTGGTTCTATTTCCTTTTTAAATACATTTTACTTTAAAGCTGATCTGCTTACTAGATAATTATATTTTGCTACTAAGGTGCCCCCACTCACATTCCCCCTCCGGCACACAGCTATCAGCCAGTATTACCATTCCTCAGTTTCAGATCTGCCCTTTTCATGTATGAACTTCTAGTAAGTATACAGAATTTGCATAGTCTACTGTGTAATAGTCTAAACTTAGCCGGGTTATGTTATAGCAATTAGCTGAACAGCCAATCAGGCACTTTACTTCCAACTCAAGTCTAAAAACCCAGGTTGTATGTGTTCACACAACGGGTGACCTGGGTTACACCCAGGAAAAACCCTGGTAAAAAGCAAGGTCGTGTACCCAGGTAATTTCTGTTCACGCATAGCGAAAACCCGGGTCGATGCCATGTTCACTGGCAAAAAAAAATAAGAATTTACTTACCGATAATTCTATTTCTCATAGTCCGTAGTGGATGCTGGGGACTCCGTCAGGACCATGGGGATAGCGGCTCCGCAGGAGACAGGGCACATCTAAAGAAAGCTTTTAGGATCACATGGTGTGTACTGGCTCCTCCCCCCATGACCCTCCTCCAAGCCTCAGTTAGGTACTGTGCCCGGACGAGCGTACACAATAAGGAAGGATCTTGAATCCCGGGTAAGACTCATACCAGCCACACCAATCACACTGTACAACTTGTGATCTGAACCCAGTTAACAGTATGATAACAAACGAAGTAGCCTCTGAAAAGATGGCTCACAACAATAATAATAACCCGATTTTTGTAACAATAACTATGTACAAGTATTGCAGACAATCCGCACTTGGGATGGGCGCCCAGCATCCACTACGGACTATGAGAAATAGAATTATCGGTAAGTAAATTCTTATTTTCTCTAACGTCCTAGTGGATGCTGGGGACTCCGTCAGGACCATGGGGATTATACCAAAGCTCCCAAACGGGCGGGAGAGTGCGGATGACTCTGCAGCACCGAATGAGAGAACTCCAGGTCCTCCTTAGCCAGAGTATCAAATTTGTAAAATTTTACAAACGTGCTCTCCCCTGACCACGTAGCTGCTCGGCAAAGTTGTAATGCCGAGACCCCTCGGGCAGCCGCCCAAGATGAGCCCACCTTCCTTGTGGAGTGGGCCTTTACAGATTTAGGCTGTGGCAGGCCTGCCACAGAATGTGCAAGTTGGATTGTGCTACAGATCCAATGCGCAATCGTCTGCTTAGACGCAGGAGCACCCATCTTGTTGGGTGCATACAATATAAACAACGAGTCAGATTTTCTGACTCCAGCTGTCCTTGAAATATATATTTTTAATGCTCTGACAACGTCCAGTAACTTGGAGTCCTCCAAGTCGCTAGTAGCCGCAGGCACCACAATAGGCTGGTTCAAGTGAAAAGCCGAAACCACCTTAGGGAGAAAATGAGGACGTGTCCGCAGTTCTGCCCTGTCCGAATGGAAAATCAGATATGGGCTTTTGTACGATAAAGCCGCCAACTCTGAAACTCTCCTGGCTGAAGCCAGGGCCAGTAGCATGGTTACTTTCCATGTAAGATACTTCAAATCATTGGTTTGAGAGGCTCAAACCAATGAGATTTGAGAAAATCCAAAACTACGTTTAGATCCCACGGTGCCACTGGGGGCACAATCGGGGGCTGTATATGTAGTACACCCTTGACAAAAGTTTGTACTTCAGGCACTGAAGCCAATTCCTTCTGGAAGAAGATTGATAAGGCCGAAATTTGAACTTTAATAGACCCCAATTTTAGGCCCATAGACAATCCTGCCTGCAGGAAATGTAAGAATCGACCCAATTGAAATTCTTCCGTTGGGGCGTTCTTGGCTTCACACCACGCAACATATTTTCTCCAAATGCGGTGATAATGTTGTGCGGTCACTTCCTTCCTAGCCTTAATCAAGGTAGGAATAACTTCCTCTGGAATGCCCTTTTCTTTTAGAATCCGGCGTTCAACCGCCATGCCGTCAAACGCAGTCGCGGTAAGTCTTGGAACATACAAGGTCCCTGCTGAAGCAGATCCCTTCTTAGAGGTAGAGGCCACGGATCCTCCGTGAGCATCTCTTGAAGTTCCGGATACCAAGTTCTTCTTGGCCAATCCGGAGCCACTAGTATTGTTCTTACTTTCCTTTTCCGAATAATTCTCAGTACCTTTGGTATGAGAGGCAGAGGAGGAAACACATACACTGACTGGTACACCCATGGTGTTACCAGAGCGTCCACAGCTATTGCCTGAGGGTCTCTTGACCTGGCGCAATATCTGTCCAGTTTTTTGTTGAGGCGAGACGCCATCATATCCACCTTTGGTTTTTCCCAACGGTTCACAATCATGTGGAAAACTTCCGGATGAAGTCTCCACTCTCCCGGGTGAAGGTCGTGTCTGCTGAGGAAGTCTGCTTCCCAGTTGTCCACTCCCGGGATGAACACTGCTGACAGTGCTATGACATGATTTTCCGCCCAGCGAAGAATCCTTGCAGCTTCTGTCATTGCTCTTCTGCTTCTCGTGCCGCCTTGTCTGTTTACGTGGGCGACTGCCGTGATGTTGTCCGACTGGATCAACACCGGCTGAAGCAGCGGTTTTGCCAAGCTTAGAGCATTGTATATCGCTCTTAGCTCCAGTATATTTATGTGAAGAGACGTCTCCAGGTCTGACCATACACCCTGGAAGTTTCTTCCCTGTGTGACTGCTCCCCAGCCCCGTAGGCTGGCATCCGTAGTCACCAGGACCCAGTCCTGTATGCCGAACCTGCGGCCCTCTAACAGATGGGCACTCTGCAACCACCACAGGAGAGACAACCTTGTTCTTGGTGACAGTGTTATCCGCTGATGCATGTGCAGATGCGATCCGGACCATTTGTCCAGCAGATCCCACTGAAATGTTCGTGCATGGAATCTGCCGAATGGAATTGCTTCGTAAGAAGCCACCATCTTTCCCAGGACTCTTGTGCATTGATGTACTGACACAGTTCCTGGTTTTAGGAGGTTCCTGACCAGTTCGGATAACTCCCTTGCTTTCTCCTCCGGGAGAAACACCTTTTTCTGAACCGTGTCCAGAATCATTCCCAGGAACAGCAGACGTGTTGTCGGGGTCAATTGAGATTTTGGAAGATTCAGAATCCACCCGTGTTGCTGAAGCACTACTTGGGTTAGTGCTACACCGACTTCCAGCTGTTCTCTGGACTTTGCCCTTATCAGGAGATCGTCCAAGTAAGGGATAATTAATACGCCTTTTCTTCGTAGAAGAACCATCATTTCGGTCATTACCTTGGTAAAGACCCGAGGGGCCGTGGACAAACCAAACGGCAGCGTTTGAAACTGATAATGACAGTCTTGTATCACGAACCTGAGATACCCTTGGTGTGAGGGGTAAATTGGGACATGCAGATAAGCATCTTTTATGTCCAGGGACACCATGAAGTCCCCTTCTTCCAGATTCGCTATCACTGCTCTGAGTGACTCCATCTTGAACTTGAATTTCTGTATGTACAGGTTCAAGGATTTCAGATTTAGAATAGGTCTTACCGAACCGTCCGGCTTCGGTACCACAAATAGTGTGGAATAATACCCCTTTCCCTGTTGTAGGAGGGGTACCTTGACTATCACCTGCTGCGAATACAGCTTGTGAATGGCTTCCAATACCGTCGTCCTTTCTGAGGGAGACGTTGGTAAAGCAGACTTTAGGAACCGGCGAGGGGGAGACCTTTCGAACTCCAACATGTAACCCTGAGATACTATCTGCAGGATCCACGGGTCCACCTGTGAGCGAGCCCACTGATTGCTGAAAATCTTTAGTCGACCCCCCACCGCTCCTGAGTCCGCTTGTAAAGCCCCAGCGTCATGCTGATGGCTTTGTAGAACCCGGGGCGGGCTTCTGGTCCTGGGCAGGGGCTGCTTGCTGCCCTCTCTTACCCTTTCCTCTGCCTCGCGGCAGATAAGACTGTCCTTTTGCTCGCTTGTTTTTATAGGAGCGAAAGGACTGCGGCTGAAAAGACGGTGTCTTTTTCTGTTGGGAGGGGGTCTGAGGTAAAAAAGTGGATTTGCCGGCAGTTGCCGTGGCCACCAGATCCGATAGACCGACCCCAAATAATTCCTCTCCTTTATATGGCAACACTTCCATATGCCTTTTGGAATCCGCATCACCTGACCACTGTCGCGTCCATAAACTTCTTCTGGCAGATATGGACATCGCACTTACTCTTGATGCTAGAGTACAAATATCCCTCTGAGCATCTCGCATATAAAGAAACGCATCCTTTAATTGCTCTAGAGTCAATAAAATACTGTCCCTATCCAGGGTATCAATATTTTCAGTCAGGGAATCCAACCACACTACCCCAGCACTGCACATCCAGGCTGAGGCTATTGCCGGTCGCAGTATAACACCAGTATGAGTGTATATACTTTTCAGGTTAGTTTCCAGCCTCCTATCCGCTGGATCCTTGAGGGCGGCCGTATCAGGAGACGGCAACGCCACTTGCTTTGATAAACGTGTGAGCGCCTTATCCACCCTAGGGGGTGTTTCCCAGCGCGTCCTAACCTCTGGTGGGAAAGGGTATAATGCCAATAACTTCTTAGAAATTAGCAGTTTTCTATCTGGGTTAACCCACGCTTCATCACACACGTCATTCAATTCCTCTGATTCTGGAAAAGCTACAGGTAGTTTTTTCACCCCCCACATAATACCCCTTTTTGAGGTACCAGCAGTATCAGAGATCTGCAAAGCCTCCTTCATTGCCGTGATCATATAACGTGTGGCCCTGTTGGAAAATACGTTTGTTTCTTCACCGTCGACACTAGATTCATCTGTGTCGGTACCCGTGTCGACTGACTGAGGTAAGGGACGTTTTACAGCCCCTGACGGTGTCTGAGACGCCTGAGCCGGTACTGACTGGTTTTCAGGCCGTCTCATTTCGTCTACTGACTTTTGTAATGTACTAACATTATCACGTAATTCCATAACTAAAGCCATCCATTCCGGTGTCGACTCCCTAGGGGGTGACATCACCATTACCGGCAATTGCTCTGCCTCCACACCAACATCGTCCTCATACATGTCGACACACACGTACCGACACACAGCAGCCACACAGGGAATGCTCTAATCGAAGACAGGACCCCCTTAGCCCTTTGGGGAGACAGAGGGAGAGTTTGCCAGCACACACCAAAAGCGCTATAAATGTATATAAACAACCCTAAAAGGTGTTGTTTTTGTTATAAGCGCTTTTAATATATAAATATCGCCAATTTATGCCCCCCTTCTCTTTGTTACCCTGTTTCTGTAGTGCAGTGCAGGGGAGAGTCCTGGGAGCCTTCCTCACAGCGGAGCTGAGCAGGAAAATGGCGCTGAGTGCTGAGGAGAATAAGCTCCGCCCCTTTTCCGGTGGGCTTTTCTCCCGGGTTTTGAGAAATCTGGCCTGGGTTAAATACATACATATAGCCTTAATGGCTATATGTGATGTATTCTTTGCCACTAAAGGTATTTAATATTGCTGCCCAGGGCGCCCCCAGCAGCGCCCTGCACCCTCCGTGACTGGTCAGTGAGAAGTGTGTAGCAACAATGGCGCACAGCTGCCGTGCTGTGCGCTACCTTCATGAAGACTGAAGAGTCTTCTGCCGCCTGTTTCCGGACCTCCGATCTTCAGCATCTGTAAGGGGGATCGGCGGCGCGGCTCCGGGACGAACCCCAGGATGACCTGTGTTCCGACTCCCTCTGAAGCTATGTCCAGTAGCCTAAGACTCCAATCCATCCTGCACGCAGGTGAGTTGAAAATCTCTCCCCTAAGTCCCTCGATGCAGTGAGCCTGTTGCCAGCAGGACTCACTGAGATTTAAAACCTAAAAAAACTTTTTCTAAGCAGCTCTTTAAGAGAGCCACCTAGATTGCACCCTGCTCGGACGGGCACAAAAACCTAACTGAGGCTTGGAGGAGGGTCATGGGGGGAGGAGCCAGTACACACCATGTGATCCTAAAAGCTTTCTTTAGATGTGCCCTGTCTCCTGCGGAGCCGCTATCCCCATGGTCCTGACGGAGTCCCCAGCATCCACTAGGACGTTAGAGAAATAAGATTTTACTTACCGGTAAATCTATTTCTCGTAGTCCGTAGTGGATGCTGGGGACACCGTAAGGACCATGGGGAATAGACGGGCTCCGCAGGAGATAGGGCACTTTAAGAAAGCTTTGAATTCTGGGTGTGCGCTGGCTCCTCTCTCTATGTCCCTCCTCTAGACCTCAGTTAGAGAAACTGTGCCCAGAGGATATGAACAGTACGAGGAAAGGATTTTTGTAATCTAAGGGCGAGATTCATACCAGCCACACCAATCACACCGTATAACATGTGATAAACTACCCAGTTAACAGTATGAACAATTAACATAGCCTCGGTTCAAGACCGACCAACTATAATATAACCCTTATTGAAGCAATAACTATATACAAGTCTTGCAGAAGAAGTCCACACTTGGGACGGGCGCCCAGCATCCACTACGGACTACGAGAAATAGATTTACCGGTAAGTAAAATCTTATTTTCTCTAACGTCCTAGTGTATGCTGGGGACTCCGTAAGGACCATGGGGATTATACCAAAGCTCCCAAACGGGCGGGAGAGTGCGGATGACTCTGCAGCACCGAATGAGCAAACACAAGGTCCTCCTCAGCCAGGGTATCAAACTTATAGAACTTCGCAAAAGTGTTGGAACCTGACCAAGTAGCCGCTCGGCAAAGCTGTAATGCCGAGACCCCTCGGGCAGCCACCCAAGAAGAGCCCACCTTCCTAGTGGAATGGGCCTTAACAGATTTAGGTAATGGCAATCCTGCCGTAGAATGCGCCTGCTGAATCGTGTTACAGATCCAGCGAGCAATAGTCTGCTTTGAAGCAGGAGCGCCAACCTTGTTGGCCGCATACAGAACAAACAGAGCTTCCGTTTTCCTGATCCTAGCTGTTCTGGTCACATAAATCTTCAAAGCCCTGACCACATCCAGGGACTCAGAGTCTTCCAAGTCCCGAGTAGCTACAGGCACGACAATAGGTTGGTTCATATGAAAAGATGAGACCACCTTGGGCAGAAATTGAGGCAGAGTCCTCAACTCTGCCCTATCCACGTGAAAAATTAGGTATGGGCTTTTATATGAAAGCCGCTAATTCTGAAACACGCCTTGCAGAAGCTAAGGCCAACAACATGACCACTTTCCAAGTGAGGTATTTCAACTCCACTGTTTTGAGTGGTTCAAACCAAGGTGACTTGAGGAAACTTAATACCACGTTAAGATCCCAAGGCGCCACCGGAGGCACAAAGGGAGGCTGAATATGCAGCACGCCATTCACAAAAGTCTGTACTTCAGGAAGAGAAGCCAATTCTCTGTGAAAGAAAATGGATAAGGCCGAAATTTGGACCTTTATGGACCCTAATTTTAGGCCCAAATTCACTCCCGTTTGAAGGAAGTGAAGCAAACGGCCCAAATGGAACTCCTCCGTAGGAGCAGCTCTGGCCTCACACCAAGAAACATATTTCCGCCATATACGGGGATAATGTTTCGATGTCACATCCTTCCTAGCCTTGGTCAGTGTAGGAATGACCTCCTCTGGAATCCCTTTTTCCGCTAGGATCCGGCGTTCAACCGCCATGCCGTCAAACGCAGCCGCGGTAAGTCTTGGAACAGACAGGGCCCCTGCTGCAGCAGGTCCTGCCTTAGAGGAAGAGGCCACGGATCTTCTGTGAGCAACTCTTGCAGATCCGGATACCAAGCCCTCCTTGGCCAATCTGGAACAATGAGAATTGCTATGACCCTTCTTAGTCTTATTAATCTCAACACCTTGGGTATGAGAGGTAGAGGAGGAAACACAGACCGATCTGAACACCCATGGTGTCACCAGAGCGTCTACCGCTACCGCCTGAGGGTCTCTTGACCTGGCGCAATACCTCTTTAGCTTTTTGTTGAGACGAGACGCCATCATGTCTATTTGAGGCAGTTCCCACCGATCCACAATCTGTGTGAAGACTTCTTGATGAAGTCCCCATTCTCCCGGATGCAGGTCGTGCCTGCTGAGGAAGTTCGCCTCCCAGTTGTCCACCCCCGGGATGAACACTGCTGATAACGCGCTTACATGGCCTTCCATCCAGCGCAGAATCCTGGACGCCTCTGCCATGGCCACTCTGCACCTTGTGCCGCCCTGGCGGTTTACATGAGCCACTCCCGTGACATTGTCCGACTGAATCAGAACCGGTTTATTCTGAAGCCATTCCTCTGCCTGGCGTAGGGCGTTGTAAATGGCCCTTAACTCCAGGACATTGATGTGGTGACCTTGGAAATTTCTTCCCAGTGCGACAGCTCCCCAACCTCGAAGGCTCACATCCGTGGTCACCAGGATCCAGTCCTGAATGCCGAACCTGCGACCCTCTAGGAGGTGAGCACTGTGCAGCCACCACAGGAGAGATACCCTGGCACTGGGAGACAGGGTGATCCGTTTCTGCAAATGTAGATGGGACCCGGACCATTTGTCCAATAGGTCCCATTGGAAGGTCCTCGCATGGAACCTGCCGAAGGGGATGGCCTCGTATGAAGCCACCATCTTCCCCAGAACTTTTGTGCAATGATGCACAGAAACCTTTTTTGGCTTTAAAAGGTTCCTGACCAGGGCTATGAGCTCCTGAGCCTTCTCCACCGGAAGAAAAACTCTTTTGGTCTGTGTCTAGAATCAAGCACAAAAATGTCAGACGCATTGCAGGTACTAGCTGGGATTTCGGTAAATTGAGAATCCAACCGTGCCTCTGCAACGTCTTCACGGACAGAGACACGCTGTCCAGCAACTTCTCCCGAGATCTCGCCTTTATAAGGAGATCGTCCAAGTACGGGATAATTGTGACTCCCTGCTTGCGCAGGAGCACCATCATTTCCGCCATTACCTTGGTGAAAATTCTCGGGGCCGTGGAAAGACCAAACGGCAACGTCTGAAATTGGTAGTGACAATCCCGTACTGCAAATCTCAGAAACGCCTGGTGAGGGGGGAAAATCGGAACATGAAGGTACGCATCCTTTATGTCCAGGGACACCATCCAATCCCCTCCCTCCAGGCTGGCGATGACCATTCTTAGCGATTCCATCTTGAACTTGAACCTCTTCAAGTACAGGTTCAGGGATTTTAGATTTAGAATGGGTCTGACCGAACTGTCCGGTTTCGGTACCACAAACAGGAATGAATAATAACCCTCTCCTTGCTGGAGATGAGGAACCTTGATTATCACCTGTTGAATGTACAATTTGTGAATTGCCGCTAACACTAGCACCCTCTCTGACGGGGAAGCTGGCAGAGCCGTTTTGAAAAACTGGCGAGGGGGCATGTCTTCGAATTCCAGTCTGTATCCCTGGGAAACAATCTCTATTGCCCAGGTATCCACCTGCGATTTAACCCAGACGTGGCTGAAAAGACGAAGACGTGCCCCCACTTGGTCTGACAACCCCCACTTGATCTGACAAACCCCCCCCCCCCCCCCCCCCCCGGAAAGCCCCAGCATCTGTGGACTTTGCGGAAGCAGGGGAGGACTTCTGCTCCTGGGAACTAGCTGAGTGCAGCCGTTTTCCCTTGTCTTTACCTCTGGCAACGAAGGACGATCCACGTACCTTCTTGTTTTTATTGGAACGAAAGGACTGCATTTGATAATGCGGTACCTTCTTAGAATGCTGCGGGGGAACATAAGCTAAAAAAATAAGATTTTACTCACCGGTAAATCTATTTCTCGTAGTCCGTAGTGGATGCTGGGAACTCCGTAAGGACCATGGGGAATAGCGGCTCCGCAGGAGACTGGGCACAACTAAAATAGGATTTTGGTACTTACCAGGTAAATCCTTTTCTTTGAATCCATAGGGGTATGGACGGCTTTAGCAGAACAAAGGCACTGAATATTTAAATTTAGAACTCTCCACCCCTCCATATCCCCGAGTACCTCAGTGTTTTTTACTGAGCCGAACAGGAACTATAGAGAGGTTGACAATGGAGAATTACCTATAACATAACGGACAACAACAAAGTTGACACATAACGTTACTGACAACGTAACAGTTGACACCATAACCGATAGAACCTTATAATTTGAACCAGTCGGTGAAAATGTGTTACCATAAGATCCCCTGAGCTTAATACAACCCAGGTAAAACTTCTCTGGGTGGGCGTCCAGTGCCCCCTATGGATTCAAAGAAAAGGATTTACCTGGTAAGTACCAAAATCCTATTTTCTTTTTCATCCACTAGGGGTCACTGGAGTACTCTTGGGACGTACCAAAGCTTCCCCCTTGGGCGGGAGAGCTGTTTGACACCTGTAACACTAGGCGGCAAAAGCTAGATGCTGATGCCGCAAACGTATCAAACTTGTAAAAGCGCACAAACGTGTGCACTGAAGACCATGTAGCCGCACGGTCAAGCTGCGTCGTAGAAGCTCCACGACCAGCTGCCCATGACGTTCCCACAGAACCTGTGGGATGAGCTATTACTGATGTTGGCGACTGTAACCTAGCCTTAAGGTAAGCCTGACGTATAGTCAGTTTTATCCATCTGGATAAGGTCTGCTGAGAAGCTGGCCAACCCCACTTGGCAGCATCAGAGAACAAACAACGTATCCGTATTACGAACTGTAGACGTTCGGGACACATAAACGCGTAATGCGCGTGCCACATTCAGAGTTCCAGAATGTGCTGTCAACACAGGAACTACTATTGGTTGATTGATGTGAAACGATGACACTAGCTTTGGTAAGAAATCGGGATTCGTCCGAAGTTCCGCTCTGTCATCAGGAAACACCAAATACGGTGGCTTGCATGACAAGGCACCCAAATTTGAAAAACGCCTTGCCGAAGCTAAGGCTAGAAGAAAAATCGTTTTCCAAGTGAGAAACTTAATATCCACTTGCTGTAAGGGTTCAAAATATGAAGACTGTAAGAAATCTAAAACCAGATTCAAGTCCCATGGCGCTGTAGCTGGAATAACTGGAGGCTGTACTCTGAGGACACCCTGCAGAAAAGTGTGTACCGACGGCAATAGAGCCAATCGTCTTTGAAAATAAATTGACAACGCAGATACCTGCACCTTTAGTGTAGACAAACGCAGTCCTCCATCCAACCCCGTCTGTAAAAATAACAGAAGACGGGATAACTTGAAAGATGATGTCGGAAACTTCCGAGCTTCACACCAACCTATATAGGCACGCCAAATTCTGTAATAATGAGCGGCCGTAACTGGCTTCCTAGCACGTAACATGGTTGGTATAACTGATTCTGGAATGCCCTCTCTTCTTAAGAGGGCGGTCTCAACAGCCACCCCGTCAAACGCAGCCGCGCTAAATCGGGGTAAAGGAATGGACCCTTTTGTAACAGGTCCGGACGAAGCGGGAGCGGCCAAGGATAGTCTGCGAGTAGTCTGCGGAGATCCGTGAACCAAGCTCTCCGAGGCCAATGAGGCGCCACTAGTATGACTGTGGCGGACTCTCGTTTGATCCGTTTTAGCAACAGAGGGAGCAGCGGAAACGGTGGAAACAGATACACGAGGCTGTACGGCCACGCGATTGTGAGAGCATCCACCGCCACTGCCCTTGGATCTGTCGTTTTGGACACATACTGGGGCGTTTGTAATTGTGGCGAGATGCCATCAGGTCCACCTGAGGGAAACCCCACCTGTGGACCAACATGTGAAACACCTCTGGATTTAATGCCCAGTCTCCTGGATGAAAATCCCGACGGCTGAGATCATCCGTCTAGCAGTTGTCCACTCCCGGAATGAACCCAGTCGACAATATCACCTTGTGGTATTCTGGGCAATTGAGGATTCGAGCTACTTCCCGCATTGCCATGCGGCTTCTCGTTCCTCCCTGGTTGTTGTGTATGCGACTGCCGTCGCGTTGTCTGACTGCACTTGGACAGTTTGAGAGCGAAGCATGTAGTGCATTGTAAATTGCACGGAGTTTCAGGACATTTATAGACAGCAATCTGTCGTGATCCGTCTAGAGACCCTGTCGCTGACCATTTTAAACTACAACTCCCCAACCTCTGAGACTCTCGCCCAGAGTAGAGACACCCTCGCCCCCCTGTGGGGAATCTGCCTATGTGAGGGCGACCACTGCTGTTGAAATGGACGCGAGTGAAAACCTCCGAACTGAAGCGCTTCGAAAGCCCATCATTGTTCCTAATAGGCGAATACACAAATGTACCGATAGTGTGCGTGGCTTGAGTACTAATTGTACCAGATGGCGTATAATCTGTACTTTCTGGTGTAGTAGGTAAATTCTTTGATTTACCGTATCTGGAATCATACCTAGGAATTGAAGTCGTTGAGACGGAATTACATGCTATTGTTTTTGAAGTTGACACTGCAACCGTGGTGTACGTTAGCAGCGCAAGTAGGAGGAGCATCTGTTGAGAAGGAGCTCTTATGAGCAGATCGTCTAAGTATGGAACGATTGTCACTGCCAGGGATCTGAGATGAGCTATCATCACAAACATCACTTTGGTGAATACCCGAGGCGCTGACAAGAGGCCAAACGGTAGAGCCTGAAACTGTTAATGGTTGTGGCGTATTGCAAAACGCAAGAACCTGTGATGAGGTGACCAAACCGGAATGTGTAAGTACGCATCCTGGAGATAAAGCGCAATCATGCAATCTTGTGGCTCCAAATATGCAAATACTGACTGCAGAAATTCCATCTTCAATCTGTAGTAAGTGACTTACTAATTGAGACTGTGACGGAGCCTTCCGGCTTCGGTACCACAAACAGACGTGAATAATAACCCTGACCTTGTTGGTGTACCAGGCCTGGAATTAAAAACTGCTGAATCCAGCAGAGACTGAATGGCAACCTGCCAAAACGCCTTCTTGTCGTCCGACAGAGGCAGTCCTGTCTTGAAAAACCGCAGTGGCGGGAGACAGCTTTCTTTTAACCCTAAATAGCGGATACATCCATGAGTGGATGTCTGGAAACCCGGCAAATGTAACGTGTAAAGGCGCGCTCCCATAATTGGAAATCCGAGATGGGCTGGGAGCCCGTCAAGCCACTGGCTTGTTGGTAATTGTAGCGCCCTGGCGTTACAAGGCGTGACTGTTTTTGTACCACAGCCTTGAAAAGACTGAAGTCTAAAGGCTTTAAACGCCGGACCAGAGTATTTCCGTCTTGATACCGGAGGAGGCAATGGCGGGAAACTAGACTCCCCCCCCCCCCCTCCTCCTCCTCCTCCTCCCCCCCCCCCCTCCTCCTCCTCCTCCCCCCCCCCCCCCCCCGTCTTGGCCTGAAAAATGCATTTGTCAGATTTAGGACCAAACAACTTCTGGCTTTGTCGTGCTGAAACTAGCGACGATGAAAAGCGAGAAGCGAGCTAACAGGCGGCAGGAGAAGCTGTACAGAGATACTCAACAGCTTCTCAGATGTGATCGTCATTGTTTCCATACATAGAGCGCCCTAGTGACCCAAATGTATCTTGGGTCTTTATAAGGTTTGACACAGACGAATTCACCAATAGCGGATTCTCCAATTTAGATGTCACTGTGTGGAAACGGGTAAATAGACTTAAATCTTAGTAAGATATCCTAAATAAGAAGCCCATTGAAGATCTGTCGTTTAGTAAATACGACAGATTAGATGTTAGAGGCTCCTTAGTCTCTGTAAATTTCAGAGACTGACTCACTGGTCATTAGCAATGTATGGTTGTCAAAACCCGCACTATCTGACTGCTGGTCTAATGTGCCCTCCTCACTCGTATTTAGCGCTGTGAGGTTTGACATAGAATTGTCAGACTGCAACATAGCAGAAATGTTTAAATTATAAGACCAGTTAAATTAACACCCTGGTACCCAAAGTGAAGTTGGACCTTTGGAAAGGCTGAGACTCCTCCGTTAGAGCTGGCGGAGTAACTTCCGAGACTCCGATCTTACCGCTCCTGTCGAGCGGAGTCAATTTGAATTGCCAATGCTTAACATAGGATCTGGGAATGAACCGGCTTCCGGAGTGGAAACCTACAAAACATACTGAACATGTGGCAGATTTATGTACAGACATTGTAGTAAAACTTATTTTTAGTCTGTGCTGGAGCCTTACTCCTTATGCAGACAGACAACACAATAGCCAAAGAACAGACACTTGCACGACTCAGTAAAATTTTTACTTAAGGTGTGTATATATATATATATATATATATATATATATATATATATATATTTATGGCCGAAATACAGTTCACAAGGCCAGCCTATGTGAAACCTGAACCAAAATTCCCACTAACACCCCTGCGCCTCCGGTGGAGTAGAGATGTAGGGCAGGAATGTTCTGGAATTACAAACTGGAAGAAACAGGAAGCATGGTTAAAATGGCCCCCATGCCATGCTTACACTGATAATCACAGGACAGGTTACAATACCTGCTGCAGTGTTAATATAGGCTCAATAGTCTATTATACAGTGATAATCACAGTCTAGTATACAGTGATAATCACAGGCAGGTTACAATACATGCCTCCAGTGTTAATATAGGCTCTGCCTGCAGTTTAATATAGACTCTCTATTAATACCACCTATAGATATGGCAGCCTTTCATGCTATTCTTTCCCTTTATATTTTCCCCCTTGCAGCCGCGCTGTAGTCAGCCAGGTGCCCCTCCCCTTCCCCCTGTACTCCCTGTAGCGCTGTGTCTCAGCGGGGAGCGCAGGGAAGCTCATTGCAGGGAAGCGAGGGACACGTATTACAGAGCAGCGGAGGTCGGCTGGCCGGAGCAGCGCGTAGCAGCTTCCGGCGTCGCTAGCCGAGCTGCGGCGGTTCTCCCCCTCTCAGCGCTGGCACTTGCAATACAGCGCTGACGGAGAGTCTGGGTCGGGCGGACGGAGCGGCCGGACGGAGCGGCTGGTTGCGGGCTGGCTGTATGAGCGGCGGGAGCGGGTGGCATTACAACACGGACCCCACACAGCGGGGCGGCAGCCTGCGCTGACCGCCCCCTTTCCCCAGCATACCTTGTTGTAGGGAGGCCTGCGACGGGCTTCTATCTGTAAGCTCCGATCTCTTCAGTTTATGGCTGCGACGGGGCTTCTATCTGTAAGCTCCGTCCAGCTGTTGCAGTAGGCAGTGGGCTGCCTGTGGCTGTGAGGGTGCTCTTTGTGAGGACCGACACGCCATGCGCTGCTCCGTGCAGCGGCACTATCCCGGACCCATGTTTTTACAGAAACTGGGAAGGGATGTGCTAAGTGAAAAAGTAAAAATTTAATTAATAAAATCTTCAACCAAGTGTGGGAACTCCACACAAGCCTTGTTAGTGCTGTGAGCACAGAAAAAACACTGAGGTACTCGGGGATATGGAGTGGTGGAGAGTTCTAAATTTAAATATTCAGTGCCTTTGTTCTGCTAAAGCCGTCCATATCCCAAGAGTACTCCAGTCAGGGCCGGCGCTACCCGCTCAGCAAGGTCTGCAAAGCAGGGAGGCGCTGGGGTAGAGAGGCGCTGTCCCTGCTCCGCAACCATGCTGACGCGCAGCGCGTGTCACACTGTAGTATTGTATCTGGCTGCGGCGCCGCCAGGCTGCCAGCCGTACACAGAGGCTCTTAATCTCCTCCTGCGTTCGGGCCCTCCCCCCTTCCTGCTTGCTCCTCCCCACTGCACTTGTGTTGCCCACTTCTCTTCCCTCCCGTCTATGACTGAAGACACAGCACAGTCTTCAGCACCGCCCACCTCTCTCAACTCCCTGTCCGTCAGTGGTGGAATTTAGTCTGGGCTGTGCAACCACTACACAGGAAGACGTGATGCACACTGACCTGTGTGTAGGGGAGGAGCAAGCAGCCATGAGAAGAGAAACAGCACTAACAGCCAGCCACACGAGGAGCCAAGGCTCAGGTTAGTGCTGCTGCAGATAAACAAAGGGGGGAGAAACTGTCCTATTTATGTGTGCTTGGGAGTGGGAGGGGTGTTCTATTAACCTGTGCTTAGGAAGGGGGAGGGGGGTGTCCTATTACTGAGTGCTGGGGAGGGGGGTGTCCTATTAACCTGTGCTTAGGAAGGGGGGGGGGGGGGGGTCCTATTACTGTGTGCTGGGGAGGGGGGTGTCCTATTAACCTGTGCTTAGGAAGGGGGGGTGGGGTGTCCTATTACTGTGTGCTCGGGGGGGAGGGGTGTCCTATTACTGCGTGCTGGGGAGGGGGGAAGGGGTGTCCTATTACTGTGTGCTGGGGAGGGGGGGGGGGTCCAATTAACCTGTGCTTGGGGAGGGGGGGGGGGTCCTATTACTGTGTGCTGGGGAGGGGTGTTCAATTAATCTGTGCTTGGGGGGGGGGAGGGTGTCCTATTAACCTGTGCTTAGGAAGGGGGGGGGGGGTCCTATTACTGTGTGCTGGGGAGGGGTGTCCTATTACTGAGTGCTGGGGAGGGGGGTGTCCTATTGACCTGTGCTTAGGAAGGGGGGGTGGGGTGTCCTATTACTGTGTGCTTGGGGGGGGGGGGGGGGAGGGGTGTCCTATTACTGTGTGCTGGGGAGGGGGGAAGGGGTGTCCTGTTACTGTGTGCTGGGGAGGGGGGGTGTCCAATTAACCTGTGCTTGGGGAGGGGGGGTCCTATTACTGTGTGCTGGGGAGGGGTGTTCAATTAATCTGTGCTTGGGGGGGGGAGGGTGTCCTATTAACCTGTGCTTGGGGAGGGGGGGTCCTATTACTGTGGGAGGGGGAGGGGTGTTCTATTAATGTGTGCTTGGAGAGGGGGTCCTATTAATGTGTTCTAGGGAGGGGGAGGGTGTCCTATTAATCTGAGCTTGGGGAGGGGGTCCTATTAATGTGGGAGGGGGAGGGGTGCCCTATTACTCTGTGCTTGGGGATGGGTGTCATTAATGTTTGCTGGGGAAAGGGGTCATACTAATGTGTGCTGGGAAGGGAGGGGGTGTCCTATTAATGTGTGCTGAAGGAGAGCTGTCATTGTAATGGGGAGGGGGTTCATATTAATGTGTGCGGGGAGGGGGATACAGGCTAGCAGCGATGTAGTGTGTGGGGTGCAGGGTAGCGGTGGGAGTTTCGTGTGTGAGGGGAGGGGGATGCGGGGTAGTGGCAATGTAGTGTGTGGGGAGTGTGGTTCAGGGTAACAGCTACAGTGTAATATGCGTGGAAGGGGGGCAGGGGTAGTACCAAGGCCGGCGCTACCCGCTCAGCAAGGTCTGCAATGCAGGGAAGCGCCGTGCTGGATAGGCACTCTCCCTGCTCTACAGACCTTGCTGATGTGCGATGGTGCTGCCTTTTGCCGCTGCACCTATCACTCTGTGTGACAGGCAGCGGTGCCGGCAGAATGGAGAGCGGCTCCCCTCCCTGCCTCTGGAGCCTTGCGTGAGGGCAGCTTCATGACATGCAGTGCAGTGGTAAGGAGGCAGGGAGGGGGAGCCGCTCTCCATTCTGCTGGTGGAGCCTTGCTTGAGGACAGGTTGCGCTGTCAACTAGACCCTAACAATCCGGCAGATGGGGGTGGGGCCTGCGGCACTCACAGCCGGGTGCAACTGCTGGGGAACACAGGCACGGCGTCCCAGGGCTGCATCATTTACAGGGTGCCTCAGGCTAATCATGCGGTGACACAGGGGGCTGATAAGGGGCTGAGTCTTGGGACAGATTATGGAATGACACAGGGGACAGATTATGAGGTAACACTGGGGACAAATAATGAGGTAACACTGGGGACAAATTATGGGGTGACAGTGGGGACAAATAATCAGGTGGCACAAGCGCCAGGGCTGGTTACAGGTAATGTGGTAGCACAGGTGCCAGGACTGGGGACAGATAATATAATATTCTGTAGTCACGCCCCTTCCCATGAAGCCACACCCCTAAATTTTCGGTGCGTGCCTGCGGCACGCATCTGTCCCTATTAGATGTATGTGAGGAAGGGCGCAAATTCATTTTTTTGCAGGAGGGCGCCGAACACCCTAGCACCGGCCCTGACTCCAGTGACCCCTAGTGGATGAAAAAGAAAAGAAAGCTTTTAGACTACCTGGTGTGCACTGGCTCCTCCCACTATGACCCTCCTCCAGACCTCAGTTAGGATACTGTGCCCGGAAGAGCTGACACTATAAGGAAGGATTTTGAATCCCGGGTAAGACTCATACCAGCCACACCAATCACACCGTATAACTCGTTATACTATACCCAGTTAACAGTATGAACTATAACCTGAGCCTCTCAATAGATGGCTCACAACAATAACCCTTTAGTTAGGCAATAACTATATACAAGTATTGCAGACAATCCGCACTTGGGATGGGCGCCCAGCATCCACTACGGACTACGAGAAATAGAATTACCGGTGAGTAAAATCTTATTTTCTCTGACGTCCTAGTGGATGCTGGGAACTCCGTAAGGACCATGGGGATTATACCAAAGCTCCCAAACGGGTGGGAGAGTGCGGATGACTCTGCAGCACCGAATGAGAGAACTCAAGGTCCTCCTCAGCCAGGGTATCAAATTTGTAGAATTTAGCAAACGTGTTTGCCCCTGACCAAGTAGCAGCTCGGCAAAGTTGTAAAGCCGAGACCCCTCGGGCAGCCGCCCAAGATGAGCCCACTTTCCTCGTGGAATGGGCTTTTACTGACTTAGGATGCGGCAGTCCAGCCACAGAATGCCCAGCTGAATTGTGCTACAAATCCAGCGAGCAATAGTCTGCTTAGAAGCAGGAGCACCCAGTTTGTTGGGTGCATACAGGATAAAAAGCGAGTCAGTTTTCCTGACTCCAGCCGTCCTGGAAACATAAATTTTCAGGGCCCTGACTACGTCCAGCAACTTGGAAACCTCCAAGTCCCTAGTAGCCGCAGGCACTACAATAGGTTGGTTCAAGTGAAAAGTCCTCAATTCTGCCCTATCCATATGGAAAATCAGATAAGGGCTTTTACATGACAAAGCCGCCAATTCTGACACACGCCTGGCCGAAGCCAAGGCCAACAACATGACCACTTTCCACGTGAGATATTTCAGATCCACGGTTTTAAGTGGCTCAAACCAATGTGATTTTAGGAAACTCAACACCACGTTGAGATCCCAAGGTGCCACTGGAGGCACAAAAGGGGGCTGAATATGCAGCACTCCCTTTACAAATGTCTGAACTTCAGGCAGTGAAGCCAGTTCTTTCTGGAAGAAAATCGACAGAGCCGAAATCTGGACCTTAATGGAACCCAATTTTAGGCCCATAGTCACTCCTGACTGTAGGAAGTGCAGAGATCGACCCAGCTGAAATTCCTTTGTTGGGGCCTTCCTGGCCTCACACCACGCAACATATTTTCGCCAAATACGGTGATAATGCTTTGCGGTTACGTCTTTCCTGGCTTTAATCAGCGTAGGAATGACTTCATCCGGAATGCCCTTTTCCTTTAGGATCCGGTGTTCAACCGCCATGCCATCAAACGCAGCCGCGGTAAGTCTGGAAACAGACAGGGCCCCTGCTGTAGCAGATCCTGTCTGAGCGGTAGAGGCCATGGGTCCTCTGATATCATCTCTTGAAGTTCTGGGTACCAAGCTCTTCTTGGCCAATCCGGAACCACGAGTATCGTTCTTACTCCTCGTCTTCTTATTATTCTCAGTACCTTTGGTATGAGAGGCAGAGGAGGGAACATGTAAACCGACTGGTACACCCACGGTGTCACTAGAGCGTCCACAGCTATTGCCTGAGGGTCCCTTGACCTGGCGCGATATCTCTCTAGTTTTTTGTTTAGGCGGGACGCCATCATGTCCACCTGTGGCCTTTCCCAACGGTTTACCATCAGTTGGAAGACTTCTGGATGAAGTCCCCACTCTCCCGGGTGTAGGTCGTGTCTGCTGAGGAAGTCTGCTTCCCAGTTGTCCACTCCCGGAATGAACACTGCTGACAGTGCTAAGACTAGATTTTCCGCCCATCGGAGAATCCTTGTGGCTTAGGCCATCGCCATCCTGCTTCATGTGCTGCCCTGTCGGTTTACATGGGCGACTGCCGTGATGTTGTCTAATTGGATCAGTACCGGCAGGTTTTGAAGCAGGGGCCTTGCCTGACTTAGGGCATTGTAAAAGGCCCGCAGTTCTAGAATATTTATGTGTACCTGTTTTGGTTTCAGGAGGTCTCTGACTAGAGATGACAGCTCCTTGGCCTTCTCCTGCGGGAGAAACACTTTTTTCTGTTCTGTGTCCAGAACCCTCCCCAGGAACAGTAGGCGTGTGGTAGGAACCAGCTGTGACTTTGGAATGTTTAGAATCCATCCGTGCTGTTGTAGCACTTCCCGAGATAGTGCTACTCCGACCAACAACTGCTCCTTGGACCTCGCCTTTATAAGGAGATCGTCCAAGTACGGGATAATTAAAACTCCCTTTTTTCGAAGGAGTATCATCATTTTTGCCATACCTTGGTAAACACCCTCGGTGCCGTGGACAGTCCAAACGGCAGTGTCTGGAATTGGTAATGGCAATCCTGTACCACAAATCTGAGGTACTCCTGGTGAGGATGGTAAATGGGGACATGCAGGTAAGCATCCTTGATGTCCAGGGATACCGTGTAATCCCCCTCGTCTCGCTTGCAATAACCGCCCTGAGTGATTCCATCTTGAACTTGAATTTTTTTTATGTATGTGTTCAAGTATTTCAAATTTCAAATGGGTCTCACCGAACCGTCCGGTTTCGGTACCACAAACAGTGTGGAATAGTAACCCCGTCCTTGTTGAAGTAGGGGCACCTTGACTATCACCTGCTGGGAATACAGCTTGTGAATTGCCTCTAGCACAGCCTCCCTGCCTGAGGGAGTTGTCGGCAAGGCAGATTTGAGGAAACGGCGGGGGGGAGACATCTCGAATTCCAGCTTGTACCCCTGAGATACTTCTTGAAGGACCCAGGGATCCACCTGTGAGCGAGCCCACTGATCGCTGAAATTTTTGAGGCGGCCCCCCACCGTACCTGGCTACGCCTGTGGAGCCCCCGCGTCATGCGGTGGACTCAGAGGAAGTGGGGGAAGAATTTTGATTCTGGGAACTGGCTGACTGGTGCAGCTTTTTCCCTCTTCCCTTGTCTCTGTGCAGAAAGGCAGCGCCTTTGACCCGCTTGCTTTTCTGAAGCCGAAAGGACTGTACCTGATAACACAGTGCTTTCTTAGGCTGTGAGGAAACCTGAGGTAAAAAATTTTCTTCCCAGCTGTTGCTGTGGATACGAGGTCCCAGAGACCATCCCCAAACAATTCCTCACCCTTATAAGGCAGAATCTCTATGTGCCTTTTAAAGTCAGCATCACCTGTCTAGTGTCGGGTCTCTAATACCCTCCTGACAGCATGGACATTACATTAATTCTGGATGCCAGCCGGAAAAATATCCCCCTGTGCATCCCTCATATATAAGACGACGTCTTTAATATGCTCTTATGTTAGCAAACTAGTATCCCTGTTTGACAGGGTCACAGACCACGCTGCAGCAGCACTATCCATGCTGAAGCAATTGCAGGTCTCAATCTAGTACCTGAGTGTGTAAATACAGACTACAGGATAGCCTCCTGCTTTTTATCAACAGGTACCTTCAAAGTGGCCGTATCCTAAGACGGCAGTGCCACCTTTTTTGACAAACGTGTGAGCGCCTTATCCACCCTAGGGGATATCTCCCAACGTGAGCTATCCTCTGGCAGGAAAGGGTACGCCATCAGTAACTTTTTAGAAATTACCAGTTTCTTATCGGGGGAGCCCACGCTTTTTCACACACTTCATTCACTCATCTGATGGGGGAACAAAACACTGCCTGCTTTTTCTCCCCAAATATAAAACCCTTTTTTAGTGGTACTTGGATTAATGTCAGAAATGTGTAACACATTTTTTTTATTGCCGGGATCAAGTCACGGATGTTCCTAGTGGATTGTGTATATGTCTCAACCTCGTCGACACTGGAGTCAGACTCTGTGTCAACATCTTTGTCTGCCATCTGAGGGAGCGGGCGTTTTTGAGCCCCTGATGGCCTTTGAGACGCCTGGGCAGGCGCGGGCTGAGAAGCCGGCTGTCCCACAGCTGTTTTGTCATCCAGCCTTTTATGTAAGGAGTTGACACTGTCGGTTAATACCTTCCACCTATCCATCCACTCTGGTGTCGGCCCCACAGGGGGCGACATCACATTTATCGGCATCTGCTCCGTCACCACATAAGCCTCATCAAACATGTCGACACAGCCATACCGACACACCGCACACACACAGGGAATGCTCTGACTGAGGACAGGACCCCACAAAGCCCTTTGGGGAGACAGAGAGAGAGTATGCCAGTACACACCAGAGCGCTATATAATGTGGGGATTAACACTATAACTGAGTGAATTTTCCCCAATAGCTGCTTGTATATACAATATTGCGCCTAAATTTAGTTCCCCCCCTCTCTTTTTAACCCTTTGAGCCTGAAAACTACAGGGGAGAGCCTGGGGAGCTGTCTTCCAGCTGCACTGTGAAGAGAAAATGGCGCCAGTGTGCTGAGGGAGATAGCTCCGCCCCTTTTTCGCGGACTTTTCTCCCGCTTTTTTATGGATTCTGGCAGGGGTATTTATCACATATATAGCCTCTGGGGCTATATATTGTGATTATTTTGCCAGCCAAGGTGTTTATATTGCCATCAGGGCGCGCCCCCCCCCCCCTCCCCCCCCCCAGCGCCCTGCACCCATCAGTGACCGGAGTGTGAGGTGTACATGAGGAGCAATGGCGCACAGCTGCAGTGCTGTGCGCTACCTTGGTGAAGACTGAAGTCTTCTGCCGCCGATTTTCCGGACCTCTTCTTGCTTCTGGCTCTGTAAGGGGGACGGTGGCGCGGCTCCGGGACCGAACATCAAGGATGGGTCCTGCGGTCGATCCCTCTGGAGCTAATGGTGTCCAGTAGCCTAAGAAGCCCAAGCTAGCTGCAAGCAGGTAGGTTCGCTTCTTCTCCCCTTAGTCCCTCGTTGCAGTGAGCCTGTTGCCAGCAGGTCTCACTGTAAAATAAAAAACCTAAAATATACTTTCTTTCTAGGAGCTCAGGAGAGCCCCTAGTGTGCATCCAGCTCGGCCAGGCACAAAGATCTAACTGAGGTCTGGAGGAGGGTCATAGTGGGAAGTGCCAGTGCACACCAGGTAGTCTAAAAGCTTTCTTTTAGTTGTGCCCAGTCTCCTGCGGAGCCGCTATTCCCCATGGTCCTTACGGAGTTCCCAGCATCCACTAGGATGTCAGAGAAATGCGATTTACCAGCCGTAGCAGTAGAGACTAGGTCAGAGAAGCCTTCTCCAAACAACTCCTCCCCCTTGTACGGCAATGACTCCATATGCCACTTCGAGTCGGCGTCTCCCGTCCACCGTCGGGTCCACAAGAACCGCCTAGCAGAAATAGACAGCATTTATTCTAGACTCGAGCTTAGTAAACAAATGTCTCTGAGCATCCCTCATATACAAGGCAGCATCTCTGATATGCACCATGGTCATTTGGATGGTATCCCTTTCTAAGGTGTCAATCTCCGTAGATAAGGAGTCTGCCCATGCCACGACAGCACTACAAACCCAGGCCGACGCCATGGCCGTCCTAACTATAGTTCCTGAATGTGTGTAAATGTGCTTCAGGGTGATTTCTTGCTTGCGATCAGCAGGATCCTTGAGGGAAGCTGTATCCGGAGAAGGCAGTGCCACCTTCTTGGATAAGCGTGTCAGCGCCTTGTCTACATTAGGCGCAGATTCCCATCGTATCCGATCCTTCTGTGGAAAAGGATACGCCATGAGAATCCTTCTGGGAACTTGTAGTCTCCTATCCGGAGATTCCCAAGCCTTTTCGCATAATTCGCTTAGCTCAAATGAGGACAGAAACGTGACCTCAGGCCTTTTCCCTTTATACATGTGAACGCTCGTGTCAGGGACAGGGGGTTCCTCCGTGATATGCAAAACCTTCTTTATGGCAATAATCATGTACCTAATACCTTTTGCCACCTTCAGCTGTAATTTTGCATCTTCATAGTCGACACTAGAGTCAGTATCCGTGTCAGCGACCTGGGATATGGGGCGCTTTTGAGACCCTGAAGGTCCTGGCTCCCCAGGGACAGGCACGGGCTGGCTACCTGACTGATTCCTAGCTTCAGAATTGTCTAATATTTTATGCAGCAGATTTACATTTGCATTCAAGACATTTAGCATATCCACCCAGTTCGGTGTCGGCGTTGCCGACGGCGACCTGACATTCAAGCACTCCCCCTCCACATTTAGCGAGCCTTCCTCATCAAACATGTCGACACACCGGAACCGACACTGCACACACCCAGGGAAACTTTTTCTGAAGACAGTATCCCTTGTAAGGCCCTTTGGAGAGACAGAGAGAGTGTATGCCAGCACACACCCCAGCGCAACAACCTGGAGACCAACACAGAATGTTTTTCCCCAGTAGCGCTGTATTATATTGTATCCGCCAATTACGTGCCCCCCCCCCCTCTCTTTTTAAACCCCCTTTACCGTGTGTAAGCAGGGGGAGGAGTCCGGGGAGCTTCCTCTCAGCGTTCTGTGGAGAGAGAAATGGCGCTGGTGAGTGCTGAGGGAGAAGCCCCGCCCCCTCGGCGGCGGGCTTCTATCCCGCTCAAAATCGTGAAAAAATGGCGGGGGCTCAAATATATACATGTACAGTGCCCAGCTGTACATGTATATACCTATTTGCCATCCAAGAGGTGTTACTATTGCTGCCCAGGGCGCCCCATCCTGCGCCCTGCACCCATACAGTGACCGGAGTGTGTGAGGTGATGTGGAGCAATGACGCACAGCTGCAGTGCTGTGCGTTACCTCTGTGAAGCTGAAGGCTTCAGCCGCCTGAGACGTCTTCTTGCTTCTGCTCTTCTGGCTCTGTGAGGAGAACGGCGGCGCGGCTCCGGGGGTGGACGCCCAGGACGAACCTGTGTTCACCCCCTCTGAAGCTAATGGTGTTCAGTAGCCGAGGCAGCAGATCCTATCAGTAAAGTAGGTCTGCCCCTCTCTCCTCAGTCCCTCGATGCAGGGAGCCTGTTGCCAGCAGCGCTCCCTGTAAAAAAGTGAAAATCCAAAACAAAAATGCTTTCTATAGCAAAGAACTCAAGAGAGCTCCCTGCAGTGCGCCCTTCATCCTCTGGGCACAGGATCTAACTGAGGTCTAGAGGAGGGACATAGAGGGAGGAGCCAGTGCACACCCAGAATCCAAAGCTTTCTTAAAGTGCCCCATCCCCATGTCCTTACGGAGTCCCCAGCATCCACTAGGACATTAGAGAAAAACAAGTTTTTGCTGTATGTCTGATACCCCTTTTACACCGCCGCTATAAACCTGAGTTATTACTGTGATTACCCGGGAGTGGCTAGGTGTAAAAGGGTTTACCCGGATCCAGTTACCCAGGAATCTAACCCTGCTACCTTTGAGTGTTGGTCCTGGGAATGACCCGGGTCGCAGCAGTGTTAATGGGCTAGCCAGGTCGATGCATAGAGAAGATGTGGCTCTGATCTCCAAGTGCCAATTCCGCACTCATCAGCGGTGACATGACCAACCCAGTATATTGCCGGGTAGTGTCACCTGTCTGTAAGAGAGCTCACGAGTCGCAAGCGGGAAGAAGCCATGCACAAATCCCGAGTGCTATTCGGACGTTAGGCATAAAATCAGTATTAAAGGAGTATGAGAGTTGGGAGGCGAGATTCATTTTTTTGCTACTCCACAACAGTACACAATGAGATGAGGTTCTTACATCCTCTCTATGTTTTACATTAGGTCAGAGCACTTTGTATAAAATGTATACATACAAAATGGAAAATATCCACGGGTATGTCCAACTGGATTAAGAATAATTCTTTTTTGTTTTGAATAGAACCATATATTCTTATCCAAAGTGATCTCTCTCATGCTTCGACCTACAAGGTGTATTTTAATTAAGCTCACAATTCTGGTATTCAAGGTAGCACAGTGGACAGGGTCTGACAAGCGTATGCTTTACACATTCCAACAAAAAAGCAAATTAAACACCTTAAAAACTATAAACAACTGTACCTTGAGGCTGGTTTATAGCAGAGCTAAATAAAGGTCTGGGTTTATTAAACGTTCTTCTGTCCTCAAACCTGTTGTCGCGATTCTGCTGAATTGGTTGCTGTGATGCAGAATCTGTAAAAAAAAAAAAAAAAACACACACACATACATTTATGCATAAATTATGTATAAATTGTTCTTGAAAAAAATCCCCATTTTAGACACTCCATCCAGGGAATTTAGGTGTCAATATAACAGAAGAAAATATGCTCTTTACAAACTTACTCTCATGTACACAAACATTAGCATATCTGCGTATCATGCTTTGTTTGTCTCTAACTAAACTCAACTCAATCAGAGAGCAAAGGAAAATCATTGTGTACTCTTGAAGAACTGTGGGGTCAGATAGGAATGGACAGAGAAAACAGTAACTGTAACACTTCAAAGTACTACATATATCATTTACATTTTCAAATTATCCTCTGCAAATACTGCTTATTCCAATCTAGGTCTTATGATGTATTTATATGCTTTTAAGTACCGTATATACTCGAGTATAAGCCGACTTTTTCAGCACCTTTTTTTGTGCTGAAAAAGCCTCTTCGGCTTAAACACGAGTGAGTATTTAGGAGGAACATGGGAGGGCACAGTGCGCGGCTCTCCTGTGTCCCTCCGGCGGCAGCGGCGTGTGTGTGTTAAAGGAGGGACACGGAGGGCACAGCGCGCGGCTCTCCTGTGTCTCCGGCGGCAGCGGCGTGTGTGTGTTAAAGGAAGTGCCGGAAACCGGCTGGACCATACACAGTATAAAAACTCCTGAACAATATAAATGATGTAGTGTTAATGGCAAATTTGTGGTTCTATTTCCTTTTTAAATACATTTTACTTTAAAGCTGATCTGCTTACTAGATAATTATATTTTGTTACTAAGGTGCCCCCACTCACATTCCCCCTCCGGCACCCAGCTATCAGCCAGTATTACCATTCCTCAGTTTCAGATCTGCCCTTTTCATGTATGAACTTCTAGTAAGTATACAGAATTTGCATAGTCTACTGTGTAATAGTCTAAACTTAGTCGGGTTATGTTATAGCAATTAGCTGAACAGCCAATCAGACACTTCTTCCAAACCAGGTCTAAAAACCCAGGTTGTATGTGTTCACACTAGGGGTGACCTGGGTTACACCCAGGAAAAACCCTGGTAAAAAGCAAGGTCGTGGACCCAGGTCGTTTCTGTTCACGCATAGCAAAAACCCGGGTCGATGCATGTTCACAGGCAAAAAACCCCCAAGTTTTTGCTGTATGTCTGGTACCCCTTTTACACCGCCGCTATAAACCTGGGTTATTACCGTGATTACCCGGGAGTGGCTAGGTGTAAAAGGGTATACCTGGATCCAGTTACCCAGAAATCTTACCCTGCTACCTTTGAGGGTTGGTCCTGGGAATGACCCGGGTCGCAGCAGTGTTAATGGGTTAGCCAGGTCGATGCGACGCGGTACCCGCTCACTGCATAGAGAAGAGGTGGCTCTGATCTCCAAGTGCCAATTCCGCACTCGTCAGCGGTGACATGACCAACCCGGTATATTGCCGGGTTGTGTCGCCTGTCTGGAAGAGAGCTCACGAGTTGCACCCGGGAAGAAGCCATGCACAAATCCAGAGTGCTATTCGGAAGTTAGGCATAAAATCAGTATTAAAGGGGTATGAGAGTTGGGAGGCGAGAGTAATTTCTTTGCTGCTCCACAACAGTACACAATGAGATGAGGTTCTTACATCCTCTCTATGTTTTACATTAGGTCAGAGCACTTTGTACCATGTTTTCTAGTATACATATCAGATGTAAAATGTATACATACAAAATTTAAAATATCCACGGGTATGTTCAACTGGATTAAGAATACCGTATATACTCGATTATAAGCCGACTTTTTCAGCACGTTTTTTTGTGCTGAAAAAGCCACCTCGGCTTATAATCGAGTCAGCGTTGAGGGACACAGAGAGCGCAGCGCGCGGCTCTCCTGTGTCCCTCCTGCATCTCCAGCAGCAGCGGCGTCTGAGTGTTAAAGGAAGTGCACGAACCGGCACTTCCTTTAACACACGCCGCTGCCGCCCGAGATGCAGGAGGGACACAGGAGAGCCGCGCGCTGCGCTCTCCGTGTCCCTCATTCAGAAGACAGCGCGGGAGCGACGGAGGGTAAGTATCTGGCACTGTGGGGCATATCAGGTACTGTGGGGCATATCAGGCACTGTAGGGCATATCAGGCACATCTGGCACTGTGGGGCATATCAGGCACTGTGGGGCATATCAGGCACATCTGGCACTGTGGGGCATATCAGGCACTGTGGGGCATATCAGGCACATCTGGCACTGTGGGGCATATCAGGCACATCTGGCACTGTGGGGCATATCAGGCACATCTGGCACTGTGGGGCATATCAGGCACATCTGGCACTGTGGGGCATATCAGGCACATCTGGCACTGTGGGGCATATCAGGCACATCTGGCACTGTGGGGCATATCAGGCACATCTGGCACTGTGGGGCATATCAGGCACATCTGGCACTGTGGGGCATATCAGGCACTGTGGGGCATATCAGGCACATCTGGCACTGTGGGGCATATCAGGCACATCTGGCACTGTGGGGCATATCAGGCACTGTGGGGCATATCAGGCACTGTGGGGCATATCAGGCACTGTGGGGCATATCAGGCACTGTGGGGCATATCAGGCACATCTGGCACTGTGGGGCACATCTGGCACTGTGGGGCACATCAGGCACTGTGGGGCACATCAGGCACTGTGGGGCACATCAGGCACTGTGGGGCACATCAGGCACTGTGGGGCACATCAGGCACTGTGGGGCACATCAGGCACTGTGGGGCACATCAGGCACTGTGGGGCACATCAGGCACTGTGGGGCACATCAGGCACTGTGGGGCACATCAGGCACTGTGGGGCATATCAGGCATATCTGGCACTGTGGGGGCATATCAGGCATATCTGGCACTGTGGGGGCATATCTGGCAGTATGAGGGCATATCTGGCAGTATGAGGGCATATCTGGCACTGAGGGCTGTGTACGGCTAGAGCTGCATTTCCCACCCTAGGCTTATACTCGAGTGAATAAGTTTTCCCAGCTTTTTGGGGTAAAATTAGGTGCCTCGGCTTATATACGGGTCGACCTATACTCGAGTATATACGGTAATTCTTTTTTGTTCTGAATGGAACCATATATTCTTATCCAAAGTGATCTCTCTCATGCTTCGACCTACAAGGTGCATTTTAATTAAGCTCACAATTCTGGTATTCAAGGTAGCACAGTGGACAGGGTCTGACATGCGTATGCTTTACACATTCCAACAAAAAAGCAAATTAAACACCTTAAAAACTATAAACAACTGTACCTTGAGGCTGGTTTATAGCAGAGCTAAATAAAGGTCTGGGATTATTAAATGCTCTTCTGTCCTCAAACCTGTTGTCGCGATTCTGCTGAATTGGTTGCTGTGATGCAGAATCTGTAAAAAAACCACATATTTATGCATAAATTGTTCTTGAAAAAAATCCCCATTTTAGACACTCCATCCAGGGAATTTAGGTGTCAATATAACAGAAGAAAATATGCTCTTTACAAATTTACTCTCATGTACACAAAAATAAGAATTTACTTACCGATAATTCTATTTCTCGTAGTCCGTAGTGGATGCTGGGGACTCCGTCAGGACCATGGGGAATAGCGGCTCCGCAGGAGACAGGGCACAAAAGTAAAAGCTTTAGGATCAGGTGGTGTGCACTGGCTCCTCCCCCTATGACCCTCCTCCAAGCCTCAGTTAGGATACTGTGCCCGGACGAGCGTACACAATAAGGAAGGATTTTGAATCCCGGGTAAGACTCATACCAGCCACACCAATCACACTGTACAACCTGTGATCTGAACCCAGTTAACAGCATGATAACAGCGGAGCCTCTGAAAAGATGGCTCACAACAATAATAACCCGATTTTTGTAACAATAACTATGTACAAGTATTGCAGACAATCCGCACTTGGGATGGGCGCCCAGCATCCACTACGGACTACGAGAAATAGAATTATCGGTAAGTAAATTCTTATTTTCTCTGACGTCCAAGATGAGCCGCCCAAGATGAGCCCACCTTCCTTGTGGAATGGGCATTTACATATTTTGGCTGTGGCAGGCCTGCCACAGAATGTGCAAGCTGAATTGTACTACACATCCAACTAGCAGTCGTCTGCTTAGAAGCAAGAGCACCCAGTTTGTTGGGTGCATACAGGATAACAGCAAGTCAGTTTTCCTGACTCCAGCCGTCCTGGAAACCTATATTTTCAGGGCCCTGACAACATCTAGCAACTTGGAGTCCTCCAAGTCCCTAGTAGCCGCAGGTACCACAATAAGCTGGTTCAGGTGAAACGCTGACACCACCTTAGGGAGAAACTGGGGACGAGTCCGCAGCTCTGCCCTGTCCGAATGGACAATCAGATATGGGCTTTTGTGAGACAAAGCCGCCAATTCTGACACTCGCCTGGCCGAGGCCAGGGCCAACATCATGGTCACTTTCCATGTGAGATATTTCAAATCCACAGATTTGAGCGGTTTAAACCAATGTGATTTGAGGAATCCCAGAACTACGTTGAGATCCCACAGTGCCACTGGAGGCACAAAAGGGGGTTGTATATGCAGTACTCCCTTGACAAACTTCTGGACTTCAGGAACTGAAGCCAATTCTTTCTGGAAGAAAATCGACAGGGCCGAAATTTGAACCTTAATGGACCCCAATTTGAGGCCCATAGACACTCCTGTTTGCAGGAAATGCAGGAATCGACCGAGTTGAAATTTCTTCGTGGGGCCTTCCTGGCCTCACACCACGCAACATATTTTCGCCACATGTGGTGATAATGTTGTGCGGTCACCTCCTTCCTGGCTTTGACCAGGGTAGGAATGACCTCTTCCGGAATGCCTTTTTCCCTTAGGATCCGGCGTTCAACCGCCATGCCGTCAAACGCAGCAGCGGTAAGTCTTGGAACAGACATGGTACTTGCTGAAGCAAGTCCCTTCTTAGCGGCAGAGGCCATGAGTCCTCTGTGAGCATCTCTTGAAGTTCCGGGTACCAAGTCCTTCTTGGCCAATCCGGAGCCACGAGTATAGTTCTTACTCCTCTACGTCTTATAATTCTCAGTACCTTAGGTATGAGAAGCAGAGGAGGGAACACATACACCGACTGGTACACCCACGGTGTTACCAGAACGTCCACAGCTATTGCCTGAGGGTCTCTTGACCTGGCGCAATACCTGTCCAGTTTTTTGTTCAGGCGGGACGCCATCATGTCCACCTTTGGTCTTTCCCAACGGTTCACAATCATGTGGAAGACTTCCCGATGAAGTCCCCACTCTCCCGGGTGGAGGTCGTGCTGAGGAAGTCTGCTTCCCAGTTGTCCACTCCCGGAATGAACACTGCTGACAGTGCTATCACATGATTTTCCGCCCAGCGAAGAATCCTTGCAGTTTCTGCCATTGCCCTCCTGCTTCTTGTGCCGCCCTGTCTGTTTACGTGGGCGACTGCCGTGATGTTGTCCCACTGGATCAATACCGGCTGACCTTGAAGCAGAGGTCTTGCTAAGCTTAGAGCATTGTAAATTGCTCTTAGCTCCAGTATATTTATGTGGAGAGAAGTCTCCAGACTTGATCACACTCCCTGGAAATTTTTTCCTTGTGTGACTGCTCCCCAGCCTTTCAGGCTGGCATCCGTGGTCACCAGGACCCAGTCCTGAATGCCGAATCTGTGGCCCTTTAGTAGATGAGCACTCTGCAGCCACCACAGGAGAGACACCCTTGTCCTTGGAGACAGGGTTATCCGCTGATGCATCTGAAGATGCGATCCGGACCATTTTTCCAGCAGATCCCACTGAAAAGTTCTTGCGTGAAATCTGCCGAATGGAATCGCTTCGTAAGAAGCCACCATTTTTCCCAGGACCCTTGTGCAATGATGCACTGACACTTTTCCTGGTTTTAGGAGGTTCCTGACTAGCTCGGATAACTCCCTGGCTTTCTCCTCCGGGAGAAACACCTTTTTCTGGACTGTGTCCAGAATCATCCCTAGGAACAGCAGACGTGTCGTCGGAGACAGCTGCGATTTTGGAATATTTAGAATCCACCCGTGCTGTCGTAGAACTACTTGAGATAGTGCTACTCCGACCTCCAACTGTTCTCTGGACCTTGCCCTTATCAAGAGATCGTCCAAGTAAGGGATAATTAAGACGTCTTTTCTTTGAAGAAGAATCATCATTTCGGCCATTACCTTGGTAAAGACCCGGGGTGCCGTGGACAATCCAAACGGCAGCGTCTGAAACTGATAGTGACAGTTTTGTACCACGAACCTGAGGTACCCTTGGTGAGAAGGGAAAATTGGGACATGGAGGTAAGCATCCTTGATGTCCAGGGACACCATATAGTCCCCTTCTTCCTGGTTCGCTATCACTGCTCTGAGTGACTCCATCTTGATTTGAACCTTTGTATGTAAGTGTTCAAATATTTCAGATTTAGAATAGGTCTCACCGAGCCGTCTGGCTTCAGTACCACAATATAGTGTAGAATAATACCCCTTTCCTTGTTGTAGGAGGGGTACTTTGATTATCACCTGCTGGGAATACAGCTTGTGAATTGTTTCCAATACTGCCTCCCTGTCGGAGGGAGACGTTGGTAAAGCAGACTTCAGGAACCTGCGAGGGGGAGACGTCTCGAATTTCCAATCTGTACCCCTGGGATACTACTTGTAGGATCCAGGGGTACACTTGCGAGTGAGCCCACTGCGCGCTGAAACTCTTGAGACGACCCCCCACCGCACCTGAGTCTGCTTGTACGGCCCAAGCGTCATGCTGAGGACTTGGCAAAAGCGGTGGAGGGCTTCTGTTCCTGGGAATGGGCTGCCTGCTGCAGTCTTCTTCCCTTTCCTCTATCCCTGGGCAGATATGACTGGCCTTTTGCCTGCTTGCCCTTATGGGGACGAAAGGACTGAGGCTGAAAAGACGGTGTCTTTTTCTGCTGAGATGTGACTTGGGGTAAAAAAGGTGGATTTTCCAGCTGTTGCCGTGGCCACCAGGTCCGATGGACCGACCCCAAATCGACCCCAAATAACTCCTCCCCTTTATACGGCAATACTTCCATGTGCCGTTTGGAATCTGCATCACCTGACCACTGTCGTGTCCATAAACATCTTCTGGCAGATATGGACATCGCACTTACTCTTGATGCCAGAGTGCAAATATCCCTCTGTGCATCTCGCATATATAGAAATGCATCCTTTAAATGCTCTATAGTCAATAAAATACTGTCCCTGTCAAGGGTATCAATATTTTCAGTCAGGGAATCCGACCAAGCCACCCCAGCGCTGCACATCCAGGCTGAGGCGATCGCTGGTCGCAGTATAACACCAGTATGTGTGTATATACTTTTTAGGATATTTTCCAGCCTCCTATCAGCTGGCTCCTTGAGGGCGGCCGTATCTGGAGACGGTAACGCCACTTGTTTTGATAAGCGTGTGAGCGCCTTATCCACCCTAAGGGGTGTTTCCCAACGCGCCCTAACTTCTGGCGGGAAAGGGTATAACGCCAATAATTTTCTATCGGGGGAAACCCACGCATCATCACACACTTCATTTAATTTATCTGATTCAGGAAAAACTACAGGTAGTTTTTTCACACCCCACATAATACCCTCTTTTGTGGTACTTGTAGTATCAGAAATATGTAACACCTCCTTCATTGCCCTTAACATGTAACGTGTGGCCCAAATGGAAAATACGTTTGTTTCTTCACCGTCGACACTGGAGTCAGTGTCCGTGTCTGTGTCGACCGACTGAGGTAAATGGGCGTTTTAAAGCCCCTGACGGTGTTTGAGACGCCTGGACAGGTACTAATTGGTTTGCCGGCCGTCTCATGTCGTCAACCGACCTTGCAGCGTGTTGACATTATCACGTAATTCCCTAAATAAGCCATCCATTCCGGTGTCGACTCCCTAGAGAGTGACATCACCAATACAGGCAATTGCTCCGCCTCCTCACCAACATCGTCCTCATACATGTCGACACACACGTACCGACACACAGCACACACACAGGGAATGCTCTGATAGAGGACAGGACCCCACTAGCCCTTTGGGGAGACAGAGGGAGAGTTTGCCAGCACACACCAAAACGCTATATTATACAGGGACAACCTTATATAAGTGTTTTCCCTTATAGCATCTTAATATATAATAATATCGCCAAATAAGTGCCCCCCCTCTCTGTTTTAACCCTGTTTCTGTAGTGCAGTGCAGGGGAGAGCCTGGGAGCCTTCCTAGCAGCGGAGCTGTGTAGGAAAATGGCGCTGTGTGCTGAGGAGAATAGGCTCCGCCCCCTTTTCGGCGGGCTTCTTCTCCCGTTTTTCTGACAACCTGGCAGGGGTTAAATACATCCATATAGCCCCAGGGGCTATATGTGATGTATTTTTAGCCAGCATAGGTACTTTCATTGCTGCCCAGGGCGCCCCCCCAAGCGCCCTGCACCCTCAGTGACCGTTGGTGTGAAGTGTGCTGAGAGCAATGGCGCACAGCTGCAGTGCTGTGCGCTACCTCATGAAGACTGAGAAGTCTTCAGCCGCCGATTTCTGGACCTCTTCTCTCTTCAGCATCTGCAAGGGGGTCGGCGGCGCGGCTCCGGTGACCCATCCAGGCTGTACCTGTGATCGTCCCTCTGGAGCTAGTGTCCAGTAGCCTAAGAAGCCAATCCATCCTGCACGCAGGTGAGTTCACTTCTTCTCCCCTAAGTCCCTCGCTGCAGTGAGCCTGTTGCCAGCAGGACTCACTGAAAATAAAAAACCTAACAAAACTTTTACTCTAAGCAGAAAGCTTTTACTCTTAGGAGAGCCACCTAGATTGCACCCTTCACGGCCGGGCACAAAAACCTAACTGAGGCTTGGAGGAGGGTCATAGGGGGAGGAGCCAGTGCACACCACCTGATCCTAAAGCTTTTACTTTTGTGCCCTGTCTCCTGCGGAGCCGCTATTCCCCATGGTCCTGACGGAGTCCCCAGCATCCACTTAGGACGTCAGAGAAATAGGATTTTGGTACTTACCAGGTAAATCCTTTTCTTTGAATCCATAGGGGGCACTGGAGTACTCTTGGGATATGGACGGCTTTAGCAGAACAGGCACTGAATATTTAAATTTAGTAACTCTCCTTCCCTCCATATTCCCAGAGTACCTCAGTGTTTTTTACTGAGCAGAACAGGAGCGGTAGAGAGGATGAACAATGGAAAATTACATATAACATTATAACTAGAGATGAGCGGATTCGGTTTTACTCGTTTCTCAAAACCGAATCTTATTGGCTATCCAAAACACGTGACATCCGTGAGCCAATAATATGTCGTTTTGAGAACAGAGTAAAACCGAGTAAAACCGAATCCGCTCATCTCTAATTATAACACAACGGACAACAAAAAAGTTGACACATAACGTTACTGACAACTAAACAGTTGACACCATAACTGATAGAACTTGAAAATTTGAACAAATCGGTGAGAATGTGTTACCATAAGAACCACTGAACTTACCACAAACCAGGTTAAACTGCTCTGGGTGGGCGTCCAGTGCCCCCTATGGATTCAAAGAAAAGGATTTACCTGGTAAGTACCAAAATCCTATTTTCTTTTTCATCCACTAGGGGTCACTGGAGTACTCTTGGGACGTACCAAAGTACCACTAGGCGGCCAAAGCTAGATGCTGATGCCGCAAACGTATCAAACTTGTAAAAGCGCACAAACATGTGCACTGATGACCATGTAGCCGCACGGCAAAGCTGCGTCGTAGAAGCCCCACGACCAGCTGCCCATGAAGTTCCCACAGAACGTGTGGAATGAGCTGTTACTGATGTAGGCGGCTGTAACCGAGCATGAAGGTAAGCCTGACGTATCGTCAGTTTAATCCATCTGGATAAGGTCTGCTTAGAAGCTGGCCAACCCATCTTGGTAGCATCATAGAGAACAAACAACGTATCCGTCTTATTAACTGTAGACGTTCGGGATACATAAACTCGTAATGCGCGTACCACATCCAAGGTTCCAGAATCTTCTGTTAACACAGGAACTACTATTGGTTGATTAACGTGAAAAGCCGACACTAACTTTGGCAAGAAAGCGGGATTCGTCCGAAGTTCCGCTCTGTCATCATGAAACACCAAATATGGTGGCTTGCATGACAAGGCACCGAAATCTGAAACACGCCTTGCCGAAGCTAAGGCTAGGAGAAAAAAATTTTCAAGTGAGAAACTTAATATCCACCAAATGGTTCAAAATATGAAGACTGTAAAAAATCAAAAACCAGATTCAAGTCCCATGGCACTGCAGGTGGAATGAATGGAGGCTGTACTCTGAGGACACCTTGCAGAAAGGCGTGTACAGACGGCAATAGAGCCAAACGTCTTTGAAAGTAAATTGACAAGGCAGAGACCTGCACCTTTAGTGTAGATAAACGCAGTCCTCCATCCAACCCCGTCTGTAGAAATAACAAAAGATGGGATAACTTGAAAGATGATATCGGAAACTTCTGAGCTTCACACCAACCTATATAGGCACGCCAAATTCTGTAATAATGAGCGGCCGTAACTGGCTTCCTAGCACGTAACATGGTTGGTATAACTGATTCTGGAATGCCCTCTCTTCTTAAGAGGGCGGTCTCAACAGCCACCCCGTCAAACGCAGCCGCGCTAAATCGGGGTAAAGGAATGGACCCTTTTGTAACAGGTCCGGACGAAGCGGGAGCGGCCAAGGATAGTCTGCGAGTAGTCTGCGGAGATCCGTGAACCAAGCTCTCCGAGGCCAATGAGGCGCCACTAGTATGACTGTGGCGGACTCTCGTTTGATCCGTTTTAGCAACAGAGGGAGCAGCGGAAACGGTGGAAACAGATACACGAGGCTGTACGGCCACACGATTGTGAGAGCATCCACCGCCACTGCCTTTGGATCTCGCGTTCTGGACACATACTGGGGCGTTTGGTGATAGTGGCGCGATGCCATCAGACCCACTTGTGGGTAACCCCACCTCTGGACCAACATGTGTAACACATCTGGATTTAATGCCCATTCTTCTGGATCAAAATCCCGACGGCTGAGATAATCCACTTCCCAGTTGTCCACTCCCGGAATGAACACTGCCGACAATATCACTTGGTGATGCTCGGCCCAATTGAGGATTCGAGCTACTTCCCGCATGGCCATGCGGCTTCTCGTTCCTCCTTGTTTGTTGATGTACGTGACCGACGTCGCATTGTCTGACTGCACCTGAACAGTCTGAGACCGAAGCATGTGCACTGCTTGTCGTAGCGCATTGTAAATTGCCCGGAGTTCCAGGACATTTATAGACAGCAATCTTTCGTAATCCGCCCAGAGACCCAGGAGCTGACAATTTTGAACCACAGCTCCCCAACCTCTGAGACTCGCGTCCGTCATTAGAATTATCCAATTCCAGACGCCGAACCGTTTCCCTGCGGTTAGATTGTATACTTTGAGCCACCAGAGTAGAGACACTCTGGCCCGTGGAGACAGCCTCACCCTCTGGTGAATCTGCAGATGCGAGCCCGACCACTGTGCGAGTACATCCAGTTGAAAAGGACGTGAGTGAAATCTTCCGAACTGAAGCACTTCGAAAGCCGCCACCATTTTGCCTAACAGTCGAATGCACAAATCAAATGTACAGAGACTGTGCGTGGCTTGAGCACTAATTGTACCAGATAACAAATACTCTGTACTTTCTGTTCTGGTAGGTAAATTCTTTGATTCACCGTATCGAGAATCATTCCTAGGAATTGAAGTCGTTGAGACGGAATCAGATGTGATTTCTTGAAGTTGACAATCCAACCGTGCTGAACTAGCACACTGTATGTCAGCAAGGCATGTTGTAGGAGCATCTGTTGAGACAGAGTTTTGATGAGCAGGTCGTCCAAGTACGGAACTATTATCACTCCCAGGGATCTGAGATGAGCTATCATCACAGACATCACTTTGGTGAATACCCGAGGCGCCGACGAGAGGCCAAACGGTAGAGCATGAAACTGGTAATGGTTTTGCCGTATCGCAAACCGCAAGAACCTCTGATGAGGTGGCCAAATCGGAATATGTAAGTACGAATCCTTGAGATCCAACGCAATCATGAATTCCCGTGGCTCTAAACCTGCAATTACTGACCTCAGGGATTCCATCTTGAATCTGTAGTAAGTGACGTACTGATTGAGCCCCTTTAAGTTCAATATTGGCCTGACCGAGCCATCCGGCTTTGGTACTACAAACAGACTGGAATAATAACCCTGACCTTGTTGGTGTACAGGGACCGGAATCAAAACTGCTGAATCCAGCAGAGACTGAATGGCAATTTGCAGAACCGCCCTCTTGTCGTCCGACACAGGCAGTCCTGTCTTGAAAAAACGCAGTGGAGGGAGACAGTCGAACTCTATCTTGTAACCTTTTAACACTAAATTACGGATTCACCCATCTGTGGATGTCTGGAACCACACCAAATGGAACGTCTGAAGGCGTGCCCCCACAACTGGAGATCCGAGATGGGCTGGCAGCCGGTCATGCCACTGGCTTGTTGGTGACCTTAGTGTCCTGACGACTGGTGGTGGTTTGTTGAAAACCACGTCCTCGACCTCGTCTACCAGGCGTGGCTGTTCCTCTACCACGGCCTCGAAAGGGCTGAGGTCTAAAGGACTCAACGCCGCCTCAGAGTATTTCCGTCTAGGTACCGTTGGAGGCAATGGTAGGAAAACAGACTTCCCTCCCGTGGACTCAGAAATCCATTTGTCCAATTCAGTACCAAACAACTTCTCGCCACCGTAAGGTAACGCCTCAATACCTCTCTTAACCTCTGCCTCCGCTTGCCAAGAACGCAGCCAGAGTGCTCGTCGTGCCGTAACTAGCGACAATGAAAGTCGAGACCTGAGCTGACAGACGTCAGTAGAAGCTGTACAAAGATCATCAGCAGCTTCACAGATTTGATCAGCGAGAAGTATAAGGTGATCGTCATGTAGGCCAGACTTGAGTTCTGTTATCCATACAATTAGAGCCTTAGTAACCCAAATGCCAACCAACCCAGGTCTAAGCAACACTCCTGCTGCTATATACATGGACTTTAGCATAGCTTCTATTTTACGGTCTGAAGGGTCTTTAAGCGTAGTAGCAGTTGGTACTAGTATGATTAATTTTTTTGTAAGTTTTGACACATACGAATCCACCATTGGCGGATTCTCCCATGTAGATGTCACAGACTCTGGAAACGGGTAACTAGACTTAAATCTGCGAGGTATAGAAAACCGTTTTTCCGGATTCTTCAGTGTTTCTACTAACATCTTATTGAGATTCCGAAACAGGAACACACACTGGAGATGTCTGACGTTTAGTAAATACCACCTCATCATTTGTCAGAGGTTCTTCAATCTCTTTAAACTTCAGAGACTGACGCACCGCCCTGATTAGATTATCAATGCCTGGGCTGTCAAAATCATCACTATCTTACTGCTGGTCCAATTCGCCCTCCTCACCCTCATCTTGCGCAGTGAGGTCTGGCATAGAATCGTCAGAATGCAACATAGCAGATACTGGTAAATCATAAGACAAATGAAATGTATCCCTTCTACCCAAAGTGGACCTTTGCAAAGGCTGAGACCCCCGTGGTAGTTCTGGCGGTCTCACCCAAGACTCAGATGTTGCCGCTTCCCGTTCGTGTCGAGCGGCGGGCAATTCTAATTGCAACCTAGCCATTAAATCTGCTAGCATTGCCCATGGCGGGTCCGGGGACGAAACCGGATTCGAAACCAGAGCAGAAATTGTATTTGTAGCTGAATTCACAAAACATACTGTACATGTGGTAGAACCATCCGGTAACACACTCTTACAGACATTGCAGTGAAACTGCTTTTTTGTTTTTGCTGGTGCCTTACTCATTATGCAGACAGACAATACAATAGACAAGGACAGACAACTTGCATGACTCAGTAAAATTGTTACTAAGGTGTGTCTATATATGGCCGAAGTGCAGTGCACGTGGCCAGTACTATATGAAACCTGATCCCAAATTCCCACTAACACCCATGCGCTATCCGGTGGAGTAGTGTTGTAGGACAGGAATGTTCTGGAATCAGAAACAGAAAGAAACAGGAAGCATGGTTACAAATGGCCCCCATGCCATGCTTACAGTTAGAATCATAGTCTAGGTTATTTACAATGATAGCCTGTAACTAACCCCCTGTTTAAATAAGCTGAATAGCCTATTACTTATTAACCCATGCAGCCTTGCTATATGGTGCTGCTATGGGCATTTACTCCCCCTCACCCCCCCTGCAGCTGCGCTGCTTGTGAGAATAGCTTCTCCCCCCTACTGCTCCCCCCGTGTACCTCCAGCGGACGGGAGCGGGTGCAGGGAGCCGGGGAGCGCTGTGCATAGCGATGGGGAGCTGCGGTCCGGAAGAGCAGCCGGCGTCTCTGAGTGACGTGCGGCCGCTCCGAGCGGTCTCCCCGTATACAGCGGCGGTGTAGAGCGGCTGGATCGGGCGGCCTCGTAACAGCGGCGGCCGGGTAATCAGCGGCGGGAGCGGGCGGCCTGTAATCAGTGGCGGAAGCGGGCGGCGGTAAAGGAGCACTTTCCCCACACAGCGGGGCGGCAGCGTGAGCTGGCCGCCCTGTTCCCCCAGCATACCTGGTCTCCTGTAGTGAGGGGCTATGACGGAGCTTCTTCTGTAAGCTCCGTCCAGCCTTTCCAGCAGGTCTGAGGTGCGGGTGGCTGTGAGGGTGCTCTTTGTGAGGGCCGAGACGCCATGCGCTGCTTCTGTGCAGCGGGCACTATCCCGGACCCAAGTTTCTTGATAAACTGGGAAGGGACGTGCATAAGTCGAAAAAGTGAAAAGTAAAAATAAAAATAGCAAAGTAAGTGTGGAGACTCCATACAAGCGTGTCACTGCTGTGAGCACAGAAAAAACACTGAGCTACTCTGGGAATATGGAGTGCCTGTTCTGCTAAAGCCGTCCATTATCCCAATAGTACTCCCGTGACCCTCTAGTGGATGAAAAAGAAATAACATTAAAAAATAAGGGACAACAATAAAGTTGACACCTAACATAACTGACAACTAGAAAGTTGTTACAGGTTGAGTCTCCCTTATCCAAAATGCTTGGGACCAGAGGTATTTTGGATATGGGATTTTTCCGTATTTTGGAATAATTGCATACCATAATGAGATATCATGGTGATGGGACCTAAATCTAAGCACAGAATGCATTTATGTTACATATACACCTTATACACAGAGCCTGAAGGTCATTTTAGCCAATATTTTTTATAACTTTGTGCATTAAACAAAGTGTGTCTACATTCACACAATTCATTTATGTTTCATATACACCTTATACACACAGCCTGAGGGTCATTTAATACAATATTTGTAATAACTTTGTGTATTAAACAAAGATTGTGTACATTGAGCCATCAAAAAACAAAGGTTTCACTATCTCACTCTCACTCAAAAAAGTCCGTATTTCGGAATATTCCGTATTTCGGAATATTTGGATATGGGATACTCAACCTGTACTACCATAGATAACAATCACTATAACATCAGAATGAGTTGGTGATAATGTGTTACCATAAGGTTTCTTGAACTTACCACAAGCTAGTGAAAAACTGCTCTGGGTGGGCGTCAAGTGCCCCCTATGGATTCAAAGAGAAGGATTTAACTGGTAAGGACCAAAATCCTATTTTCTTTTTCATCCACTAGGGGTCACTTGAGTACTCTTGGAACGTACCAAAGTTTCCCCCGTTGGCGGGAGAGCTGTTTGGCACCTGTAACACTAGACGGCCAAAGCTAGATGCTGATGCCGCAAATATAGTAAACTTGTAAAAGCGCACAACGTGTGCACTGATGACCATGTAGCCGCACGGCAAAGTTGAGTCGTAGAAGCTCCACGACCTGCTGCCCATGACGTTCCCACAGAACATGTGGCATGAGCTGAAAAACTGATGTAGGTGGTTGTAGCCTAGCACGAAGGCAAGCGTAACCCACCTGACTAAGGTCTGTTTGGGAACTGGCCAACCCAACTTGACTAGATCACAGGGAACAATGTATCCGTTTTACGTACTGCTGATGTTCGGGCTATCTAAACGCGTAGTGCGCGTACCACCTCCAAAGTAGCTGTTCCTGCACTTTCTGATAATACTGGTACTACGATTGGCTGATTGATGTGAAAAGATGATACTACCTTTGGTAGGAAAGTGGAATTAGTCTGAAATTCCGCTGTTACTCATGAAACATTAAAAATTATGGCTTCAAAATCAAGGCACCCAATTGTGAAACATGCCTTGTCAAAGCTAAGGCTAGGAGAAACTGTTTCCCAAGTTAGAACTTAATCTACACGTGTTATAAGGGTTCAACTTTTGAAGACTGTATGAAATCTAAAACCAGATTGAAGTTTCCCCAAAACGAGAAACCTAAAAGAAATCAGCCACTTCTGAACTTCACACCACCCTATATAAGCTCGCCAAGTACTGATAATGAACTGCTGTAACTGGCTTCCAAGCACGTAACCTGGTTGGTATAACCGATATTGGAAAGCCCTCTCGTCTAAACCGCGACTGTCAAACTCCGCCGCGCTAAATTTGGCAAAAGGAACGGACCATGTTGTATTAGGTGTGGACGTAGCGGCAGCAGCCACAGATGGGCTGCGAGTAAACCACAGAGATCCCAAACCACGCTTTGTAAGGGCAATGAAGTACCACTAGCATGACAGTTGTTGTCTATCGTTTGATCAGTCTCAGCCACCTAAAGTAGCAGCGTAAGAGGTGGAACAGATACCCAAGGCTGTACGGCTTCGCTATTGTTAGAGCATTCATTGCCACTGCCTTTGTTGTTTTGAACACATATTGAGTGTTTAATGATGGTGAGAAGCCACTAGATCCAGCTGTGGGTTGCACCGTTGGACTAACATTTGTAAAACCTGTGAATTTTTCGCCCATTCCGGTGGATGAAAATCCTGAAGGTTGAGATAAACCGTTTTTGAGTAGTCAGCTTCTGGAATGAACACTGCCGACAATATCACTTGGTGATGCTCGGCACAATTTAGGATTACAACAACTTGTTGCATAGCCATGTGACGTCAAGTACCTTTTGTTTGGTGATTTATGCGACTGCCGTCGTGCTGTCTGACTGAAGAACCACCTGAGACTGGAAAATGTGAACTTCCTGTCACTGTGTATTGTAGATTGACTTGAGTTCTAGGACATTTATTGTCAGGAATCTTTCCCGGTGTGATGATACACTATGCAGTATCACTACTCCCCAACTGAATGAGGTAAATCTAGACTCGGAACAGTATCTCCACGGTGAGATTGAGTATGTGGTGCCACGAGAATAGCGATACACTGCTCTTAAATATAAGCACACTATGTGATGAATATCTGACCACAGTGCGAGAAGATTCAGTTGAAGAGAACGTGAGTGCAACTTCCGAAAGAGTGCTTCTAAAAACGTCCGTATGTTTTCTAACAGTCGCAAGCACAAGTGCACAGAGACTTCCTTTGGATCGAGCACAAATTGTACTAGCGAACTAATACTTTGTGCTTTTTGTATCTTAGGAATGTAATTCCTTGACACGAAACCTGGCTTGATTTGCAGAAGTTGACCATCCAATCGTGCTGAACTAGCACATTGTACGTTAGGTGAGCTATTTTGAAGGAGTATCCCGTGAGACAGAGTTTTGATGAGAAGGTTGTCCAAGCACAGAAGTATCACTACCAGGGATCTGAGAATAGATATTATCACAGACATCTCCCGTGTGACTACCCGAGGCGCTAACAAGAGGCCAAATAGTAGTGTCTGAAAATGATAATGGTTTTGTTGTACTGCAAACCTTGAAGTATGCCTGATGTGACAAAAAAATTGAATGCGTAAGTACGCGTCCTTGAGCTTCAGTGAAAGGACGATTTCTGTTGTAACTCGCAATCACTGACCGCAGGAATTCCCTTTTAACTATGTAGTAAGGCACATACTGATTAAGCCTCTTTAGGTTCAATATGGTTATGACCGAGCAGTCCGGCTGTGGTACTACAAAAAAAACACAAAAAAAAACATTGTAATAATAACAACATTGAATGTACAAGAGACTGAATTGCGGTCTACAGGACTGCCTTTGTGTGTTCTGACACAGGCAAGCTTGTTTTGGATGTTGCCTTGGAAAAACCACTGCAAAAGGTGGTAAACAATGGAACTCTATTTTAAGCGCTAAATTGTGGATCCACAGCTCTGTGGATTTCCGCAATCACGTGAAATGCAACATCTAAAGATAAGTACCACAAAAGGCGAATCAAGACAGTTGAAAGCTCACCATGCCACTGGCTTGGCAGACCGAAGGACATTTAGTGGTTCATTGAAAACCACATCCTCTAGGATAGCCCCGAAAAGGCTGAGACCTAAAAGATTTGAACGCTGATGTTTCCATTAGGAACTGGTATGTAAATGGTTGGAAACAGACTTTCACGCCGTAGGCTGAGTATTAACTTTCCTAATTTAGGAGTAAATAACATATTGCCCGTGCATGGCAATGTTTCTGTTTTTTTTTTGTTTTGATTCCGTGTCCACCTGTGTAGGCAAAGTGCTTGCCAACCACAATGATTGATGCTGAAATCAGAGACTAACCTGGCTGACATCTATAGCAGCCATGCGTAAATACTCCGCCGTAATTAGCGAGAAGTAGAAAACTCTTCAAAGGCAATATCCGGCTACCAACTACGTTGCCCATGCAACTATAACGTCGTTAATCCAACCCCCAACTGCATCACGCTATGGGCAGTATAAAAGGAGGGAGTACCTTGCAGGAAAGTGTAACCTGTTGGCCAAAGGCCAAATGCCTTGAAAGTAAATCGACAAGGCAGCGACCTGCACTCTTAGTGTCGATAAACGTAGTCCTCCATCGCACCTAGTCTGTAATCATAGTGTATATGGCCTGTAGCATAGCTTGAAAGTACGCTTTGACGGTTCATTAAGTGTAGTCGCAGCTGGGACCGAATAGTTAACGTATTGGAAGGTTTTGACACTGAGGAATGCACTCTTGGTGTATTCTCCCCCTGAATTGTCATATACTGTGGAATAGAGAATGGCTTAATTAGCTAATTGGAAAAAAGAAAAAACACACACCCGCACAGGTGCTCGCTGCGTTTTATCCAATAAAAACTCCAGTATTTGAAATAGGTTCCGTAGTAAAAATCCAGAACCTTGCGCTGGCCTTTGAGCATTCTGAATAACTTCACTGTGTGACTCGTGGCCTTGTGTGGGTGAAAGATATAAGATCTGGCATTGAATCGTCAGGTTGCAACATAGTTGAAACTGTTAACCTGCGCCCAATGATGGCTACTGTTAGGAATAGGGCAAGACTTGGACTTTGGTAAACCTTGCAAAGTCCTTGACATAACATGCGCTCACTCTAGCAGCTCAGACGGTCATATATAGAGTTAGATATAGCCGCCGTACTACTTTTCAAATGAAATCCGGGTAGATGTCCGTATGCGGACTGGTATTCACACTGTGTTCGTGGATGCCATTAGGTAACACTCACACAGACATTGACTAAAGTGTGTATAAACCAGAATCTGACACACCGTAAGAAATTCCTAACACCACCCTTGCACCCTCCAGTGGCAGAGTGTTGTAGGCTACATGAAATTCCTGGAAGAAGAACCAGGAAGTTGCTGATAAAATGTCCCCCAGCCATGTGGCTAATTATATAGAAGTTCAGTGCAATAAAGAAATTTGTTTATATACACACACATTACACACATATATATGCACAAAAGTAAAGCTTTAGAACTACCTGGTGTGCACTGGCTCCTCCCCCTATGACCCTCCTCCAAGCCTCAGTTAGGATACTGTGCCCGGACGAGCGTACACAATAAGGAAGGATTTTGAATCCCGGGTAAGACTCATACCAGCCACACCAATCACACCGTATAACTTGTGATCTAAACCCAGTTAACAGCATGATAACAGAGGAGCCTCTAGAAAAGATGGCTCACTACAGCAATAACCCGATTTTTTTGGTAACAATAACTATGTACCAGTATTGCAGACAATCCGCACTTGGGATGGGCGCCCAGCATCCACTACGGACTACGAGAAATAGAATTATCGGTAAGTAAATTCTTATTTTCTCTAACGTCCTAAGTGGATGCTGGGGACTCCGTAAGGACCATGGGGATTATACCAAAGCTCCCAAACGGGCGGGAGAGTGCGGATGACTCTGCAGCACCAAATGAGAGAACTCCAGGTCCTCCTCAGCCAGGGTATCAATTTTGTAGAATTTTACAAACGTATTTGCTCCTGACCAAGTAGCTGCTCGGCAAAGTTGTAAAGCCGAGACCCCTCGGGCAGCCGCCCAAGATGAGCCCATCTTCCTTGTGGAGTGGGCATTTACAGATTTTTGGCTGTGGCAGGCCTGCCACAGAATGTGCAAGCTGAATTGTACTACAAATCCAACGAGCAATAGTCTGCTTAGAAGCAGGAGCACCCAGCCTGTTGGGTGCATACAGGATAAACAGCGAGTCAGATTTTCTGACTCCAGCCGTCCTGGAAACATATATTTTCAGGGCCCTGACAACGTCTAGCACTTGGAGTCCTCCAAGTCCCTAGTAGCCGCAGGCACCACAATAGATTGGTTCAGGTGAAACGCTGAAACCACCTTAGGGAGAAACTGAGGACGAGTCCTCAATTCCGCCCTGTCCGAATGGAAAATCAGATAAGGGCTTTTACAGGATAAAAGCGCCAATTCTGACACGCGCCTGGCCCAGGCCAGGGCCAACAGCATGACCACTTTCCATGTGAGATATTTTAACTCCACAGATTTAAGTGGTTCAAACCAATGTGACTTTTGGAACCCAAAAATTACATTGAGATCCCAAGGTGCCACTGGAGGCACAAAAGGAGGCTGTATATGCAGTACCCCTTTTACAAACGTCTGAACTTCAGGGACTGAAGCTAGTTCTTTTTGGAAGAAAATTGACAGGGCTGAAATTTGAACCTTAATGGACCCCAATTTCAGGCCCATAGACACTCCTGTTTGCAGGAAATGTAGGAATCGACCCAGTTGAATTTCCTCCGTCGGGCCTTACTGGCCTCGCACCACGCAACATATTTTCGCCAAATGCGGTGATAATGTTTTGCGGTTACATCCTTCCTGGCTTTGATCAGGATAGGGATGACTTCATCCGGAATGCCTTTTTTCCTTCAGGATCCGGCGTTCAACCGCCATGCCGTCAAACGCCGCCGCGGTAAGTCTTGGAACAGACAGGGTCCTTGCTGGAGCAGGTCCCTTCTTAGAGGTAGAGGCCACGGATCCTCCGTGAGCATCTCTTGAAGTTCCGGTTACCAAGTCCTTCTTGGCCAATCCGGAGCCACGAATATAGTGCTTACTCCTCTCCATCTTATCAATCTCAGTACCTTGGGTATGAGAGGCAGAGGAGGGAACACATACACTGACTGGTACACCCACGGTGTTACCAGAGCGTCTACAGCTATTGCTTGAGGGTCCCTTGACCTGGCGCAAAACCTGTCGAGTTTTTCCCAACGGTTTATAATCATGTGGAAGACTTCTGGGTGAAGTCCCCACTCTCCCGGGTGGAGGTCGTGTCTGCTGAGGAAGTCTGCTTCCCAGTTGTCCACTCCCGGAATTGCTGACAGTGCTATCACATGATTTTCCGCCCAGCGAAGAATCCTTGCAGCTTCTGCCATTGCCCTCCTGCTACTTGTGCCACCCTGTCTGTTTACGTGGGTGACTGCCGTGATGTTGTCCGACTGGATCAACACCGGCTGACCTTGAAGCAGAGGTCTTGCTAAGCTTAGAGCATTGTAAATGGCCCTTAGCTTCAGGATATTTATGTGAAGTGATGTCTCCAGGCTTGACCATAAGCCCTGGAAATTCCTTCCCTGTGTGACTGCTCCCCAGCCTCGCAGGCTGGCATCCGTGGTCACCAGGACCCAGTCCTGAATGCCGAATCTGCGGCCCTCTAGAAGATGAGCACTCTGCAACCACCACAGGAGGGACACCCTTGTCCTTGGTGACAGGGTTATCCGCTGATGCATCTGAAGATGCGACCCGGACCATTTGTCCAGCAGGTCCCACTGAAAAGTTCTTGCGTGGAATCTGCCGAATGGGATTGCTTCGTAGGAAGCCACCATTTTACCCAGAACCCTTGTGCATTGATGCACTGAGACTTGGCTCGGTTTTAGGAGGTTCCTGACTAGCTCGGATAACTCCCTGGCTTTCTCCTCCGGGAGAAACACCTTTTTCTGGACTGTGTCCAGGATCATCCCTAGGAACAGAAGACGAGTCGTCGGAACCAGCTGCGATTTTGGAATATTGAGAATCCAATCGTGCTGCCGCAACACTACCTGAGATAGTGCTACACCGACCTCCAACTGTTCCCTGGATCTTACCTTTATCAGGGAATCGTCCAAGTAAGGGATAACTAAAATTCCCTTCTTTCGAAGGAATATCATCATTTCGGCCATTACCTTGGTAAAGACCCGGGGTGCCGTTGACCATCCATACGGCAGCGTCTGAACTGATAGTGACAGTTCTGTACCATAAACCTGAGGTACCCTTGGTGAGAAGGGTAAATTTGGACATGAATGTAAGCATCCTTGATGTCCCGAGACATCATGTAGTCCCCTTATTCCAGGTTTCTTAATCACTGCTCTGAGTGACCCAATCTTGAATTTGAACCTCTGTATGTAAGTGTTCAAAAATTTTAGATTTAGAATCGGTCTCACCGAGCCGTCCGGCTTCGGTACCACAACAGTGTGGAATAATACCCCGTTCCCTGTTGCAGGAGGGGTACCTTGATTATCACCTGCTGGGAATACAGCTTGTGAATGGCTTCCAAAACTGTCTCCCTGTCAGAAGGAGACATCGGTAAAGCCGACTTTAGGAAACGGCGAGGGGGAGACGTCTCGAATTCCAATTTGTACCCCTGAGATATCACCTGAAGGATCCAGGGGTCTACTTGCGAGTGAGCCCACTGCGCGCTGAAATTCATTGAGACGGGCCCCCCACCGTGCCTGATTCTGCTTGTAAAGCCCCAGCGTCATACTGAGGGCTTGGCAGAGGCGGGAGAGGGTTTCTGTTCCTGGGAACTGGCTGATTTCTGCAGCCTTTTTCCTCTCCCTCTGTCACGGGGCAGAAATGAGGAACCTTTTGCCCGCTTGTCCACGAAAAGACTGCGCCTGATAATACTGCGTCTTCTCATGTTGAGAGGCAACCTAGGGTACAAACGTGGATTTCCCAGCTGTTGCCGTGGCCACCAGGTCTGAAAGACCGACCCCAAATAACTCCTCCTTAATAAGGCAATACTTCCAAATGCCGTTTGGAATCCGCATCACCTGACCACTGTCGTGTCCATAACCCTCTACTGGTAGAAATGGACAACACACTTATACTTGATGCCAGTCGGCAAATATTCCGCTGTGCATCACGCATATATAGAAATGCATCTTTTAAATGCTCTATAGGCAAAAATATACTGTCCCTATCTAGGGTATCAATATTTTCAGTCAGGGAATCCGACCACGCCAATCCAGCACTGCACATCCAGGCTGAGGCGATTGCTGGTCGCAGTATAACACCAGTATGTGTGTAAATACATTTTAGGATACCCTCCTGCTTTCTATCAGCAGGATACTTAAGGGCGGCCATCTCAGGAGAGGGTAGAGCCCTTACAAACGTGTGAGCGCTTTATCCACCCTAGGGGGTGTTTCCCAACGCACCCTAACCTCTGGCGGGAAAGGATATAATGCCAATAACATTTTAGAAATTATCAGTTGTTATCGGGGGAAACCCACGCATCATCACACACCTCATTTAATTTCTCAGATTCAGGAAAACTACAGGTAGTTTTTCCTCACCGAACATAATACCCCTTTTTGGTGGTACTCGTATTATCAGAAATGTGTAAAACATTTTTCATTGCCTCAATCATGTAACGTGTGGCCCTACTGGAAGTCACATTTGTCTCTTCACCGTCGACACTGGAGTCAGTATCCGTGTCGGCGTCTATATCTGCCATCTGAGGTAACGGGCGCTTTAGAGCCCCTGACGGCCTATGAGACGTCTGGACAGGCACAAGCTGAGTAGCCGGCTGTCTCATGTCAACCACTGTCTTTTATACAGAGCTGACACTGTCACGTAATTCCTTCCAACAGTTCATCCACTCAGGTGTCGACCCCCTAGGGGGTGACATCACTATTACAGGCAATCTGCTCCGTCTCCACATCATTTTTCTCATCATACATGTCGACACAAACGTACCGACACACAGCACACACACAGGGAATGCTCTGATAGAGGACAGGACCCCACTAGCCCTTTGGGGAGACAGAGGGAGAGTTTGCCAGCACACACCAGAGCGCTATATATATACAGGGATAACCTTATATAAGTGTTTTTCCCCTTATAGCTGCTGTATTGTTAATACTGCGCGTAATTAGTGCCCCCCTCTCTTTTTTAACCCTTTCTGTAGTGTAGTGACTGCAGGGGAGAGCCAGGGGAGCTTCCCCTCCAACTGAGCTGTGAGGGAAAATGGCGCCAGTGTGCTGAGGAGATAGGCTCCGCCCCTTTTTTGCGGACTTTTCTCCTGCTTTTTTATGGATTCTGGCAGGGGTTAAAATTGATCCATATAGCCCTGGGGGCTATATGTGATGTATTTTCGCCAGCCAAGGTGTTTTTATTGCTGCTCAGGGCGCCCCCCCCCCCTAGCGCCCTGCACCCTCAGTGACCGAAGTGTGAAGTGTGCTGAGGAGCAATGGCGCACAGCTGCAGTGCTGTGCGCTACCTTGGTGAAGACAGGACGTCTTCTGCCGCCGATTTTCCGGACCTCTTCTGTCTTCTGGCTCTGTAAGGGGGCCGGCGGCGCGGCTCTGGGACCCATCCATGGCTGGGCCTGTGATCGTCCCTCTGGAGCTAATGTCCAGTAGCCTAAGAAGCCCAATCCACTCTGCACGCAGGTGAGTTCGCTTCTTCTCCCCTTAGTCCCTCGATGCAGTGAGCCTGTTGCCAGCAGGTCTCACTGAAAATAAAAAACCTAAAACTAAACTTTCACTAAGCAGCTCAGGAGAGCCACCTAGTGTGCACCCTTCTCGTTCGGGCACAAAAATCTAACTGAGGCTTGGAGGAGGGTCATAGGGGGAGGAGCCAGTGCACACCAGGTAGTTCTAAAGCTTTACTTTTGTGCCCAGTCTCCTGCGGAGCCGCTATTCCCCATGGTCCTTACGGAGTCCCCAGCATCCACTTAGGACGTTAGAGAAATATATATATACATATACACACCCACATGTACACACAGATTACTGTATCAAATTTTAGGGAGCTTATACAGTAAGTATCTTGTTTAGAAATATGCTCCCTGCACCCTCTGTGCGTCTCACCACAAACATAGGCTGTACCAAGGTGATAAGAGTGTACAAGAAAGACCACGCTCCATGCACCCCTCGCGTGCCGGGAGCGGCGGCTCTGTTTGTATTCAGCTTATGTGAACTTAATATTGAATACACTCGCTGCACCGTCAGTACTGGGAGCGCTTACCTAGAGCAGGCTCCCTGCCCTTTGTGCTCTGTGAGCGACGTGCTGGGAGCTGCGTGTGAGAGCGGATGGCAGTGCGCTGGTATGCCCTAAAGAACACGCTCCCTGCACCTGCTGTGTGCTGGGAGCGGCCGGCGGTGCGCCCTATAGAACACGCTACCTGCACCTGCTGTGTGCTGGGAGCAGTGTGTGGGAGCGGCCGGCGGTGCGCTGGAAGCGGCGCTGCGATGCCCTATATAACACGCTCCCTGCACCTGCTGTGTCTGGGAGTGACGGGCGCTTCTGTATGCCGGGAGCAGTGCACTAACCTTGCGGCAGCTGGTGGAAGCTAACCGTATGCGGCTTCCCCGCTCTGTTCTCCAGTCGGCAGCGGCGCTTTAAAGCACAGTTTTTTTTAGAAAAACACTCCCCTTTGAAGATGGGCCGCTCAATCCCGGACCCTCACTTCTCAGCAAGTGGGGAAGGGATCGTATGCTGCCTGGCTGACACGGCCGTGCTTCTCCTGCAAGAGCCCACGTGTCAGCAGTGGCTGAAGGCAGTACAATCCCGGACCCACACTTTTTAGTAAGTGGGGAAGGGATTGCCTGTAAAATAAAAATTAAAAAGGTAAAAGTAAAATAAAATGGGGCCTTGAGCCCATGACGTGCTTCCCTGAGGCACATAAAAAACACTGAGGTTCTTGGGAGTATTGAAGAGGGAAGAGGAGGGTTACACATTTAAATTTTTAAATGTGCCTTCCCTGCTAATGCACCGTCCATATCCCAAGAGTACTCCAGTGGCACCTAGTGGATGAAAAAGAACATTAGCATATCTGCGAATCATGCTTTGTTTGTGGTCCTATTTCCTTTTTAAATACATTTTACTTTAAAGCTGATCTGCTAACTAGATAATTATATTTCTCTTACGTCCTAGAGGATGCTGGGGACTCCGTAAGGACCATGGGGTATAGACGGGCTCCGCGGGAGACATGGGCACTCTAAGACTTTAGATGGGTGTGACCTGGCTCCTCCCTCTATGCCCCTCCATCAGACCTCAGTTAGATCCTGTGCCCAGAGGAGACTGGATGCACTGCAGGGGAGCTCTACTGAGTTTCTTCGAAAAAGACTTGTTAAACTGAGGGGAGAGAAGCAGACCCACTTTCCTGTACTACTACTTAGGCTACTGGACACCATTAGCTCCAGAGGGTCAGAACACAGGTGTCGTCCTCGCCGCCGTCCTCCTCACAGAGCCGGAAGATAGTAGCCGGGTGAGTATATGAAGAAAGAAAACTTCAAAGGCGGCAGAAGACTTCAGATCTTCAGAGAGGTACCGCGCAGCGCGCCACTGCTCCCACACACACACACACAAGGCACAGCAAGGGTGCAGGGCAAGCGCCCTGGGCAGCAATAATTACCTCAAATAAGACTGGTACCAGTATCAGATACTGCGGAGGCAGTATATTATAAAACCCCCGCCAGTATAAAAAATGAGCGGGACCGAAGCCCGCCGTCGAGGGGGCAGCGCTTGAACCTCCAGCACTAACCAGCGCCATTTTCTCCACAGGCAAGCTGCAGAGTAGCTGCTCCCGGACTCTCCCCTGCTGTACATGTAACAGAGGGCAAAAACAAGAGGGGGGGGGGGGGCACATTTAGTTGGCGCAAAGTATATTATATATATATATATATATATAGTTAGATATATATATATATATATATATATATATATATGTTATAAATAAATAAATAGAGCGTTGTACAGGATGGGATTTTGTTTCCAGTGGCGCTGGGTGTGTGCTGGCATACTCTCACTCTGTCTCTCCAAAGGGTCTTATTGGGGGGGGCTGTCCCATATTCATATATCCCAGTGTGTGTGGGGGTGTCAGTACGTGTGTATCGGCATGTCTGTAGCGGAAGGCTCGTCTAGGGAGGATGCAGAGCAGATGGCGGTGGTGTCTCCGTCGGCACAGCCGACACCAGATTGGTTGGATATGTGGAATGTTTTAAATGCAAATGTGACTATTACATAAAAGATTGGACAAAGCAGAGTCCAGGGAAAAAGTAGGGAGTCAAGCCACGGCTTTGACTGTGTCACAAGACCCTTCGGGGTCTCAAACGTCCCCTTTCCTAGATAGCAGACACTGATACCGACACAGATTCCGACTCCAGTGTCGACTATGAAGAGTATTCATTATATGATTATTGCAATAAAAGTTGTTTTTGCATATCACAAAGGACCCCTCTGTCCCTGATACGAGGGTCTGCATGTTTAAGGAAAAGAAACATGAGCTGAACGCTTTATTTGAAAAAGCTTGGGAAACTCCAGACAAGAGACTGCAGGTTCCCAAGAAAATTATTATGGCGTATCCTTTCCCCTCACAGAACAGGTTACGGTGGGAATCCTCGCCCACGGTGGACAAGGCTTTGACTCACTTGTCCAAAAAGGTTGCACTACCGTCCCTGGACACGGCAGTCCTCAAGGATCCTGCTGATCGCCGAAAACTACCTTAAAATCAATTTATACGCATACGGGTGCCCTGCTCAGACCGGCAGTAGCGTCGGCATGGGTGGGTAGCGCGATTGCAGCGTGGGCAGATAACTTGTCATCTGACACCCTAGATAAAGATAGTATTTTGTTGACCTTGGGTCACATTAAGGACGCAGCGTTATATATGAGAGAGGCTGCGAGAGATATTGGGCTGTTGGGTTCAAGAGCCAATGCCATGGCAGTTTCTGCTAGAAGGTCCCTGCGGACCAGTCAATGGACAGGTGATGCTGATTCAAAGAGACATAAGGAGGCTTTACCTTACGCGGGTGAAGTTTTATTTGGGGAGGACCCCGCGGATCTGGTTTCCACAGCTACCGCGGGTAAGTTTTCTTTTTTGCCTTACGTTCCCCCGCAGCAAAAGAAAACACCTCAATACCAGATGCAGTCCTTTCGGTCGCATAAGTTCAGAAAGGGTCGGGGCTCTTCCTTCCTCGCCAGAGGTAGAGGGAAAAGAAAGTCAGCTATGGTTAGTTCCCAGGAACAAAAGTCCTCCCCGGCCTCTACAAAATACACCGCATGATGCTGGGACTCCGCTGAGGGAGTCCGCACCGGTGGGGGCACGTCTTCGACTCTTCAGCCAGGTCTGGGTTCAGTCGGATTTGGATCCTTGGACGGTAGAAATTGTATCCCAAGGCTACAAACTGGAGTTTGAAGAGGTGCCTCCTCACCGATTTTTCAAATCGGCTTTGCCAGCTTCTCCCCCAGAGAGGGAAATAGTTTCAGCTGCCATACAAAAGCTGTGTCAACAGCAAGTGATTATCGAGGTTCCCCTAATGCAACAGGGAAAGGGGTTTTATTCAACCCTATTGTGGTCCCGAAGCCGGATGGCTCGGCCAGACCGATTCTGAATCTAAAATCCCTGGACCTATATTTGAAAAGGTTCAAATTAAAGATGGAATCTCTCCGGGCAGTGATCTCCAGCCTTGAAGGGGGGGGGGGGGGGATTTTATGGTGTCACTAGACATAAAGGATGCATACCTTCATGTCCCCATATATCCGCCTCATCAGGCGTACCTGAGATTTGCTGTACAGGATTGTCATTACCAGTTTCAGACGTTGCCGTCTGGGCTTTCAACGGCCCCGAGAATTTTCACCAAGGTAATGGCGGAAAATAAGAATTTACTTACCGATAATTCTATTTCTCGTAGTCCGTAGTGGATGCTGGGGACTCCGTCAGGACCATGGGGAATAGCGGGCTCCGCAGGAGACAGGGCACATCTAAAAAAGCTTTTTGGTCACATGGTGTGTACTGGCTCCTCCCCCTATGACCCTCCTCCAAGCCTCAGTTAGGTACTGTGCCCGGACGAGCGTACACAATAAGGAAGGATCTTGAATCCCGGGTAAGACTCATACCAGCCACACCAATCACACCGTACAACTTGTGATCTGAACCCAGTTAACAGTATGATAACAAAACGAAGTAGCCTCTGAAAAGATGGCTCACAACAATAGTAATAACCCGATTTTTGTAACAATAACTATGTACAAGCATTGCAGACAATCCGCACTTGGGATGGGCGCCCAGCATCCACTACGGACTACGAGAAATAGAATTATCGGTAAGTAAATTCTTATTTTCTCTAACGTCCTAGTGGATGCTGGGGACTCCGTCAGGACCATGGGGATTATACCAAAGCTCCCAAACGGGCGGGAGAGTGCGGATGACTCTGCAGCACCGAATGAGAGAACTCCAGGTCCTCCTTAGCCAGAGTATCAAATTTGTAAAATTTTACAAACGTGTTCTCCCCTGACCACGTAGCTGCTCGGCAAAGTTGTAATGCCGAGACTCCTCGGGCAGCCGCCCAGGATGAGCCCACCTTCCTTGTGGAATGGGCATCTACATATTTCGGCTGTGGCAGGCCTGCCACAGAATGTGCAAGCTGAATTGTACTACAAATCCAGCGTGCAATAGACTGCTTAGAAGCAGGAGCACCCAGCTTGTTGGGTGCATACAATATAAACAGCAAGTCAGACTTTCTGACTCCAGCCGTCCTAACTATATATTTTTTTAGGGCCCTGACAACGTCTAGCAACTTGGAGTCCTCCAAGTCCCCAGTAGCCGCAGGCACCACAACAGGTTGTTTCAGGTGAAAACGCTGACACCCCTTTAGGAAGAAACTGGAGACGAGTCCCAGTTCTGCCCTGTTCAAATGGAAAATTTTAATATGGGCTTTTGTAAGACAAAGCCGCCCATTCTGACAATCGCCTGGCCGAGGCCAGGGCTAACACATGGTCACTTCCCATGTGAGATATTGGTCAACAGCATGGTCACTTTCCATGTGAGATATTTCAAATCCACAGATTTGAGCTGTTCAAACCAATATGATTTTAAGAAATCCCAACACTATGTTGAAACCTCACGGTGCCCCTAGAGGCACAAAAAAGCTGTATATGCAATACACCCTTTACAATCTGGACTTCAGGAACTGAAGTCAATTCTTTCTGGAAGAAAATCTACAGGGCCGAAATTTAAATGTTAATGAACCCCAATTTGAGGCCCAAAACACTCCTGTTTTCAGGAAGTGTAGAAATCGACCTAGTTGAATTTCCGTCGTGGAGCCTTCCTGGCCTCACCCACGCAACATATTTTCACCACATGTGGTGATGACGTTGTGCGGTCACCTCCTTCCTGGCTTTGACCAGGGTAGGTATGACCTCTTATGGAATGCCTTTTCCCTTCAGGATCCGGCATTCAACCGCCATGCCGTCAAACGCAGCCGCGGTAAGTCTTGGAATAGACATGGTACTTGCTGAAGCAAGTCCCTTCTTAGCTCCCCAGGCCCTTAGTCCTCTGTGAGCATTTCTTGAAGTTCCGGGTACCAAGTCCCTCTTGGCCAATCCGGAGCCACTAGTATAGTTCATACTCCTCTATGTCTTATAATTCTCAATACCTTGGTTATGAGAAACAGAGGAGGGAACACATACACTGACTGGTACACCCACGGTGTTACCAGAACATCCACAGCTATCGCCTGAAGGTCTCATGACCTGGCGGAATACCTGTCCCGTTTTTTGTTCGGGCGGGACGCCATCATGTCCACCTTTGTACTTTGCCAACGGTCCACAATCATGTTGAAAAACTTCCCTATGAAGTTTCCACTCTCCCGGGTGGAGGTCATGCCTGCTGAGGAAGTCTGCTTCCCAGTCGTCCACTCCCGGAAAGAACACTGCTGACAGTGCTATCACATGATTTTCCGCCTAGCGAAAAATCCTTGCAGTTTTGTCACTGCCCTCCTGCTTCTTGTGCCGCCCTATCTGTTTACGTGGGCGACTGCCGTGATGTTATCCCACTGGATCAATACCGGCTGACCTTGAAGCAGAGGTCTAGCTAAGTTTAGAACATTATAAATTTGCTCTAAGCTTATTTATGCGGAGAGAATTCTCCAGACTTAATCACACTTCCCTGGAAATTTTTTCCCTGTGTGACTGTTCCCCAGCCTCTCAGGCTGGCCTCCGTGGTCACCGGCATCCAATCCTGAATGCCGAATTTTCGGCCCTCTAGAAGATGAGCACTCTGTAATCACCACAGGAGAGACACCCTTGTCCTTGGATATAGGGTTATCCGCTGATGCATCTGAGGATGCGATCCGGACCATTTGTCCAGCAGATCCCACTGAAGAGTTCTTGCGGGAAATCTGCCGAATGGAATTGCTTCGTAATAAGCCACCATTTTTACCAGGACTCTTGTGCAATGATGCACTGACACTTGTCCTGGTTTTAGGAGGATCCCGATTAGCTCGGATAACTCCCTGGCTTTCTCCACTGGGAGAAACACGTTTTTCTGGACTGTGTCCAGAATCATCCCTAGGAACAGTAGACGTGTCGTCGGAAAAAGCTGCGATTTTGGAATATTTAGAATCCCCTCGTGCTGTCGTAGAACTACTTAAGATAGTGCTACTCCGACCTCCAACTGTTCTCTGGACCTTGCCCTTATCAGGAAAGCGTCCATGTTTCTTTTAAGTAAAATCATCATTCCTGTCATTACCTTGGTAAAGACCCGGGGCGCCGTGGACAATCCAAACGGCCGCGTCTGAACTGATAGTGACAGTTCTGTACCAGGAACCTGAAGTACCCTTGGTGAGAAGGGCAAATTTGGACCTGTAGGTAAGCGTCCCTGATATCCAGTGACACCATATCGTCCCCTACTTCCTGGTTCGCTATCACTGCTCCGAGTGACTCCATCTTGATTTGAACGCTTGTATGTAAGTGTTCAAATATTTCAGATCTCACCGAGCCGGTTGGCTTCAGTACCACAATATAGTGTGGAATACTACCCCCTTCCTTGTTGTAAGAAGGGTACTTTGATTATCACCTGCTGGGAATACAGCCTGTGAATTGTGTGAGGGGGAGACGTCTCGAATTTCCAATGTACACCTGGGATATTACATGTAGGATCCCGGAGTTCCTTTGCGAGTGTTGCTGAAACTCTTGAGATGACCCCCTACCGCACCTGAGTCCGCTTGTACGGCCCCAGCGTTATGCTGCGGACTTGGCAGAAGCCGTGAGGAGCTTCTGTTCCTGGGAATGAGCTGCTTGCTGCAGTCTTCTTCCCTTTCCTCTACCCCTGGGCAGATATGACTGGCCTTTGCCCGCCTGCCCGTATGAGGACGAAAGGACTGAGACTGAAAGACTGTGTCCTTTTCTGCCAATATGTGACTCGGGGTAACAAAAGGTGGATTTTTCAGCTGTTGCCATGGCCACCAGGTCCAATGGACCGCCCCTTTATACGGCAATACTTCCATATGCCGTCTGGAATCTGCCTCACCTGACCACTGTCGTGTCTTCGTCTGGCAGATATGTACATCACATTTACTCTTGATGCCAGAATGCAAATATGCCTCTGCGCATCACGCATATATAGAAATGCATCCTTAAAATGCTCTATAGACAATAAAATCCTGTCCCTGTCAAGGGTATCAAAATTTTCAGTCAGGAAATCCGACCAAGCCCCCTCAGCGCTGCACATCCAGGCTGAGGCGATTGCTGGTCGTAGTATAACACCAGTATGTGTGTATATACTGTTATGATATTTTCCAGCTTCCTATCAGCTGGCTCCTTGAGGGCGGCCGTATCTGGAAACGGTAACGCCATGTTTTTTATAAGCGTGTGAGCGCCTTATCCACCCTAAGGTGTGTTTTCCAACTCGCCCTTACTTCTGGCGGGAAAAAGGGTATACCGCCCATAACTTTCTATCGGAGGAACCCCACGTATCATCACACACTTCATTTAATTTATCTGATTCAGGCAAAACTACAAGTAGTTTATTCCCACCCTACAAAATACCCTTATTTGTGGTACTTGTGGTATCAGAAATATGTAACACCTCCTTCATTGCCCTTAACATGTAACTTGTGGCCCTAAAGGAAAAATACGTTTGTTTCTTCACCGTCGACACTGGGGTCAGTGTCCGTGTCAGTGTCTGTCGACCGACTGAGGTAAATGGGCGTTTTTACAAGCCCCTGACGGTGTCTGAGACGCCTGGACCGATACTAATTTGTCCGCCGGCTGTCTCATGTCGTCAACCGGCTTGCAGCGTGTTGACATTATCACGTAATTCCCTAAATAAGCCATCCATTCCGGTGTCGACTCCCTAGAGAGTGACATCACCATTACAGGCAATTTTCTCCGTCTCCTCACCAACATTTTCCTCATACATGTCGACACACACGTACCGACCTACTGCACACACACAGGGAATGCTCTGATAGAGGACAGGACCCACTAGCCCTTTGGGGAGACAGAGGGAGAGTTTGCCAGCACACACCAAAAGCGCCATAATGTATATAACAACCCTAGAAGGTGTTGTTTCTATATATATACGCTCTTAATATATAATTATATCGCCAATTTATGCCCCCCTTCTCTTTAACCCTGTTTCTGTAGTGCAGGGGAGAGTGGGAGCCTTCCTCACCAGCGGAGCTGGTCAGGAAAATGGCGCTGAGTGCTGAGGAGAATAAGCTCCGCCCCTTTCTCGGCGGGTTTTTCTCCCGGTTATTAGGAAAACTGGCCTGGGTTAAATACATACATATAGCCTTAATGGCTATATGTGATGTATTTATTTGCCTCTAAGGTAATCTATATTGCTGCCCAGGGCGCCCCCAGCAGCGCCCTGCACCCTCCGTGACCGAGATCAGTGAGCCGTGTAGCAACAATGGCGCACAGCTGCAGTGCTGTGCGCTACCTTCATGAAGACTGAGGAGTCTTCTGCCGCCTGTTTCCGGACCTCCGTTCTGCCGTTCTTCAGCGTCTGTAAGGGGGATCGGCGGCGCGGCTCCGGGACGAACCCCAGGCTGACCTGTGTTCCGACTCCCTCTGGAGCTCAGTGTCCAGTAGCCTAAGACTTCAATCCTCCTGCACGCAGGTGAGTTGCAAGTCTCTCCCCTAAGTCCCTCGTTGCAGTGATCCTGTCGCCAGCAGGAATCACTGATTAGAAACCTAAAAAAAAACTTTTCTAAACAGCTCTTTAAGAGAGCCACCTAGATTGCACCCTCTCGGACGGGCACAAAAACCTAACTGAGGCTTGGAGGAGGGTCATAGGGGGAGGAGCCAGTACACACCATGTGACCAAAAAGCTTTTTTAGATGTGCCCTGTCTCCTGCGGAGCCCGCTATTCCCCATGGTCCTGACGGAGTCCCCAGCATCCACTAGGACGTTAGAGAAATGATGGTGCTCCTGCGCAAGCAAGGAGTCACAATTATCCCATACTTGGACGATCTCCAGATAAAGGCAAGTTCAAGAGTTCAGTTACTGAAGAGCGTGTCTCTCTCCCTGAGAGTACTACAACACCACGGCTGGATTCTAAATCTACCAAAGTCGCAGTTGGTTTCCGACAACTCGGCTGTTATTTTTGGGCATGGTTCTGGACACGGAAAAAAAAGTGCGTCTTTCTCCCTACGGAAGAGGCCCAGGAACTCCAGAACATGGTCAGGGACCTGCTAAAACCAAAAAGTGTCAGTTCATCAATAATCTCAAGTATTGGGAAAGATGGTGGCGGCCTACGAGGCCATTCGGTTCGACAGGTTTCATGCGAGAACTTTTCAGTGGGACTTTCTGGACAAGTGGTCAGGGTCCCATCTACAAATACATCAGAGAGTAAGCCTGTACCCCAGGGCAAGGGTATCTCTCCTGTGGTGGCTCCAGAGTGCTCACCTTCTAGAGGGTCGCAGGTTCGGCATTCAAGACTGGGTTCTGGTGACCACGGACGCGAGCCTCCGAGGATGGGGAGATGTCACACAAGGAAGAAATTTTCAAGGAATATGGTCAAGCCAGGAGGCTTGTCTACACATCAATGTGCTGGAATTAAGGGCCATATACAACGGCCTACAACAAGCGGAGAATCTTCTTCGCAACCTACCCGTTCTGATTCAGTCAGACAACGTCACAGCCGTGGCGCATGTAAACCGCCAGGGCGGGACAAGGAGCAGAGCAGCAATGGCAGAGGCCAGCAGGATTCTTTGCTGGGCGGAAAATCATGTAAGCGCTCTCTCAGCAGTCTTCATTCCGGGAGTAGAAAACTGGGAAGCAGACTTCCTCAGCAGACACGATCTCCATCCAGGAGAGTGGGGTCTTCATCAAGAGGTCTTTGCAGAGGTAACAAGTCGTTGGGGACTTCCTCAAATAGACATGATGGTGCCACGCGTCAACAAAAAGCTTCAGACGTATTGTTCCAGGTCGAGGGACCCTCAGGCTGTAGCTATGTGTTCCCTCCACTTCCACTCAGCTCAAATATTGAGAATCATAAGACGAACAAGAGTGCAGACAATACTCATTGTCCCAGATGGGCCTCGAAGGGCCTGGTATTCAGATCTTCAGGAAATGCTAATAGAAGATCCGTGGCCTTTTCCTCCCAGGGAGGACCTGTTGCAACAGGGGCCCTGTGTGTTCCAATACTTACCGCGGTTACGTTTGGCGGCATGGCGGTTGAACACCAAATCCTAGCTCGGAAAGGTATTCAGAGGGAAGTCATCCCTACTCTGATCAATGCTAGGAAGGAAGTAACGGCGAAACATTATCACCGTATCTGGAGAAAATGGGTGTCTTGGTGTGAAGCCAAGAATGCTCCTACGGAAGATTTTCAGCTGGGTCATTTTCTCCACTTTCTACAGACAGGAGTGGATATGGGCCTAAAGTTAGGCTCCATTAAGGTGCAGATTGCGGCCTTATCTATATTCTTTCAGAAGGAATTGGCTTCTCTCCCAGAAGCCCAGACTTTTGCACATTTGTGCCCCCAGTGGCACCTTAACGTGGTGTTACAGTTCCTTAAATCACACTGGTTTGAACCTCTTCAAACAGCTGAATTAAAATTTCTCACTTGGAAGGTGGTCATGTTGCTGGCCTTGGAATCCGCGAGGCGGGTGTCAGAATTGGCGGCTTTGTCTCACAAGAGCCCCTATCTGATTTCCATGTGGATCGATCAGAGTTGAGGACTCGTCCTCAATTTCTACCTAAAGTGGTTTCGTTGTTTCATATGATCCAACCTATTGTGGTGTCTGTGGCTACGGGTGACTTGGTGGATTCCAAGTCCCTTGATGTGGTCAGGGCCTTAAAAATGTATGTAGCCAGGACGGCTCGGGTTAGGAAAACAGAGGAACTGTTTGTCCTGTATGCGGCCAACAAGGTTTGCGCTCCTGCTTCTAAGCAGACTATTGCTCGCTGGATCTGTAACACTATTCAGCAGGCTCATTCTACGGCTGGATTGCCGTTACCAAATTCAGTAAAGGCCCATTCCACTAGGAAGGTGGGCTCTTCTTGGGCGGCTCCCCGAGGCGTCTCGGCATTACAGCTTTGCCGAGCAGCTACTTGGTCGGGTTCAAACACTTTTGCAAAATTCTACAAGTTTGATACCCTGGCTGATGAGGACCTCATGTGTGCTCAATCGGTGCTGCAGAGTCATCCGCACTCTCCCGCCCGGTCTGGAGCTTCGGTATTATCCCCATGGTCCTTACAGAGTCCCCAGCATCCTCTAGGATGTAAGAGAAAATAAGATTTTAAACCTACCGGTAAATCTTTTTCTCCTAGTCCGTAGAGGATGCTGGGCGCCCGTCCCAGTGCGGACTATTTCTGCAAAGCTTGTATATAGTTGTTGCTTACATAAGGGTTATGTTACAGTTGAGATCAGTCTCTGGCTGATGCTGTTTTGTTCATACTGTTAACTGGTTTGCTATATTCCATGTTGTACGGTGTGTACGGTGTAGCCCGGTGTGTATGTCGCCCTTAGATTAACAAAAATCCTTTCCTCGTACTATCCTTCTCCTCTGGGCACAGTTCTTTAACTGAGGTCTGGAGGAGGGGCATAGAGGGAGGAGCAAGTTCACCCATCTAAAGTCTTAGAGTGCCCATGTATCCTGCGGAGCCCGTCTATACCCCATGGTCCTTACAGAGTCCCCAGCATCATCTACGGACTAGGAGAAAAAGATTTACCGGTAGGTTTAAAATAAGAATTTACTTACCGATAATTCTATTTCTCGTAGTCCGTAGTGGATGCTGGGGACTCCGTAAGGACCATGGGGAATAGCGGCTCCGCAGGAGACTGGGCACATCTAAAGAAAGCTTTAGGACTATGTGGTGTGCACTGGCTCCTCCCCCTATGACCCTCTTCCAAGCCTCAGTTAGGATACTGTGCCCGGACGAGCGTACACAATAAGGAAGGATTTTGAATCCCGGGTAAGACTCATACCAGCCACACCCATCACACTGTACAACTTGTGATCTGAACCCAGTTAACAGCATGATAACAGAGGAGCCTCTAGAAAAGATGGCTCACTACAGTAACAACCCGATTTTTTTGGTAACAATAACTATGTACCAGTATTGCAGACAATCCGCACTTGGGATGGGCGCCCAGCATCCACTACGGACTACGAGAAATAGAATTATCGGTAAGTAAATTCTTATTTTCTCTAACGTCCTAAGTGGATGCTGGGGACTCCGTAAGGACCATGGGGATTATACCAAAGCTCCCAAACGGGCGGGAGAGTGCGGATGACTCTGCAGCACCAATAAGAGAACTCCCGGTCCTCCTCAGCCAGGGTATCAAATTTGTAGAATTTTACAAACGTATTTGCTCCTGACCAAGTAGCTGCTCGGCAAAGTTGTAAAGCCGAGACCCCTCGGGCAGCCGCCCAAGCTGAGCCCACCTTCCTTGTGGAGTGGGCATTTACAGATTTTTGGCTGTGGCAGGCCTGCCACAGAATGTGCAAGCTGAATTGTACTACAAATCCAACGAGCAATAGTCTGCTTAGAAGCAGGAGCACCCAGCTTGTTGGGTGCATACAGGATAACAGCGAGTCAGATTTCCTGACTCCAGTCGTCCTGGAAACATATATTTTCAGGGCCCTGACAACGTCTAGCAACTTGGAGTCCTCCAAGTCCCTAGTAGCCGCAGGCACCACAATAGGTTGGTTCAGGTGAAACGCTGAAAACCACCTTAGGGAGAAACTGAGGACGAGTCCTCAATTCTGCCTTGTCCAAATGGAAAATCAGATAAGGGCTTTTACAGGATAAAGCCGCCAATTCTGACACGCGCCTGGCCCAGGCCAGGGCCCAAAGCATGACCACTTTCCATGTGAGATATTTTAACTCCACAGATTTAAGTGGTTCAAACCAATGTGACTTTTGGAACCCAAAACTACACTGAGATCCCAAAGTGCCACTGGAGGCACAAAAGGAGGCTGTATATGCAGTACCCCTTTTACAAACGTCTGAACTTCAGGGACTGAAGCTAGTTCTTTTTGGAAGAAAATTGACAGGGCCGAAATTTGAACCTTAATGGACCCCAATTTCAGGCCCATAGACACTCCTGTTTGCAGGAAATGTAGGAATCGACCCAGTTGAATTTCCTCCGTCGGGCCTTACTGGCCTCGCACCACGCAACATATTTTCGCCAAATGCGGTGATAATGTTTTGCGGTTACATCCTTCCTGGCTTTGATCAGGATAGGGATGACTTCATCCGGAATGCCTTTTTCCTTCAGGATCCGGCGTTCAACCGCCATGCCGTCAAACGCAGCCGCGGTAAGTCTTGGAACAGACAGGGTCCTTGCTGGAGCAGGTCCCTTCTTAGAGGTAGAGGCCACGGATCCTCCGTGAGCATCTCTTGAAGTTCCGGTTACCAAGTCCTTCTTGGCCAATCCGGAGCCACGAATATAGTGCTTACTCCTCTCCATCTTATCAATCTCAGTACCATGGGTATGAGAGGCAGAAGAGGGAACACATACACTGACTGGTACACCCACGGTGTTACCAGAGCGTCCACAGCTATTGCCTGAGGGTCCCTTGACCTGGCGCAATACCCGTCGAGTTTTTCCCAACGGTTTATAATCATGTGGAAGACTTCTGGGTGAAGTCCCCACTCTCCCGGGTGGAGGTCGTGCTGAGGAAGTCTGCTTCCCAGTTGTCCACTCTCGGAATGAATACTGCTGACAGTGCTATCACATGATTTTCCGCCCAGCGAAGAATCCTTGCAGCTTCTGCCATTGCCCTCCTGCTTCTTGTGCCACCCTGTCTGTTTACGTGGGTGACTGCCGTGATGTTGTCCGACTGGATCAACACCGGCTGACCTTGAAGCAGAGGTCTTGCTAAGCTTAGAGCATTGTAAATGGCCCTTAGCTTCAGGATATTTATGTGAAGTGATGTCTCCAGGCTTGACCATAAGCCCTGGATATTCCTTCCCTGTGTGTCTGCTCCCCAGCCTCGCAGGCTGGTATCCGTGGTCACCAGGACCCAGTCCTGAATGCCGAATCTGCGGCCCTCTAGAAGATGAGCACTCTGCAACCACCACAGGAGGGACACCCTTGTCCTTGGTGACAGGGTTATCCGCTGATGCATCTGAAGATGCGACCCGGACCATTTGTCCAGCAGGTCCCACTGGAAAGTTCTTGCGTGGAATCTGCCGAATGGGATTGCTTCGTAGGAAGCCACCATTTTACCCAACCCTTGTGCATTGATGCACTGAGACGTGGCTCGGTTTTAGGAGGTTCCTGACTAGCTCGGATAACTCCCTGGCTTTCTCCTCCGGGAGAAACACCTTTTTCTGGATTGTGTCCAGGATCATTCCTAGGAACAGAAGACAAGTCGTCGGAACCAGCTGCGATTTTGGAATATTGAGAATCCAATCGTGCTGCCGCAACACTACCTGAGATAGTGCTACACCGACCTCCAACTGTTCCCTGGATCTTACCCTTATCAGGGAATCGTCCAAGTAAGGGATAACTAAAATTCCCTTCCTTCGAAGGAATATCATTTCGGCCATTACCTTGGTAAAGACCCGGGGTGCCGTGGACCATCCATACGGCAGCGTCTGAACTGATAGTGACAGTTCTGTACCATAAACCTGAGGTACCCTTGGTGAGAAGGGTAAATTTTGACATGAAGGTAAGCATCCTTGATGTCCCGAGACATCATGTAGTCCCCTTCTTCCAGGTTCGCAATCACTGCTCTGAGTGACTCAATCTTGAATTTGAACCTCTGTAAGTAAGTGTTCAAAGATTTTAGATTTAGAATCGGTCTCACCGAGCCGTCCGGATTCGGTACCACAACAGTGTGGAATAATACCCCGTTCCCTGTTGCAGGAGGGGTACCTTGTTATCACCTGCTGGGAATACAGCTTGTGAATGGCTTCCAAAACAGTCTCCCTGTCAGAAGGAGACATTGGTAAAGCCGACTTTAGGAAACGGCGAGGGGGAGACGTCTCGAATTCTAATTTGTACCCCTGAGATATCACCTGAAGGATCCAGGGGTCTACTTGCGAGTGAGCCCACTGCGCGCTGAAATTCATTGAGACGGGCCCCCCACCGTGCCTGATTCTGCTTGTAAAGCCCCAGCGTCATACTGAGGGCTTGGCAGAGGCGGGAGCGGGTTTCTGTTCCTGGGAACTGGCTGATTTCTGCAGCCTTTTTCCTCTCCCTCTGTCACGGGGCAGAAATGAGGAATCTTTTGCCCGCTTGTCCATGAAAAGACTGCGCCTGATAATACTGCGTCTTCTCATGTTGAGAGGCGACCTGGGGTACAAACGTGGATTTCCCAGCTGTTGCCGTGGCCACCAGGTCTGAAAGACCGACCCCAAATAACTCCTCCCTTTAATAAAGGCAATACTTCCAAATGCCGTTTGGAATACGCATCACCTGACCACTGACGTGTCCATAACCCTCTACTGGTAGAAATGAACAACGCACTTAGACTTGATGCCAGTTGGCAAATATTCCGCTGTGCATCACGCATATATAGAAATGCATCTTTTAAATGCTCTATAGGCAATAATATACTGTCCCTATCTAGGGTATCAATATTTTCAGTCAGGGAATCCGACCATGCCAACCCAGCACTGCACATCCAGGCTGAGGCGATTGCTGGTTGCAGTATAACACCAGTATGTGTGTAAATACATTTTAGGATACCCTCCTGCTTTCTATCAGCAGGATCCTTAAGGGCGGCCATCTCAGGAGAGGGTAGAGCCCTTACAAGCGTGTGAGCGCTTTATCCCCCCTAGGGGGTGTTTCCCAACGCACCATAATGCCAATAACATTTTAGAAATTATCAGTTGTTATCGGGGGAAAACCACGCATCATCACACACCTCATTTAATTTCTCAGATTCAGGAAAACTACAGGTAGTTTTTCCTCACCGAACATAATACCCCCTTTTGGTGGTACTCGTATTATCAGAAATGTGTAAAACATTTTTCATTGCCTCAATCATGTAACGTGTGGCCCTACTGGAAGTCACATTTGTCTCTTCACCGTCGACACTGGAGTCAGTATCCTTGTCGGCGTCTATAACTGCCATCTGAGGTAACGGGCGCTTTAGAGCCCCTGACGGCCTATGAGACGTCTGGACAGGCACAAGCTGAGTAGCCGGCTGTCTCATGTCAACCACTGTCTTTTATACAGAGCTGACACTGTCATGTAATTCCTTCCAACAGTTCATCCACTCAGGTGTCGACCCCCTAGGGGGTGACATCACTATTACAGGCAATCTGCTCCGTCTCCACATCATTTTTCTCCTCATACATGTCGACACAAATGTACCGACATACAGCACACACACAGGGAATGCTCTGATAGAGGACAGGACCCCACTAGCCCTTTGGGGAGACAGAGGGAGAGTTTGCCAGCACACACCAGAGCGCTATATATATACAGGGATAACCTTATATAAGTGTTTTTCCCCTTATAGCTGCTGTTTTATTTAATACTGCGCGTAATTAGTGCCCCCCCCCCCCCTCTTTTTTAACCCTTTCTGTAGTGTAGTGACTGCAGGGGAGAGACAGGGAGCTTCCCTCCAACGGAGCTGTGAGGGAAAATGGCCCCATTGTGCTGAGGAGATAAGGCCGCCGATAAGGGGGCGGAGCCTATCTCCCGTTTTTCTATGTATTTTGGCATGGGTTAAATGCATCCATATAGCCCAGGAGCTATATGTGATGCATTCTTTTGCCATCCAAGGTGTTTATTATTATTGCGTCTCAGGGCGCTCCCCCCCAGCGCCCTGCACCCTCAGTGACCGGAGTGTGAAGTGTGCTGAGAGCAATGGCGCACAGCTGCAGTGCTGTGCGCTACCTTGTTGAAGACAGGACGTCTTCTGCCGCCGATTTTCCGGACCTCTTCTGCCTTCTGGCTCTGTAAGGGGGCCGGCGGCGCGGCTCTGGGACCCATCCAGGCTGGGCCTGTGATCGTCCCTCTGGAGCTAATGTCCAGTAGCCTAAGAAGCCCAATCCACTCTGCACGCAGGTGAGTTCGCTCCTTCTCCCCTTAGTACCTCGATGCAGTGAGCCTGTTGCCAGCAGGATTTTACTGAAAATAAAAAACCTAAACTAAAACTTTCACTAAGAAGCTCAGGAGAGCCCCTAGTGTGCACCCTTCTCGTTCGGGCACAGAGATCTAACTGAGGCTTGGAGGAGGGTCATAGGGGGAGGAGCCAGTGCACACCACATAGTCCTAAAGCTTTCTTTAGATGTGCCCAGTCTCCTGCGGAGCCGCTATTCCCCATGGTCCTTACGGAGTCCCCAGCATCCACTTAGGACGTTAGAGAAAATCTTATTTTTTTTTACTAAAGGTACCCCCACTCACATTCCCCCTCCAGCACCTAGCTATCAGCCAGAATTACCATTCCTCAGTTTCAGATCTGCCCTTTTCATGTGTGAACTTCCAGTAAGTATACAGAATTTGCATAGTCTACTGTTTAATAGACTAAACTTAGCTAGGTTATGTTATAGCAATTAGCTGAACAGCCAATCAGACACTTTTCTTCCAACCCAGGTCTAAAAACCCATGTTGTATGTGTTCACACTAGAGGCGACCTGGGTCACACCCGGGATAAACCCTGGTAAAAAGCAAGGTCGTGGACCAGGGTCGTTTCTGTTCACACACAGCAAAAACACGGGTCGATGCACGTTCACGGGCAAAAAAAAATAAGATTTAAACCTACCGGTAAATCTTTTCTCCTAGTCCGTAGAGGATGCTGGGAATCGACGGGCTCCGCAGGAGACATGGGCACTAAGAAAGAACTTTAGGTATGGGTGTGCACTGGCTCCTTTCTCTATGCCCCTCCTCCTTTCTCTATGCCCCTCCTCCAGACCTCAGTTAGAGAAACTGTGCCCAGAGGAGACGGACAGTACGAGGAAAGGATTTTGTTAATCCAAGGGCAAGATTCATACCAGCCCACACCATTAACACCATATAACTAGGGATATATACGAACCAGTTAACAGTATGAAACAACACAGCATCAGACCGATACTGATGAAACTGTAACATAAGCCTTATGTAAGCAAAAACTATATACAAGTCTTGCAGAAGCAGTACGCACTTGGGACGGGCGCCCAGCATCCTCTACGGACTAGGAAAAAAAGAAATTACCGGTAGGTTTAAAATCTTATTTTCTCTTACGTCCTAGGGGATGCTGGGGACTCCCTAAGGACCATGGGGATTATACCAAAGCTCCCAAACGGGTGGGAGAGTGCAGATGACTGCAGCACCGACTGAGCAAACATGAGGTCCTCCTCAGCCAGGGTAATAACTTGTAGAACTTTGCAAAGGTGTTTGACCCCGACCAAGTAGCAGCTCGGCACAATTGCAGTGCCGAGACCCCTCGGGCAGCCGCCCAAGAAGAGCCCACCTTCCTAGTGGAATGGGCCTTAATCGATTTTGGTAACGCCAATCCAGCCGTTGAATGAGCCTGCTGAATCGTGTTACAGATCCAGCGAGCAATAGTCTGCTTTGAAGCAGGAGCGCCAACTTTGTTGGCAGCATACAGGACAAACAATACCTCTGTTTTTCTGACCCTAGCCGTTCTGGCTACGTAAATTTTCAAAGCCCTGACCACATCAAGGGACTCTGAATCCTCCAAGTCTCGTGTAGCCACAAGCACCACAATAGGTTGGTTCATATGAAAAGATGAAACCACCTTAGGCAAGAATTGAGGACCGGTCCGCAATTCCGCTCTATCCATATGGAAAACCAGATAGGGGCTTTTATGAGACAAAGCCGCCAATTCCGACACTCGCCTAGCCGAAGCCAAGGCTAACAACATGACCACTTTCCAAGGGAGATATTTTAATTCCACTGTTTTAAGTGGTTCAAACCAGTGCGACTTAAGGAAACTCAACACTACGTTAAGGTCCCAAGGCACCACCGGAGGTACAAAAGGAGGTTGAATATGCAGCACTCCCTTCACAAAAGTCTGTAATTCTGGGAGAGAAGCCAATTCCTTCTGAAAGAAAATGGATAGGGCCGAAATCTGAACCTTAATGGAGCCTAATTTTAGGCCCAAATCCACTCCAGTTTGTAGGAAGTGAAGGAAACGGCCCAGATGGAATTCTTCCGTAGGAGCATTCCTGGCCTCACACCAAGAAACATACTTTCGCCATATACGGTGATAATGTTTAGCTGTCACGTCCTTCCTAGCCTTTATCAGAGTAGGAATGACCTCAACCGGAATGCCCTTTTCTGCTAGGATCCGGCATTCAACCGCCATGCCGTCAAACGCAGCCGTGGTAAGTCTTGGAATAGACAGGGCCCCTGTTGTAACAGGTCCTGTCTTAGAGGAAGAGGCCACGGATCTTCTGTGAGCATTTCCTGCAGTCCGGATACCAGGCCCTTCACGGCAAATCTGGAACAATGCAAATTGTCTGTACTCATCTCATTCTTATTATTCTCAACACCTTGGGGATGAGAGGAAGGAGGAGGAAACACATAGACCGACTGGAACACCCACGGTGTCACTAGGGCGTCCACTGCCACCGCCTGAGGGTCTCTTGACATGGCACAATACCTCTGTAGTTTTTTGTTTAGGCGGGACGCCATCATGTCTATCTGGGGCAGGCCCCACTGACTTGCAATCTGTGCGAAGACTTCCTGATGAAGTCCCCACTCTCCTGGATGTAGATCGTGTCTGCTGAGGAAGTCTGCTTCCCAGTTGTCCACTCCCGGAATGAACACTGCTGACAGTGCGCCTACATGATTTTCCGTCCAGCGAAGATTCCTGGTGGCTTCCGCCATTGCCACTCTGCTCCTTGTGCTGCCTTGGCGGTTTACATGAGCTACTGCGGTGATGTTGTCTGACTGGATCAGAACCGGTAAGTCGCGAAGCAAAGTGTCCGCTTGACGAAGGGCGTTGTGTATGGCCCTCAGTTCCAGGACGTTGATGTGGAGACAAGTCTCTTGACTTGACCAAAGACCTTGGAAGTTTCTTCCCTGTATGACTGCACCCCAACCTCGGAGGCTTGCGTCCGTGGTCACCAGAACCCAGTCCTGAATGCCGAATCTGTGACCCTCCAGAAGGTGAGCACTCTGCAGCCACCACAGGAGAGACACCCTGGAACTGGGGGACAGGGTGATCAACTGATGAATTTGTAGATGTGACCTGGACCACTTGTCCAGTAGGTCCCATTGGAAGGTCCTCGCATGGAACCTGCGAAAGGAATGGCCTCGTAAGATGCCACCATTTTTCCCAGGACTCGAGTGCAGTGATGCACCGACACCTGTTTTGGCTTCAATAGGTCCCTGACCAGAGTCATGAGTTCCTGGGCCTTTTCTATTGGAAGATAAACCCTTTTCTGGTCCGTATCCAGAATCATGCCTAAGAAGGTCAAACGGGTTGTAGGAACCAACTGTCACTTCGGGATATTGAGAATCCAGCCGTGTTGCACCTTCAGTGAAAGTGACACGCTGTTCTTGAACTTGAACCTTTTCAAGTATAGGTTCAAGGATTTTAAATTTAAAATTGGTCTGACCGAACCGTCCGGTTTCAGGACTACAAATAGGGTTGAGTAATACTCCCTCCCTTGTTGAAGGAGGGGAACTTTGACCACCACCTGTTGAAGACACAATTTTTGAATTGTAATTAAAACTACCTACCTTTCTGGGGGAGAAGCTGGTAGGGCCAATTTGAAAAACCGGCGAGGATGCATCTCTCCGAATTCCAGCTTGTAACCCTGGGAAACAAATTTCTATTGCCCAGGGATCCACCTGTGAGTGAACCCAGATGTGGCTGAAAAGTCGAAGACGTGCCCCCACTGGGGCGGACTCTATCAGTGGAGCCCCAGCGTCATGTGGTGGATTTTGTAGAGACCGGGGAGGACTTCTGCTCCTGGGAACTAGCGGTTGGCAGCTTTATCCCTCTGCCCTTACCTCTGGCAAGAAAGGACGATCCTCGTGCTCTCTTGTTTTTATTTGACCAAAAGGACTGCATTTGATAATGTGGCGCTTTCTTAGGTTGTGAGGGAATATAAGGCAAAAAATGTGATTTACCTGCCGTAGCAGTGGAGACCAGGTCCGAGAGACCTTCCCCAAACAATTCCTCACCCCTGTAAGGCAAAATCTCCATATGCCTCTGAGTTGGCATAACCTGTCCATTGTCGGGTTCATAGGACTCGTCTAGCAGAAATCGACATAGCATTGACTCTAGAACCCAGCAGGACAATGTCTATTTGAGCATCTCTCATATAAAAGACAGCATCTTTAATATGACCCAGGGTTAATAAAATGGTATCCTTATCCAGGGTATCCAAATCCGCCAATAAGGTATCTGTCCACGCTGCTACAGCGCTACAAATCCATGCCGACGCTATCGCCGGTCTGAGTAAAGTACCAGAATGTGTGTAAATGGACTTTAAAGTCACCTCCTACTTGCGATCAGCAGGATCCCTGAGGGTAGCCGTATCTTGGGATGGCAGCGCTACCTTTTTGAAAAAGTGTGTCAACGCTTGGTCCACCCTAGGGGAGGATTCCCACCGTATCCTGTCCTTAGCCGGGAAAAAATACGCCATAAGAACCCTTTTGGGAATCTGCAGTTTCTTGTCAGGAGATTCCCAAGCTTTTTCACATAACTCGTTAAGCTCATGAGAGGGGGGAAAGGTTACCTCAGCTTTCTTTCCCTTAAACATGAGTACCCTCGTGTCAGGGACAGAGGGCTCATCAGTGATATGCAGTACATCCTTTATTGCAATAATCATATATTGAATATTTTTAGCCAATTTTGGCTGTAACATTGCATCTTCATAGTCGACACTGGAGTCAGAATCCGTGTCGGTATCAGTGTCTACTATTTGGGATAGTGGGCACTTTTGAGATCCCGAAGGTCCCTGCGACATAGGGGCAGGCAGGGGTTGAATCCCTGCCTATTCCCTGGCTTCAGCTTTGTCCAACCTTTTGTACAATAAATTCACATTAACACTTAAAACATTCCACATATCCACCCAGTCAGGTGTCGGTGTTGCCGACGGAGACACCACATTCATTTGCTCCACCTCCTCACTAGGAAAGCCTTCTACCTCAGACATGCCGACACACGCGTACAGACACACCACACACTCAGGGAAACCTTTATCTGAAAACAGTTCCCTCACAAAGGCTCTTTGGAGAGAGAGAGAAAGAGAGAGAGTATGCCAGCACACACCCAGCGCTGATGACCCAGGAAAAAAAAACACTATATGTTTTACCCAGATAGCGCTGTAATAATAAGAATTTACTTACCGATAATTCTATTTCTCATAGTCCGTAGTGGATGCTGGGGACTCCGAAAGGACCATGGGGAATAGCGGCTCCGCAGGAGACTGGGCACAAAGTAAAAGCTTTAGGACTAGCTGGTGTGCACTGGCTCCTCCCCCTATGACCCTCCTCCAAGCCTCAGTTAGGATACTGTGCCCGGACGAGCGTACACAATAAGGAAGGATTTTGAATCCCGGGTAAGACTCATACCAGCCACACCAATCACACCGTACAACTTGTGATCTGAACCCAGTTAACAGCATGATAACAGAAGGAGCCTCTGAAAAGATGGCTCACAACAACAATAACCCGATTTTTGTAACAATAACTATGTACAAGTAATGCAGACAATCCGCACTTGGGATGGGCGCCCAGCATCCACTACGGACTATGAGAAATAGAATTATCGGTAAGTAAATTCTTATTTTCTCTAACGTCCTAGTGGATGCTGGGGACTCCGAAAGGACCATGGGGATTATACCAAAGCTCCCAAACGGGCGGGTGAGTGCGGATGACTCTGCAGCACCGAATGAGAGAACTCCAGGTCCTCCTCAGCCAGGGTATCAAATTTGTAGAATTTAGCAAACGTGTTTGCCCCTGACCAAGTAGCTGCTCGGCAAAGTTGTAAAGCCGAGACCCCTCGGGCAGCCGCCCAAGATGAGCCCACTTTCCGTGTGGAATGGGCTTTTACAGATTTTGGCTGTGGTAGGCCTGCCACAGAATGTGCAAGCTGAATTGTACTACAAATCCAACGAGCAATCGTCTGCTTAGAAGCAGGAGCACCCAGCTTGTTGGGTGCATACAGGATAAACAGCGAGTCAGATTTTCTGACTCCAGCCGTCCTGGAAACATATATTTTCAGGGCCCTGACTACGTCCAGCAACTTGGAATCCTCCAAGTCCCTAGTAGCCGCAGGCACCACAATAGGTTGGTTTAAGTGAAATGCTGAAACCACCTTAGGGAGAAATTGAGGACGAGTCCTCAATTCTGCCCTGTCCGTATGAAAAATTAGGTAAGGGCTTTTATAGGATAAAGCCGCCAATTCTGATACACGCCTGGCTGAAGCCAGGGCTAACAGCATTACCACTTTCCATGTGAGATATTTCAAGTCCACAGTGGTGAGTGGTTCAAACCAATGTGATTTTAGGAATCCCAACACTACATTGAGATCCCAAGGTGCCACTGGAGGCACAAAAGGAGGCTGTATATGCAGTACTCCCTTGACAAACGTCTGAACTTCAGGAACAGAAGCTAATTCTTTTTGGAAGAATATCGACAGGGCCGAAATTTGAACCTTAATGGACCCTAATTTGAGGCCCATATACAGTCCTGTTTGCAGGAAATGCAGGAATCGGAAAAGATGTATAGGGTGGGCAGCGCTATAGTTGAAGTGATTGAAATAAACAGTTTTTTACAATACAGGTTGAGTATCCCATATCCAAATATTCCGAAATACGGAATATTCCGAAATACGGACTTTTTTGAGTGAGATTAAGATAGTGAAACCTTTGTTTTCTGATGGCTCAATGTACACAAACTTTGTTTAATACTCAGTTATTAAAAATATTGTATTAAATGACCTTCAGGCTGTGTGTATAAGGTGTATATGAAACATAAATGATTTGAGTGAATGTAGACACACTTTGTTTAATGCACAAAGTTATAAAAAATATTGGCTAAAATTACCTTCAGGCTGTGTGTATAAGGTATATATGAAACATAAATGCATTCTGTGCTTAGATTTAGGTCCCATCACCATGATATCTCATTATGGTATGCAATTATTCCAAAATACGGAAAAATCCGATATCCAAAATTGCTCTGGTCCCAAGCATTTTGGTTAAGGGATACTCAACCTGTATATGTTAAAAATTCTTTGTCAATTTATTAAAAAACAAATAAAATATGAATATTATTCACTCCTCAAAATTATTGGTAAAAATACAAAATGTGCACCTGGATCAGTTCCTTCTGCACCACTTCAGTTCTCCAAGACCGCCACTTTGTGTCTGAACCAGCCCGGAACCCACCAGCAAAACTTCCACCTACCCTAATGAGGACAACCACAGCAATCACCATCTAAATGAGGACATCCATTTCCAGCATGGAAGCACCATCATGGAAGCCTTTCCACCTCTAATACGGTGATCGGTAACTATCTAATAACCGAACTGTGTCAATTTGTGAACAAACCTCTAAAGGGACTTGTGGACTTACCAGGGCATTAACTCAGGAACAGACACTTATGGTCTAACATATAGATGGAGATGAACTGATCCAGGTGCACATTTGTATTTTTACCAATAATTTTGAGGAGTGAATAATATTCATATTTTATTTGTTTTTTAATAAATTGACAAAGAATTTTTAACATATATTGTAAAAAACTGTTTATTTCAATCACTTCAACTATAGCGCTGCCCACCCTATACATCTTTTCCGTTACCCTCAGGAGTGACTCTCCTGTCCATTGGCAGCAGCTTGGTGCAGCAACTCTTACTGAGCGCCTGTTCTTCTTTTTAGAAGTTACTCCTTGCAAATGCAGGAATCGACCCAGTTGAAATTCCTCTGTAGGGGCCTTCCTGGCCTCGCACCACGCAACATATTTACGCCAAATACGGTGATAATGTTGTACGGTTACATCCTTCCTGGCTTTGATCAGGGTAGGGATGACTTCATCCGGAATGCCTTTTTCCTTCAGGATCCGGCGTTCAACCGCCATGCCGTCAAACGCAGCCGCGGTAAGTCTTGGAACAGACATGGTCCCTGCTGGAGCAGGTCCTGTCTTAGAGGTAGAGGCCACGTGTCTTCCGTGAGCATCTCTTGAATTTCCGGGTACCAAGTCCTTCTTGGCCAATCCGGAGCCACGAGTATAGTCTTTACTCCTCTCCTTCTTATGATTCTCAGTACTTTTGGTATGAGAGGAAGAGGAGGGAACACATACACTGACCGGTACACCCACGGTGTTACCAGAGCGTCCACAGCTATTGCCTGAGGGTCCCTTGACCTGGAGCAATATCTGTCCAGTTTTTTGTTGAGGCGAGACGCCATCATGTCCACCTTTGGTTTTTCCCAACGGTTTACAATCATGTGGAAGACTTCTGGGTGAAGTCCCCACTCCCCCGGGTGAAGATCGTGTCTGCTGAGGAAGTCTGCTTCCCAGTTGTCCACTCCCGGAATGAACACTGCTGACAGTGCTATCACATGATTTTCCGCCCAGCGAAGAATCCTTGCCACTTCCGTCATTGCCCTCCTGCATCTTGTGCCGCCCTGTCTGTTTACGTGGGCGACTGCCGTGATGTTGTCCGACTGGATCAATACTGGCTGACCCTGAAGCAGAGGCCTTGCCTGACTTAGGGCATTGTAAATGGCCCTTAGTTCCAGGATATTTATGTGAAGTGACGTTTCCGTGCTTGACCACAAGCCCTGGAAATTTTTTCCCTGTGTGACTGCTCCCCAGCCTCTCAGGCTGGCATCCGTGGTCACCAGGACCCAATCCTGAATGCCGAATCTGCAGCCCTCTAGGAGATGAGCACTCTGTAACCACCACAGGAGAGACACCCTTGTCCTTGGAGACAGGGTTATCCGCTGATGCATTTGAAGATGCAATCCGGACCATTTGTCTAGCAGATCCAACTGAAAAGTTCTTGCATGGAATCTGCCGAATGGAATCGCTTCGTAAGAAGCAACCATCTTTCGCAGGACCCTTGTGCACTGATGCACTGACACCTGGCCTGGTCTTAGGAGTTTCCTTACTAGGTCGGATAACTCCCTGGCTTTCTCTTCCGGAAGAAACACCTTTTTCTGTACTGTGTCCAGAATCATCCCTAGGAACAGCAGACGTGTCGTCGGAATCAGCTGCGATTTTGGAATATTTAGAATCCATCCGTGCTGTCTTAGTACTATTTGAGATAGTGCTACTCCGACCTCTAACTGTTCTCTGGACCTTGCCCTTATCAGGAGATCGTCCAAGTAAGGGATAATTAAGACGCCTTTTCTTCGAAGAAGAATCATCATTTCGGCCATTACCTTGGTAAAGACCCGGGGTGCCGTGGACAATCCAAACGGCAGCGTCTGAAACTGATAGTGACAGTTCTGTACCACAAACCTGAGGTACCCTTGGTGAGAAGGGCAAATTGGGACATGGAGGTAAGCATCCTTGATGTCCAGAGACACCATGTAGTCCCCTTCTTCCAGGTTCGCTATCACTGCTCTGAGTGACTCCATCTTGAACTTGAACCTTTTTATGTAAGTGTTCAAGGCTTTCAGATTTAAAATGGGTCTCACCGAGCCGTCCGGCTTCGGTACCACAAACAACGTGGAGTAATACCCCTTTCCCTGTTGTAGGAGGGGTACCTTGATTATCACTTGCTGGGAATACAGCTTGTGAATGGCTTTCAATACCGCCTCCCTGTCGGGGGTAGACGTTGGTAAAGCAGACTTCAGGAACCGGCGAGGGGGAGACGTCTCGAATTCCAATTTGTACCCCTGAGATACTACCTGCAGGATCCAGGGGTCCACTTGCGAGTGAGCCCACTGCGCGCTGAAAATCTTGAGACGGGCCCCCACCGTGCCTGAGTCCGCTTGTAAGGCCCCAGCGTCATGCTGAGGACTTGGCAGAAGCGGGGGAGGGCTTCTGTTCGTGGGAAGAAGCTGTCTGTTGCAGTCTTTTTCCCCTTCCTCTGCCCCGGGGCAGATATGAGTGGCCTTTTGCCCGCTTGCCCTTATGGGGACGAAAGGACTGAGCCTGAAAAGACGGTATCTTTTTCTGCTGCGAGGTGACTTGGGGTAAAAAGGTGGATTTTCCAGCCGTTGCCGTGGCCACCAGGTCCGATAGACCGCCCCCAAATAACTCCTCCCCTTTATACGGCAATACTTCCATATGCCGTTTGGAATCCGCATCCCCTGACCACTGTCGCGTCCATAATCCTCTTCTGGCAGAAATGGACATCGCACTTACTCTTGATGCCAGAGTGCAAATGTCTCTCTGTGCATCTCGCATATATAGGAATGCATCCTTTAAATGCTCTATAGTCAATAATATATTGTCCCTGTCCAGGGTATCAATATTTTCAGTCAGGGAATCCGACCAAGCCACCCCAGCACTGCACATCCAGGCTGAGGCGATTGCTGGTCGTAGTATAATACCAGTATGTGTGTATATACTCTTAAGGATATTTTCCAGCTTTCTATCAGCTGGTTCCTTTAGGGCGGCCGTATCAGGAGACGGTAACGCCACTTGTTTTGATAAGCGTGTGAGCGCCTTATCCACTCTAGGGGGTGTTTCCCAACGCGCCCTAACCTCTGGCGGGAAAGGGTATAATGCCAATAATTTTTTAGAAATTAGCAGTTTCTTATCGGGGGAAACCCACGCTTCATCACACACCTCATTCAATTCATCTGATTCGGGAAAAACTACGGGTAGTTTTTTTCACACCCCACATAATACCCTTTTTTGTGGTACTTGTAGTATCAGAAATGTTCAAAACCTCCTTCATTGCCGTGATCATGTAACGTGTGGCCCTACTGGAAAATACGTTTGTTTCCTCACCGTCGACACTGGAGTCAGTGTCCGTGTCAGTATCGACCTGAGGTAACGGGCGTTTTATAGCCCCTGACGGTGTTTGAGACGCCTGTACAGGTATCAACTGATTTGCCGGCTGTCTCATGTCGTCAACAGTCTTTTGTAAAGTGCCGACACTATCACGTAATTCTTTCCATAAGACCATCCAGTCAGGTGTCGACTCCCTAGGGGGTGACATCACTAACACAGGCAATTGCTCCGCCTCCACACCATTTTCCTCCTCATACATGTCGACACAGCGTACCGACACACAGCACACACACAGGGAATGCTCTGATAGAGGACAGGACCCCACTAGCCCTTTGGGGAGACAGAGGGAGAGTTTGCCAGCACACACCAGAGCGCTATATATATATATATATATATATATATATATATATATATACACATATATAGGGATAACCTTATATAAGTGTTTTTCCCTAATATAGCTGCTGTATATATTAATATGCCAATTTAGTGCCCCCCCTCTCTTGTTTTACCCTGTTTCTGTTGTGCAGGACTGCAGGGGAGAGTCAGGGAGCCTTCCTCCAACGGAGCTGTGAGGAAAAAATGGCGCTTGTGTGCTGAGGAGATAGGCTCCGCCCCTTTTTCGGCGGCCTTTCTCCCGCTTTTTTATGGAAAACTGGCAGGGGTTAAATACATCCATATAGCCCAGGAGCTATATGTGATGTATTTTTAGCCATTTAAGGTATTTTCATTGCGTCCCAGGGCGCCCCCCCCCCCAGCGCCCTGCACCCTCAGTGACCGGAGTGTGAAGTGTGCTGAGAGCAATGGCGCACAGCTGCGGTGCTGTGCGCTACCTTATTGAAGACAGGACGTCTTCTGCCGCCGATTTTCCGGACCTCTTCACTCTTCTGGCTCTGTAAGGGGGCCGGCGGCGCGGCTCCGGGACCCATCCATGGCTGGGCCTGTGATCGTCCCTCTGGAGCTAATGTCCAGTAGCCTAAGAAGCCCAATCCACTCTGCATGCAGGTGAGTTCGCTTCTCTCCCCTTAGTCCCTCGATGCAGTGAGCCTGTTGCCAGCAGGTCTCACTGAAAATAAAAAAAACCTATTTAAACTTTTACTCTAAGCAGCTCAGGAGAGCCACCTAGATTGCACCCTTCTCGTTCGGGCACAAAATCCTAACTGAGGCTTGGAGGAGGGTCATAGGGGGAGGAGCCAGTGCACACCAGCTAGTCCTAAAGCTTTTACTTTGTACCCAGTCTCCTGCGGAGCCGCTATTCCCCATGGTCCTTTCGGAGTCCCCAGCATCCACTAGGACGTTAGAGAAATCTGTTTTGCACCAAATTATGTGCCCCTCCTTCTTTAAAACCCTCTTTCACCGTGGTTAAGCAGGGGAGAGTCCAGGGAGCTTCCTCTCAGCGGTGTGCTGTGGAGAAAATGGCTTTGGTGAGTGCTGAGAAACAAGCCCCGCCCCCTCATCGGCGTGCTTCGGTCCCGCTTAAAATTTAAAGACATGGCTGGGGATCTCTTTTATATACAGTGTCCAGCCTGTATATAAGTTTATTGCCATCTGTGGAGGTCCATATTGCTGCCCAGGGCGCCCCCTGCACCCTTACAGTGACTGCTGTGTGTGTGTGCTGTGTGGGAGCAATGGCGCACAGCGCTATCGCTGCGCGTTACCTCAGTGAAGATCTGAAGTCTTCTGCCGCCTTTGAAGTGTTCTTTCTTCACATACTAACCCGGCTTCTATCTTCCGGCTCTGCAAGGAGGACGGCGGTGCGGCTCTGGGACGAACTGCGCGGTGAGACCTGCGTTCCGTTCCCTCTGGAGCTAATGGTGTCCAGTAGCCTAAGAAACAGAGCCTAACGTTAAAGTAGGTCTGTTTCTCTCCCCTCAGTCCCTCGCTGCAGGGAGTCTGTTGCCAGCAGTGCTCCCTGAAAATAAAAATACTTTCTTTTTCAGTAAACTCAGGAGAGCTCCCTGTAATGCACCCAGTCTCCTCTGGGCACAGTAATAAACCGAGGTCTGGAGGAGGGGCATAGAGGGAGGAGCCAGTGCATACCCATACCCAAAGTTCTTTCTTAGTGCCCATGTCTCCTGCGGAGCCCGTCTATCCCCATGGTCCTTACGGATTCCCCAGCATCCTCTAGGACGTAAGAGAAAACAAGTTTTTGCTGTATGTCTGATACTCCTTTTACACCGCCACTATAAACCCGAGTTATTACTGTGAATACCCGGATCCAGTTACCCAGGAATCTAACCCTGCTACCTTTGAGGGTTGGTCCTGGGAATGACCGGGTCGCAGCAGTGTTAATGGGTTAGCCAGGTCGATGTGGCTCTGATCTCCAAGTGCCAATTCCGCACTCATCAGCGGTGACATAACCAACCCGGTATATTGCCGGGTAGTGTCACCTGTCTGGAAGAGAGCTCACGAGTCGCACGCAGGAAGAAGCCATGCACAAATCCAGAGTGCTATTCGGACGGTAGGCATAAAATCAGTATTAAAGGGGTATGAGAGGTGGGAGGTGAGATTCATTACTTTGCTGCTCCAAAACAGTACACAATGAGATGAGGTTCTTACATCCTCTCTGTTTTACATTAGGTCAGAGCACTTTGTACCATGTTTTCTAATATACATATCAGATGCAAAATGTATACATACAAAATGGAAAATATCCACGGGTATGTTCAACTGGATTAAGAATAATTCTTTTTTGTTTTGAATGGAACCATATATTCTTATCCAAAGTGATCTCTCTCATGCTTCGACCTACAAGGTGTATTTTAATTAAGCTCACAATTCTGGTATTCAAGGTAGCACAGTGGACCGGGTCTGACAAGCGTATGCTTTACACATTCCAACAAAAAAGCAAATTAAACACCTTAAAAACTATAAACAACCGTACCTTGAGGCTGGTTAATAGCAGAGCTAAATAAAGGTCTGGGTTTATTAAACGGTCTTCTGTCCTCAAACCTGTTGTCGCGATTCTGCTGAATTGGTTGCTGTGATGCAGAATCTGTAAAAAAAAAATCCCCATTTTAGACACTCCTTCCAGGGAATTTAGGTGTCAATATAACAGAAGAAAATATGCTCTTTACAAACTTACTCTCATGTACACAAACATTAGCATATCTGCGTATCATGCTTTGTTTGTCTCTAATACCCCTTTTCCACTAGCTCAAAAAACACGGGTAAATGCACGGAGCGCGCATTTACCCGTGTTTTTTGCAAGTGGAAAAGGGTAAACCCGGATCAAGTGATCCGGGAATCCTACCCTGGTAGCTAGCCGGGTTGAACACGTGTTCAACCCGGCTAGCTGTCTAGTGTGAACGGGAGCCGTGTCGAGGTGACACGGCTCCCGTTCACAGTGCATAGGGAAGGCGGCGCTGGGAGATCATGTGATCTCCCTGCGCCGCCCCTGCCGTGTCACTAGAAGCGTCACCAACCCGGCATTTGCCGGGTTGTGACTGCTAATGGGAAAGGGACCGAGCACGGGTCGCAGCAGGGGGCAGCTCCCGTGTCAGGCTCCCGGCTGCGACCCGTGCTCGTTAGTGGAAAAGGGGTATAACTAAACTCAACTCAATCAGAGAGCAAAGGAAAATCATTGTGTACTCTTGAAGAACTGTGGGGTCAGATAGGAATGGACAGAGAAAACAGTAACTAACACTTCAAAGTACTACATATATCTTTTACATGTTCAAATTATCCTCTGCAAATACTGCTTATTCCAATCTAGGTCTTATGATGTATTTATATGCTTTAAGTAATTATAACTATATTTAGAATATGTCCCTTCTGTATTTTAATTGCATGAGGATTTGTGTGGTTAACAGCTGTTGTGGTAGAACAGAATGTTTGTTTGGATGACCACACATCAAATAAGCTCTAAGCTACCTGGGCTGGACCATACACAGTATAAAAACTCCTGAACAATATAAATGATGTAGTGTTAATGGCAAATTTGTGGTTCTATTTCCTTTTTAAATACATTTTACTTTAAAGCTGATCTGCTTACTAGATAATTATATTTTGCTACTAAGGTGCCCCCACTCACATTCCCCCTCCGGCACCCAGCTATCAGCCAGTATTACCATTCCTCAGTTTCAGATCTGCCCTTTTCATGTATGAACTTCTAGTAAGTATACAGAATTTGCATAGTCTACTGTGTAATAGTCTAAACTTATCCGGGTTATGTTATAGCAATCAGATGAACAGCCAGACACTTCTTCCAACCCAGGTCTAAAAACCCAGGTTGTATGTGTTCACACTATGGGTGACCTGGGTTACACCCAGGAAAAACCCTGGTAAAAAGCAAGGTCGTGGACCCAGGTCGTTTCTGTTCACGCATAGCGAAAACCCGGGTCGATGCATGTTCACAGGCAAAAAAAAAAAATAAGAATTTACTTACCGATAATTCTATTTCTCGTAGTCCGTAGTGGATGCTGGGGACTCCGTCAAGACCATGGGGAATAGCGGCTCCGCAGGAGACAGGGCACAAAAGTAAAAGCTTTAGGATCAGGTGGTGTGCACTGGCTCCTCCCCCTATGAACCTCCTCCAAGCCTCAGTTAGGATACTGTGCCCGGACGAGCGTACACAATAAGGAAGGATTTTGAATCCCGGGTAAGACTCATACCAGCCACACCAATCACACTGTACAACTTGTGATCTGAACCCAGTTAACAGCATGATAACAGCGGAGCCTCTGAAAAGATGGCTCACAACAATAATAACCCGATTTTTGTAACAATAACTATGTACAAGTATTGCAGACAATCCGCACTTGGGATGGGCGCCCAGCATCCACTACGGACTACGAGAAAGAATTATCGGTAAGTAAATTCTTATTTTCTCTGACGTCCTAACTAAGTGGATGCTGGGGACTCCGTAAGGACCATGGGGATTATATCAAAGCTCCCAAACGGGCGGGAGAGTGCGGATGACTCTGCAGCACCGAGTGAGAGAACTCCAGGTCCTCCTCAGCCAGGGTGTGCCCCTGACCAAGTAGCAGCTCGGCAAAGTTGTAAAGCCGAGACCCCTCGGGCAGCCGCCCAAGATGAGCCCACCTTCCTTGTGGAATGGGCATTTACATATTTTGGCTGTGGCAGGCCTGCCACAGAATGTGCAAGCTGAATTGTACTACACATCCAACTAGCAATCGTCTGCTTAGAAGCAAGAGCACCCAGTTTGTTGGGTGCATACAGGATAACAGCAAGTCCGTTTTCCTGACTCCAGCCGTCCTGGAAACCTATATTTTCAGGGCCCTGACAACATCTAGCAACTTGGAGTCCTCCAAGTCCCTAGTAGCCGCAGGTACCACAATAAGCTGGTTCAGGTGAAACGCTGACACCACCTTAGGGAGAAACTGGGGACGAGTCCGCAGCTCTGCCCTGTCCGAATGGACAATCAGATATGGGCTTTTGTGAGACAAAGCCGCCAATTCTGACACTCGCCTGGCCGAGGCCAGGGCCAACATCATGGTCACTTTCCATGTGAGATATTTCAAATCCACAGATTTGAGCGGTTTAAACCAATGTGATTTGAGGAATCCCAGAACTACGTTGAGATCCCACAGTGCCACTGGAGGCACAAAAGGGGGTTGTATATGCAGTACTCCCTTGACAAACTTCTGGACTTCAGGAACTGAAGCCAATTCTTTCTGGAAGAAAATCGACAGGGCCGAAATTTGAACCTTAATGGACCCCAATTTGAGGCCCATAGACACTCCTGTTTGCAGGAAATGCAGGAATCGACCGAGTTGAAATTTCTTTGTGGGGCCTTCCTGGCCTCACACCACGCAACATATTTTCGCCACATGTGGTGATAATGTTGTGCGGTCACCTCCTTCCTGGCTTTGACCAGGGTAGGAATGACCTCTTCCGGAATGCCTTTTTCCCTTAGGATCCGGCGTTCAACCGCCATGCCGTCAAATGCAGCCGCGGTAAGTCTTGGAACAGACATGGTACTTGCTGAAGCAAGTCCCTTCTTAGCGGCAGAGGCCATGAGTCCTCTGTGAGCATCTCTTGAAGTTCCGGGTACCAAGTCCTTCTTGGCCAATCCGGAGCCACGAGTATAGTTCTTACTCCTCTACGTCTTATAATTCTCAGTACCTTAGGTATGAGAAGCAGAGGAGGGAACACATACACCGACTGGTACACCCACGGTGTTACCAGAACGTCCACAGCTATTGCCTGAGGGTCTCTTGACCTGGCGCAAAACCTGTCCAGTTTTTTGTTCAGGCGGGACGCCATCATGTCCACCTTTGGTCTTTCCCAACGGTTCACAATCATGTGGAAGACTTCCCGATGAAGTCCCCACTCTCCCGGGTGGAGGTCGTGCTGAGGAAGTCTGCTTCCCAGTTGTCCACTCCCGGAATGAACACTGCTGACAGTGCTATCACATGATTCTCCGCCCAGCGAAGAATCCTTGCAGTTTCTGCCATTGCCCTCCTGCTTCTTGTGCCGCCCTGTCTGTTTACGTGGGCGACTGCCGTGATGTTGTCCCACTGGATCAATACCGGCTGACCTTGAAGCAGAGATCTTGCTAAGCTTAGAGCATTGTAAATTGCTCTTAGCTCCAGTATATTTATGTGGAGAGAAGTCTCCAGACTTGATCACACTCCCTGGAAATTTTTTCCTTGTGTGACTGCTCCCCAGCCTTTCAGGCTGGCATCCGTGGTCACCAGGACCCAGTCCTGAATGCCGAATCTGTGGCCCTTTAGTAGATGAGCACTCTGCAGCCACCACAGAAGAGACACCCTAGTCCTTGGAGACAGGGTTATCCGCTGATGCATCTAAAGATGCGATCCGGACCATTTTTCCAGCAGATCCCACTGAAAATTTCTTGCGTGAAATCTGCCGAATGGAATCGCTTCGTAAGAAGCCACCATTTTTCCCAGGACCCTTGTGCAATGATGCAGTGACACTTTTCCTGGTTTTAGGAGGTTCCTGACTAGCTCGGATAACTCCCTGGCTTTCTCCTCCGGGAGAAACACCTTTTTCTGGACTGTGTCCAGAATCATCCCTAGGAACAGCAGACGTGTCGTCGGAGACAGCTGCGATTTTGGAATATTTAGAATCCACCCGTGCTGTCGTAGAACTACTTGAGATAGTGCGACTCCGACCTCCAACTGTTCTCTGGACCTTGCCCTTATCAGGAGATCGTCCAAGTAAGGGATAATTAAGACGCCTTTTCTTTGAAGAAGAATCATCATTTCGGCCATTACCTTGGTAAAGACCCGGGGTGCCGTGGACAATCCAAACGGCAGCGTCTGAAACTGATAGTGACAGTTTTGTACCACGAACCTGAGGTACCCTTGGTGAGAAGGGCAAATTGGGACATGGAGGTAAGCATCCTTGATGTCCAAGGACACCATATAGTCCCCTTCTTCCTGGTTCGCTATCACTGCTCTGAGTGACTCCATCTTGATTTGAACCTTTGTATGTAAGTGTTCAAATATTTCAGATTTAGAATAGGTCTCACCGAGCCGTCTGGCTTCAGTACCACAATATAGTGTGGAATAATACCCCTTTCCTTGTTGTAGGAGGGGTACTTTGATTATCACCTGCTGGGAATACAGCTTGTGAATTGTTTCCAATACTGCCTCCCTGTCGGAGGGAGACGTTGGTAAAGCAGACTTCAGGAACCTGCGAGGGGGAGACGTCTCGAATTTCCAATCTGTACCCCTGGGATACTACTTGTAGGATCCAGGGGTCCACTTGCGAGTGAGCCCACTGCGCGCTGAAACTCTAGAGACGACCCCCCACCGCACCTGAGTCCGCTTGTACGGCCCCAGCGTCATGCTGAGGACTTGGCAAAAGCGGTGGAGGGCTTCTGTTCCTGGGAATGGGCTGCCTGCTGCAGTCTTCTTCCCTTTCCTCTATCCCTGTGCAGATATGACTGGCCTTTTGCCTGCTTGCCCTTATGGGGACGAAAGGACTGAGGCTGAAAAGACGGTGTCTTTTTCCGCTGAGATGTGACTTGGGGTAAAAAAGGTGGATTTTCCAGCTGTTGCCGTGGCCACCAGGTCCGATGGACCGACCCCAAATAACTCCTCCCCTTTTTACGGCAATACTTCCATGTGCCGTTTGGAATCTGCATCACCTGACCACTGTCGTGTCCATAAACATCTTCTGGCAGATATGGACATCGCACTTACTCTTGATGCCAGAGTGCAAATATCCCTCTGTGCATCTCGCATATATAGAAATGCATCCTTTAAATGCTCTATAGTCAATAAAATACTGTCCCTGTCAAGGGTATCAATATTTTCAGTCAGGGAATCCGACCAAGCCACCCCAGCGCTGCACATCCAGGCTGAGGCGATCGCTGGTCGCAGTAAAACACCAGTATGTGTGTATATACTTTTTAGGATATTTTCCAGCCTCCTATCAGCTGGCTCCTTGAGGGCGGCCGTATCTGGAGACGGTAACGCCACTTGTTTTGATAAGCGTGTGAGCGCCTTATCCACCCTAAGGGGTGTTTCCCAACGCGCCCTAACTTCTGGCGGGAAAGGGTATAACGCCAATAATTTTCTATCGGGGGAAACCCACGCATCATCACACACTTCATTTAATTTATCTGATTCAGGAAAAACTACAGGTAGTTTTTTCACACCCCACATAATACCCTCTTTTGTGGTACTTGTAGTATCAGAAATATGTAACACCTCCTTCATTGCCCTTAACATGTAACGTGTGGCCCAAATGGAAAATACGTTTGTTTCTTCACCGTCGACACTGGAGTCAGTGTCCGTGTCTGTGTCGACCGACTGAGGTAAATGGGCGTTTTAAAGCCCCTGACGGTGTTTGAGACGCCTGAACAGGTACTAATTGGTTTGCCGGCAGTCTCATGTCGTCAACCGACCTTGCAGCGTGTTGACATTATCACGTAATTCCCTAAATAAGCCATCCATTCCGGTGTCGACTCCCTAGAGAGTGACATCACCATTACAGGCAATTGCTCCGCCTCCTCACCAACATCGTCCTCATACATGTCGACACACACGTACCGACACACAGCACACACACAGGGAATGCTCTGATAGAGGACAGGACCCCACTAGCCCTTTGGGGAGACAGAGGGAGAGTTTGCCAGCACACACCAAAACGCTATATTATACAGGGACAACCTTATATAAGTGTTTTCCCTTATAGCATCTGAATATATAATATCGCCAAATAAGTGCCCCCCCTCTCTGTTTTAACCCTGTTTCTGTAGTGCAGTGCAGGGGAGAGCCTGGGAGCCTTCCTAGCAGCGGAGCTGTGTAGGAAAATGGCGCTGTGTGCCGAGGAGAATAGGCCCCGCCCCCTTTTCGGCGGGCTTCTTCTCCCGTTTTTCTGACAACCTGGCAGGGGTTAAATACATCCATATAGCCCCAGGGGCTATATGTGATGTATTTTTAGCCAGCATAGGTGCTTTCATTGCTGCCCAGGGCGCCCCCCCAAGCGCCCTGCACCCTCAGTGACCGTTGGTGTGAAGTGTGCTGAGAGCAATGGCGCACAGCTGCAGTGCTGTGCGCTACCTCATGAAGACTGAGAAGTCTTCAGCCGCCGATTTCTGGACCTCTTCTCTCTTCAGCATCTGCAAGGGGGTCGGCGGCGCGGCTCCGGTGACCCATCCAGGCTGTACCTGTGATCGTCCCTCTAGAGCTAGTGTCCAGTAGCCTAAGAAGCAAATCCATCCTGCACGCAGGTGAGTTCACTTCTTCTCCCCTAAGTCCCTCGTTGCAGTGAGCCTGTTGCCAGCAGGACTCACTGAAAATAAAAAACCTAACAAAACTTTTACTCTAAGCAGCTCTTTAGGAGAGCCACCTAGATTGCACCCTTCTCGGCCGGGCACAAAAACCTAACTGAGGCTTGGAGGAGGGTCATAGGGGGAGGAGCCAGTGCACACCACCTGATCCTAAAGCTTTTACTTTTGTGCCCTGTCTCCTGCGGAGCCGCTATTCCCCATGGTCCTGACGGAGTCCCCAGCATCCACTTAGGACGTCAGAGAAAACCAAGTTTTTGCTGTACGTCGGGTACCCCTTTTATACCGCCGCTATAAACCTGGGTTATTACCGTGATTAACCGGGAGTGGCTAGGTGTAAATAAGAATTTACTCACCGGTAATTCTATTTCTCGTAGTCCGTAGTGGATGCTGGGTACTCCGTAAGGACCATGGGGTATAGACGGGCTCCGCAGGAGACTGGGCACTCTTAAAAGAAAGATTAGGTACTATATCTGGGGTGCACTGGCACCTCCCTCTATGCCCCTCCTCCAGACCTCAGTTAGGGAAACTGTGCCCGGAAGAGCTGACATTACTAGGAAAGGATTTGGAATCCAGGGTAAGACTCATACCAGCCACACCAATCACACCGTACAACTTGTGATAACCATACCCAGTTAACAGTATGAACAATAACTGAGCCTCATTTAACAGATGGCTCATAACAATAACCCATTAGTTAAGCAATAACTATATACATGTATTGCAGAGAGTCCGTACTTGGGATGGGCGCCCAGCATCCACTATGGACTACAAGTAATAGAATTACCGGTGAGTAAATTCTTATTTTCTCTGACGTCCTAGTGGATGCTGGGTACTCCGTAAGGACCATGGGGATTATACCAAAGATCCCAAACGGGGGGGGGAGAGTGCGGATGACTCTGCAGAACCGAATGAGCAAACTCAAGGTCCTCCTCAGCCAGGGTATCAAACCTGTAGAATTTTGCAAAAGTGTTTGAACCCGACCAAGTAGCAGCTCGGCAAAGTTGTAAAGCCGAGACCCCTCGGGCAGCCGCACAAGAAGAGCCCACCTTCCTCGTGGAATGGGCTTTCACTGATTTAGGATGCGGCAGTCCAGCCGCAGAATGTGCCAGCTGAATCGTGCTACAGATCCAGCGAGCTATAGTCTGCTTTGAAGCAGGAGCACCCAGCTTGTTGGGTGCATGCAGGATAAATAGCAAGTCCGTTTTTCTGACTCCAGCCGTTCTGGAAACATATTTTCAGGGCCCGGACTACATCCAGCAACTTGGAATCCTCCAAGTCCCGAGTAGCCGCAGGCACCACAATAGCTTGATTCAAATGAAACGCTGATACCACCTTAGGAAGAAATTGGGGACGAGTCCTCAATTCTGCCCTGTCCATATGGAAAATCAGATATGGGCTTTTACACGACAAAGCCGCCAATTCTGACACCCGCCTGGCCGAAGCCAAGGCCAACAGCATGACCACCTTCCACGTGAGATATTTTAACTCCACGGTCTTAAGTGGCTCAAACCAATGTGATTTTAGGAAATCCAACACCACGTTGAGATCCCAAGGTGCCACTGGGGGCAGGATATGCAGCACTCCCTTAACAAACGTCTGAACTTCAGGCAGTGAAGCCAGTTCTTTTTGAAAGAAAATAGACAGGGCCGAAATCTGGACTTTTATGGATTTTAATTTTAGGCCCATAGTCACTGCTGACTGTAGGAAGTGCAGAAATCGACCCAGCTGAAATTCCTCTGTAGGGGCCTTCCTGGCCTCACACCAAGCAATATATTTTCGCCATATGCGGTGATAATGTTGTGCTGTCACATCCTTCCTAGCTTTTATCAGCGTAGGAATGACTTCATCCGGAATGCCCTTTTCCATTAGGATCCGGCGTTCAACCGCCATGCCGTCAAACGCAGCCGCCGTATGTCTTGGAACAGACATGTCCCCTGCTGTAGCAGGTCCTGTCGGAGCGGCAGAGGCCATGGGTCCTCTGAGATCATTTCTTGAAGTTTCGGGTACCAAGTTCTTCTTGGCCAGTTCAGAACGATGAGTATAGTTCTTACTCCTCTCTTTCTTATTATCCTCAGTACCTTGGGTATGAGAGGAAGAGGAGGGAACACATAAATCGACTGGTACACCCACGGTGTCACTAGGGCGTCCACAGCTATCGCCTGAGGGTCCCTTGACCTGGCACAATATCTTTTTAGCTTTTTGTTGAGGCGGGACGCCATCATGTCCACTTGTGGTCGTTCCCAGCGGCTTACAATCAGCTTGAAGACTTCTGGATGAAGTCCCCACTCTCCCGGGTGGAGGTCGTGTCTGCTGAGGAAGTCTGCTTCCCAGTTGTCCACTCCCGGAATGAACACTGCTGACAGTGCTAGCACGTGATTCTCCGCCCATCGAAGAATCCTTGTGGCTTCTGCCATTGCCATCCTGCTTCTTGTGCCGCCCTGGCGGTTTACATGGGCGACCGCCGTGATGTTGTCTAACTGATCAGCACCGGTTGATTTTGAAGCAGAAATACTGCTTGACTCAGGGCATTGTAAATGGCCCTTAGTTCCAGAATATTTATGTGTAGGGAAGTTTCCTGACTCGACCATTGTCCTTGGAAGTTTCTTCCCTGAGTGACTGCCCCCCAACCTCGGAGGCTTGCATCCGTGGTCACCAGGACCCAGTCCTGTATGCCGAATCTGCGGCCTTCGAGCAGATGAGCACTCTGCAGCCACCACAGCAGAGACACCCTGGCCCTCGGGGACAGGGTGATCAACCGATGCATCTGAAGATGCGATCCGGACCACTTGTCCAATAGATCCCACTGGAAGATCCTTGCATGGAACCTGCCGAAGGGAATTGCTTCGTAAGAAGCTACCATCTTTCCCAGGATTCGCGTGCAGTGATGCACCGACACCTGTTTTGGTTTCAGGAGGTCTCTGACCAGAGATGATAATTCCTGGGCCTTCTCCTCCGGGAGAAACCCCTTCTTCTGTTCTGTGTCCAGAATCATGCCCAGGAACAGCAGACGCGTTGCAGGAATCAGCTGTGACTTTGGGATATTCAGAATACAGCCGTGCTGATGCAGCACTTCCTGAGATAGTGCTACGCTGACTAGCAACTGCTCTTTGGACCTCGCCTTTATCAGGAGATCGTCCAAGTACGGGATAATTATAACTCCCTTCTTTCTGAGGATTATCATCATTTCGGCCATTACCTTGGTAAATACCCTCGGTGCCGTGGACAGACCAAACGGCAGCGTCTGGAATTGGTAATGACAGTCCTGTACCACGAACCTGAGGTACTCCTGGTGAGGTGGGTAAATGGGGACATACAGGTACGCATCCATGATGTCCAATGACACCATAAAATCCCCCTCTTCCAGGCTTGCAATAACCACCCTGTGCGATTCCATCTTGAACTTCCTTATATAAGTGTTCAAGGATTTTAAATTTAGGATGGGTCTCACCGAACCGTCCGGTTTCGGTACCACAAACATTGTGGAATAGTAACCCCGTCCCTGTTGAAAGGGGGGTACCTTGATTATCACCTGCTGGAGATACAGCTTGTGAATAGCTGCCAGTATTACCTCCCTTTCTTTGGGAGCAGCTGGCAAGGCTGATTTGAGGTAACTGCGAGGGGGAGTCGCCTCGAAATCCAGCTTGTATCCCACCTGTGAGCGAACCCACTGGTCGCTGAAGTTCCGGAGACGCGCCCCCACCGCACCTGGCTCCGCCTGTGGAGCCCCAGCGTCATGCGGTGGACTTAGAGGAAGCGGGGGAGGATTTATGTTCCTGGGAACTGGCTGTCTGGTGCAGCTTTTTCCATCTTCCCTTGCCTCTGGGCAGAAAGGAAGCCCCTCTGACCCGCTTGCCTTTTTGGGGCCGAAAGGACTGTACCTGATAATACGGTGCTTTCTTAGGCTGTGAGGAAACCTGAGGTAAAAATGTCGACTTCCCAGCTGTTGCTGTGGATACGAGGTCCAAGAGACCATCCCCAAACAGTTCCTCACCCTTATAAGGCAAAACCTCCATGTGCCTTTTAGAATCAGCATCACCTGTCCACTGCCGGGTCCATAATACTCTCCTGGCAGAAATGGACATTGCATTAATTCTAGATGCCAGCCGGCAAATATCCCTCTGTGCATCCCTCATATATAAGACGTCTCTAATATGCTCTATGGTTAGCAAAATAGTATCCCTGTTGAGGGTATCAATATTATCGTACAGGGTATCGGACCAAGCTGCTGCAGCACTACACATCCATGCTGAAGCAATTGCAGGTCTCAGTATAGTACCTGAGTGTGTATATACAGACTTGAGGATAGCCTCCTGCTTTCTATCAGCAGGCTCCTTTAAGGCGGCCGTATCCTGAGACGGCAGTGCCACCTTTTTTGACAAGCGTGTGAGCGCCCTATCCACCCTAGGGGATGTCTCCCAACGTAACCTGTCCTCTGGCGGGAAGGGGTACGCCATCAGTAACCTCTTAGAAATCACAAATTTCTTATCGGGGGAACCCCACGCTTCTTCACACTTCATTCAACTCATCCGATGGGGGAAAAACCACTGGTTGCTTTTTCTCCCCAAACATAATACCCTTTTTTGTGGTAGCCGGGTTAATGTCAGAAATGTGTAACATTTTTCATTGCCGTAATCATGCAACGGATGGCCCTTGTGGATTGTACATTTGTCTCATCGTCGTCTACACTGGAGTCAGACTCCGTGTCGACATCTGTGTCTGCCATCTGAGGTAGCGGGCGTTTTTGAGCCCCTGATGGCCTTTGAGACGCCTGGGCAGGCACGGGCTGAGCAGCCGGCTGTCCCACTGCTGTTACGTCATCTAACCTTTATGTAAGGAGTTGACACTGTCGGTTAATACCTTCCACATATCCACCCACTCTGGTGTCGGCCCCGCAGGGGGTGACATCACACTTATCAGCACCTGCTCCGCCTCCACATAAGCTTCCTCATCAAACATGTCGACACAGCCGTACCGACACACCGCACACACACAGGGAATGCTCTGACTGAGGACAGGACCCCAAAGTCCTTTGGGGAGACAGATAGAGAGTATGCCAGCACACACCACAGCGCTATATAATGCAGGGATGTACACTATACAGAGTGATTCTTCCCTTATAGCAGCTTATATACACAGAATTGGGCCTGAATTTATGTGCCCCCCTCTCTTTTTTACCCTAGAAGTCTGGAACTGCAGGGCAGAGCCTGGGGAGCGTCCTTCCAGCGGAGCTGTGAAGAGAAAATGGCGCTGGTGTGCTGGTGAAGATAGCCCCGCCCCTTCATCGGCGGGCTTCTCCCACGTTTTTAAATGTATAATGGTGGGGGTTAATGCACATATACAGTTTATTAGACTGTATTATGTGCTTTTTGCCAAGTAAGATACTCTAACTGCTGCCCAGAGCACCCCCCCTAGCGCCCTGCACCCATCAGTGACCGGAGTGTGTGGTGTGCTAAGGGAGCAATGGCGCACAGCTGCAGTGCTGTGCGCTACCTTAATGAAGACCGGATTCTTCAGCCGCCGATTTTCAACTTCTCTTCGTTCTTCTGGCTCTGCAAGGTGGACGGCGGCGCGGCTCCGGGACCGGACGACCGAGGCTGGGCCTGTGTTCGATCCCTCTGGAGCCAATGGTGTCCAGTAGCCTTAGAAGCCCAAGCTAGCTGCACGCAGGTAGGTTCGCTTCTCTCCCCTCAGTACCACGAAGCAGTCTGTTGCCAGCAGATCTCACTGAAAATAAAAAACCTAATACTTTCTTTTCTAGGAAGCTCAGGAGAGCCCCTAGAGTGCATCCAGCTCTGGCCGGGCACAGGTATTAACTGAGGTCTGGAGCAGGGGCATAGAGGGAGGAGCCAGTGCACACCAGATATAGTACCTAATCTTTCTTTTAAGAGTGCCCAGTCTCCTGCGGAGCCCGTCTATACCCCATGGTCCTTACGGAGTACCCAGCATCCACTAGGACGTCAGAGAAAAAGGGTTTACCCGTATCCAGTTACCCAGGAATCTAACCCTGCTACCTTTGAGGGTTGGTCCCGGGAATGACCCGGGTCGCAGTGATGGTTAATGGGTTAGCCGTGTCGATGCGATGCGGTACCCGCTCACTGCATAGAGAAGAGGTGGCTCTGATCTCCAAGTGCCAATTCCGCATTAGTCAGCGGTGACATGACCAACACGGTATATTGCCGGGTTGTGTCGCCTGTCTGGAAGAGATCTCACGAGTTGCACGCGGGAAGAAGCCATGCACAAATCCCGAGTGCTATTAGGACGTTAGGCATAAAATCAGTATTAAAGGGGTATGAGAGGTGGGAGGTGAGATTAATTTCTTTGCTGCTCCACAACAGTACACAATGAGATGAGGTTCTTGCATCCTCTCTGTGTTTTACATTAGGTCAGAGCACTTTGTACCATGTTTTCTAGTATACATATCAGATGTAAAATGTTTACATACAAAATGGAAAATATCCACGGGTATGTTCAACTGGATTAAGAATAATTCTTTTTTGTTTTGAATGGAACCATATATTCTTATCCAAAGTGATCTCTCTCATGCTTCGACCTAAAAGGTGTATTTTAATTAAGCTCACAATTCTGGTATTCAAGGTAGCACAGTGGACAGGGTCTGACAAGCGTATTCTTTACACATTCCAACAAAAAAGCAAATTAAACACCTTAAAAATATAAACAACTGTACCTTGAGGCTGTCTTATAGCAGAGCTAAATAAAGGTCTGGGATTATTAAACGCTCTTCTCTCCTCGAACCTGTTGTCGCGATTCTGCTGAATTGGTTGCTGTGATGCAGAATCTGTAAAAAAAAAAACACACACACATATACATTTATGCATAAATTGTTCTTGAAAAAAATCCCCATTTTAGACACTCCATCCAGGGAATTTAGGTGTCAATATAACAGAAGAAAATATGCTCTTTACAAACTTACTCTCATGTACACAAACATTAGCATATCTGCGTATCATGCTTTGTTTGTCTCTAACTAAACTCAAGTTAATCAGAGAGCAAAGGAAAATCATTGTGTACTCTTGAAGAACTGTGGGGTCAGATAGGAATGGACAGAGAAAACAGTAACTGTGACACTTCAAAGTACTACATATATCATTCACATTTTCAAATTATCCTCTGCAAATACTGCTTATTCCAATCTAGGTCTTATGATGTATTTATATGCTTTTAAGTAATTATAACTATATTTAGAACATGTACCTTCTGTATTTTAATTGCATGAGGATTTGTGTGGTTAACAGCTATAGGGGTATATGCAATTGCGGTCGAATTCCCGAAATTGTCGAATTTCGGGTCATTTTCGACCAAAAAAAAAAATCGCCTATGCAATTCAGTGCTTTCCGACCAAAAAACGGACTTTCAAAATTCGACTTTTTGAAATTCGAATTTTTGCAAATTCGACTTTTCTGCAATGATACAAGTGCTGCAATTCGACCAAAGCATATTCAATTCAAGTTTGGAAATTCGACAGCAGTGCTTTTAGACAGCAAATTCGTCATTTTCAATCCGCCACACTTTGGAGGGTGAAAACAAATAAAAAAATTTTAAACATGTTTTTTTTTGTGTTTTTTTTTGGGGGGAATAGCAGATCTATTTATATTAGAAGGGATTAGGTACTTTTTTTTTTTTTTTTGGAGGCACAAATATTATTTATATATTTTTTAAAATATTATTATTATTTTATTTTTTATTTTTTTGCTGGAACGGTGAAATCATAAAAAAAAATGGCGTGGGGTCCCCCCTCCAAAGCATAACCAGCCTCGGGCTCTTCGAGCTGGTCCTGGTTCTAAAAATGCGGGGAAAAAATTGACAGGTGATCCCCCGTATTTTTAAAACCAGCACCGGGCTCTGCGCCTGGTGCTGGTGCCAAAAATACGGGGGACAAAAAGAGTAGGGGTCCCCCGTATTTTTAACACCAGCATCGGGCTCCACTAGCTGGACAGATAATGCCACAGCCGGGGGTCACTTTTATGCCGTGCCCTGCGGCCGTGGCATTAAATATCCAACTAGTCACCCCTGGCCGGGGTACCCTGGGGGAGTGGGGACCCCTTCAATCAAGGGGTCCCCCCCCCAGCCACCCAAGGGCCAGGGGTGAAGCCCGAGGCTGTCCCCCCCCATCCAATGGGCTGCGGATGGGGGGGCTGATAGCCTTTTGTGATAATAAAAAGATATTGTTTTTTCCAGTAGTACTACAAGTCCCAGCAAGCCTCCCCCGCAAGCTGGTACTTGGAGAACCACAAGTACCAGCATGCGGGAGAAAAACGGGCCCGCTGGTACCTGTAGTACTACTGGGAAAAAAATACCCAAATAAAAACAGGACACACACCGTCGACAGTAAAACTTTATTTCATACGTCGACACACACATACTTACCTATGTTCACACGCCGACATCGGTCCTCTTCTCCATGTAGAATCCACGGATACCTGAAAAGAAAAGATCAATATACTCACCTCAGCCATGGTCCAGAGATAAATCCACGTACTTGGCAAAAAAACAAACCGAACACCCGCTCCATGCCGGACTGAAAGGGGTCCCATGCTGACACATGGGACACCTTTCCACGAATGAGACCTGTCAGTGACAGCTGTCACAGAAAGGTCTCTAAGCCAATCAGGAAGCGCAACTTCGTTGCGCTCACCTGATTGGCTGTGCGCTGTCTGTACTGTGACAGCACATCGCAAAGCCGCTCCATTACTTTCAATGGTGGGAACTTAGCGGCTAGCGGTAAGGTCACCCGCCGGTCAGCGGTACCAAGTACCAGCTTGCGGGGGAGGCTTGCTGGGACTTGTAGTACTACTGGAAAAAACAATATCTTTTTATTATCACAAAAGGCTATCAGCCCCCCCATCCGCAGCCCATTGGATGGGGGGGGACAGCCTCGGGCTTCACCCCTGGCCCTTGGGTGGCTGGGGGGGGGGACCCCTTGATTGAAGGGGTCCCCACTCCCCCAGGGTACCCCGGCCAGGGGTGACTAGTTGGATATTTAATGCCACGGCCGCAGGGCACGGCATAAAAGTGACCCGCCGGCTGTGGCATTATCTGTCCAGCTAGTGGAGCCCGATGCTGGTGTTAAAAATACGGGGGACCCCTACTCTTTTTGTCCCCCGTATTTTTGGCACCAGCACCAGGCGCAGAGCCCGGTGCTGGTTTTAAAAATACGGGGGATCCCTGGCCAATTTTTCCCCGGATTTTTAGAACCAGGACCAGCTCGATGAGCCCGAGGCTGGTTATGCTTTGGAGGGGGGACCCCACGCCATTTTTTCCCCCGGGTTTTTCCCGTTTTTTACCGTTTTTTAAAATCGCGGCAAAATCCGCCAAATCGGCCGATTTTCGCCCGCGACTCTGGCGAATCCGTTTTTCATTGAATATGGTGAATTCCGGAAGCCACCTTCCGGAATTCACCTGGCGAATTTAGTCGAATTAAAAAACGGCGAAAAATTGCCGCGATCCGCCGTGAATTGCATATACCCCATAGTGGTAGAACAGAATGTTTGTTTGGATGACCACACATCAAATAAGCTCTAAGCTACCTGGGCTGGACCATACACAGTATAAAAACTCCTGAATAATATAAATGATGTAGTGTTATTTTATATGGATGGTGGGCAGCAGCGCAACTACCATATCAACATGCTGAAGGCATACCACAAGCATGTGGAATAGGTGGTTTGCTGCTTACCAGAGAAAAAACCAGATCGTGATTCCCAACTTTACCTCCTCAAGGAAGGCAAAAGGTGACAGTGCTCTAGAGGAAGTGCTTTGTGATGAGTCATTTGGTACACAATAAAAGGCCGCCACTAGAGTCACTGGAAAATGGTGAGAATAGGTCAATAAAACAGCCCACTTGCTGGGTCACTCTAGAGGAGAATGAGAAAATACACATCGTTCAGCTGATGGTAGAATACACAAAACTGTGTTTTCATGTTCCTCTTTGGAACTAACTCAGTGGAGGATTCTTTTGGGTGCAAAGTGCCTGGATATCTTTTACTTTGCAGTGTGCAGTTTTGAAGAAATTTTCTGCCAGAAAAAGCCTTTTCAGGGTTGCCCAGTGCAGCCAACCTGTTAAGTGACCTGCTGCTGCAGACACCAACTGAAACTGAGCTATCAGTGCCTGGAGGTGGGTTTATAGAGGAGGCTCAAATGCATCCTGGGACAATCTAAAGCTTTAGGCTGTTGGTGCCTTTGGATCAAGATCCACTCTACACCACTGATTTCTCCCTGTGGAAACCAATGTTTCCATAGAAATGAACACACTGTATGAATGTTAACTTCCCTTGATAAGAAATAATAACAAGACAGTATATCCAGAGGTTTTGTTGAGGAAGTATGTGATCCAGAAATATACTCTGTTACCAAACCAGGAGGACCCAGGGAACTTCTGATTTTTGTTGTAGTTGTTAGGGGATTTGTTTACATGAAAACCCCACAGGAGTTGGCACTTAACCTAAAATGTAAATTCTATTCATGACCTTTTCATTGCAGAACAACTCAATATGCTAGCTATAAAAGAAACATGGCTCACACAATTAGATACACAAAAGAAAGAAGGAAAGGGCCGTATTGTCGGTGCACATAAGGAAGACTAGATCTGGTTATCACATCTGCCTATATTTAATTAAAATGTAACTTTTATTGGTATCTATTTAAATAGACGACGTCTTTTATATGTTCTAAGGTTAGCAAAATAGTATCCCTGTCGAGGGAATCAATGTTGTCTGACAGGGTATCAGTCCATGCTGCTGCAGCACTACACATCCAGGCTGAAGCAATAGCAGGTCTCAGTCGAGTACCAGAGTGTGTATACACGGACTTCAGGATAGCTTCCTGCTTTCTATCCGCAGGCTCCTTTAGGGCGGCCGTATCCTGAGACGACAGTGCCACCCTTTTCGATAAGCGTGTGAGCACCTTGTCCACCCTAGGGGATGTTTCCCAACGTAACCTATCCGTTGACGGGAAAGAGTACGCCATCAGTAACCTCTTAGAAATCACTAGTTTCTTATCAGGGGAACTCCACGCTTCTTCACACAATTCATTTAATTAATCAGATGGGGGAAAAGTCACTGGCTGCTTTTTCTCCACAAACATAATACACCTCTTGGTAGTAACCGGGTTAACGTCAGAAATGTGCTATACATCTTTCATTGCAGTAATCATGCATCGGATGGCCTTTGTAGACTGTACATTTGTCTCATCCTCATCTACACTGGAGTCAGACTACGTGTCGACATCTGTGTCCACCATCTGAGCTAGCGGGCGTTTATGAGCTCCTGAAGGCTTCAGAGTCGCCTGGGCAGGCGCGGGCTGAGACCCCGGCTGTCCCAAGGCTGCTGCGTCATCGAACCTTTTATGTAAGGAGTTGACACTGTCGGTTAAGACCTTCCACATATCCATCCAATCAGGTGTCGGCCCCGTCGGGGGCGACACCACACTTATCTGCTCTTGCTCCGCCTCCACGTAACCCTCCTCATCAAACATGTCGACACAGCCGTACCGACACACACAGGGAATGCTCTGACTGAGGACAGGACCCCACAAAGTCCTTTGGGTAGACAGAGAGAGTATGCCAGCACACACCACAGAGCTATATAACACAGGGATTTACACTATAATAAGATTTAACTCACCGGTAAATCTATTTCTCGTAGTCCGTAGTGGATGCTGGGAACTCTGTAAGGACCATGGGGAATAGCTGCTCCGCAGGAGACTGGGCACAACTAAAGAAAGATTTAGGACTACCTGGTGTGCACTGGCTCCTCCCACTATGACCCTCCTCCAGACCTCAGTTAGGATACTGTGCCCGGAAGAGCTGACACAATAAGGAAGGATTTTGAATCCCGGGTAAGACTCATACCAGCCACACCAATCACACCGAATAACTCGTGATATTATACCCAGTTAACAGTATGAAATATAACTGAGCCTCACTACAGATGGCTCATAACAATAACCCTTTAGTTAGGCAATAACTATATGCAAGTATTGCAGACAATCCACACTTGGGATGGGCGCCCAGCATCCACTACGGACTACGAGAAATAGATTTACCGGTGAGTAAAATCTTATTTTCTCTGACGTTCTAGTGGATGCTGGGAACTCCGTAAGGACCATGGGGATTAGACCAAAGCTCCCAAACGGGCGGGAGAGTGCGGATGACTCTGCAGCACCGAATGAGCAAACTCAAGGTCCTCCTCAGCCAGGGTATCAAACTTGTAGACTCTTGCAAAAGTGTTTGAACCCGACCAAGTAGCAGCTCGGCAAAGTTGTAAAGCCGAGACCCCTCGGGCAGTCGCCCAAGAAGAGCCCACTTTCCTCGTGGAATGGGCTTTTACAGATTTAGGGTGCGGCAGTCCAGCCGCAGAATGCGCAAGTTGAATCGTGCTACAGATCCAGCGAGCATTAGTCTGCTTAGAAGCAGGAGCACCTAGCTTGTTGGGTGCATACAGGATAAATAGCGAGTCAGTTTTCCTGACTTCAGCAGTCCTGGAAACACATATTTTCAGGGCCCTGACTACGTCCAGTAACTTGGAGTCCTCCAAGTCCTAAGTAGCCGCAGGCACCACAATAGGTTGGTTCACATGAAAAGCTGATACCACCTTAGGAAGGAATTGGGAATGAGTCCTCAATTCCGCCCTATCCATATGAAAAATCAGATAAGGGCTTTTGCATGACAAAGCCGCCAATTCTGATACACGCCTGGCCGACGCCAAGGCCAACAGCATGACCACTTTCCACGTGAGGTATTTTAGCTCTACGGATTTAAGTGGCTCAAACCAATGTGACTTCAGGGAGTCCAACACCACGTTGAGATCCCACAGTGCCACTGGAGGCACAAACGGGGGCTGAATATGCAGCTCTCCCTTAACAAAAGTCTGAACTTCAGGCAGTGAAGCCAGTTCTTTTTGGAAGAAAATGTACAGAGCCGAAATCTGGACCTTAATGGAACCCAATTTTAGGCCCATAGTCACTCCTGACTGTAGGAAGTGCAGAAATCGACCCAGTTGAAATTCCTCCGTTGGGGCCTTCCTGGCCTCACACCAAGCAACATATTTTCGCCATATGTGGTGATAATGTTTTTGGTCACATCTTTCCTAGCCTTAATCAGCGTAGGAATGACTTCCTCCGGAATGCCTTTTTCCTTTAGGATCCGGTGTTCAACCGCCATGCCGTCAAACGCAGCCACGGCAAGTCTTGGAACAGACAGGGCCCCTGCTGCAGCAGGTCCTGTCTGAGCGGCAGAGGCCATGGGTCCTCTGAGATCATTTCATGAAGTTCTGGGTACCAAGCTCTTCTTGGCCAAACCGGAACCACGAGTATAGTTCTTACTCCTCTCCTTCTTATTATTCTCAGTACCTTGGGTATGAGAGGCAGAGGAAGGAACACATACATCGACTGGTACACCCACGGTGTTACCAGAGCGTCCACAGCTATCGCCTGAGGGTCCCTTGACCTGGCGCAATATCTTTTTAGCTTTTTGTTGAGGCGGGACGCCATCATTTCCACCTGTGGCCTTTCCCAACGGTGTACAATCATTTGGAAGACTTCTGGATGAAGTCCCCACTCTCCCGGGTGGCGGTCGTGCCTGCTGAGAAAGTCTGCTTCCCAGTTGTCCACTCCGGGAATGAACACTGCTGACAGTGCTAACACATGATTTTCCGCCCATCGGAAAATCCTTGTGGCTTCTGCCATCGCCATCCTGCTTCTTGTGCCGCCCTGTTGGTTTACATGGGCGACCGCCGTGATGTTGTCTGACTGGATCAGCACCGGTTGGTGTTGAAGCAGGGGTCTTGCCTGACTTAGGGCATTGTAAATGGCCCTTAGTTCCAGAACATTTATGTGTAGGGAAGTCTCCTGACTCGACCATAGTCCTTGGAAGTTTCTTCCCTGTGTGACTGCCCCCCAGCCTCGAAGGCTGGCATACGTGGTCACCAGGACCCAGTCCTGTATGCCGAATCTGCGGCCCTCTAGAAGATGAGCACTCTGCAGCCACCACAACAGCGACACCCTGGCCCTTGGAGACAGGGTTATCTGCCGATGCATCCGAAGATGCGACCCGGACCACTTGTCCAACAGATCCCACTGGAAGATCCTTGCATGGAACCTACCGAATGGAATTTCTTGGTAAGAAGCTACCATCTTTCCCAGGACTCGCGTGCATTGATGCACCGACACCTGTATTTGTTGTAGGAGGTCTCTGACTAGAGATGACATCTCCTTGGCCTTCTCCTCCGGGAGAAACACTTTTTTCTGTTCTGTGTCCAGAACTATACCCAGGAACAGTAGACGCGTCGTAGGAACCAGCTGCGACTTTGGAATATTCAGAATCCAGCCGTGCTGTTGTAGCACTTCCCGAGATAGTGCTACTCCGACCAACAACTGCTCCCTGGACCTCGCCTTTATAAGGAGATCATCCAAGTACGGGATAATTATAACTCCCTTTTTTCGAAGGAGTATCATGATTTCGGCCATTACCTTGGTAAATACCCTCGGTGCCGGGGACAGACCAACGGCAACGTCTGGATTTGGTAATGACAGTCCTGTACCACAATTTTGAGGTACTCCTGGTGAGGAGGGTAAATGGGGACATGCAGGTAAACATCCTTGATGTCCAGTGATACCATGTAATCCCCTTCGTCCAGGCTTGCAATAACCGCCCAAAGCGATTCCATTTTGAACTTGAACCTTCGTATATAAGTGTTCAAGGATTTCAATTTTAGAATGAGGCACACCGAACAGTCTGGTTTCGGTACCACAAACATTGTGGAATAGTAACCCCGGCCTTGTTGAAGGAGGGGTACCTTGATTATCACCTGCTGGAAGTACAGCTTGTGAATTGCCGCCAGTACTACCTTCCCTCTCTCCGAGGGCAGCAGGCAAGGCTGATTTGAGGTAACGGCGAGGGGGATTCGCCTCGAACTCCAGCTTGTATCCCTGTGATACTACTTGCAGAACCCAGGGATCTACCTGTGAGCGAACCCACTGATCGCTGAAGTTCCCGAGACGCGCCCCCACCGCACCTGGCTCCACCTGTGGAGCCCCCGCGTCATGCGGTGGACTCAGAGGAAGCGGGGGAAGATTTTTGATCCTGGGAACTGGCTGTCTGGTGCAGCTTTCCCTCTTCCCTTGTCTCTGTGCAGAAAGGAAGCGCCTTTGACCCGCTTGCTTTTCTGAAGCCGAAAGGACAGTACCTGATAATACAGTGTTTTCTTAGGCTGTGAGGAAACATCAGGTAAAAAAATTTCTTCCCAGCTGTTGCTGTGGATACGAGGTCCCAAAGACCATCCCCAAACAATTCCTCATCCTTATAAGGCAAAATCTCCATGTGCCTTTTAAAGTCAGCATCACCTGTCCACTGCCGGGTCCCTAATACCCTCCTGGCAGAATGGACATTGCATTAATTCTGGATGCCAGCCGGCAAATATCCCTCTGTGCATCCCTCATATATAAGACAACGTCTTTTAATATGCTCTATGGTTAGCAAAATAGTAGCCCTGTCCTGACAGGGTAACAGACCCCGCTGCAGCAGCACTATCCATGCTGAGGCAATTTCAGGTCTCAGTATAGTACCCGAGTGTGTGAATATAGACTTCAGGATCACCTCCTACTTTTTATCAGCAGGCTCCTTCAAAGTGGCCGTATCCTAAGACGGCAGTGCCACCTTTTTTTTGACAAACGTGTGAGCGCCTTATCCACCCTAGGGGATATCTCCCAACGTGACCTATCCTCTGGCGGGAAAGGGTACGCCATCAGTAACTTTTTAGAAATTACCAGTTTCTTATCGGGGGAACCCACGCTTCTTCACACACTTCATTCACTCATCGGATGGGGGAACAAAACACTGGCTGCTTTTTCTCCCCAAACATAAAACCCTTTTTTAGTGGTACTTGGGTTAATGTCAGAAATGTGTAACATTTTTTTATTGCCGAGATCATGCTACGGATGTTCCTAGTGGATTGTGTATATGTCTCAACCTCGTCGACACTGGAGTCAGACTCCGTGTCGACATCTGTGTCTGCCATCTGAGGTAGCGGGCGTTTTTGAGCCCCTGATGACTTTTGAGACGCCTGGGCAGGCCCACAGCTGTTACGTCATCCAGCCTTTTATGTAAGGAGTTGACACTGTCTGTTAATACCTTCCACCTATCCATCCACTCTGGTGTCGGCCCCACAGGGGGCGACATCACATTTATCGGCATCTGCTCCGCCTCCACATAACCTCTCTCCTCAAACATGTCGACACAGCCGTACCGACACACCGCACACACACAGGGAATGCTCTGACTGAGGACAGGACCCCCACAAAGTCCTTTGGGGAGAGAGAGAGTATGCCAGCACACACCACAGGGATTAACACTATAACGGAGTGATTTTCCCAATAGCTGCTTGTATACACAATATTGCGCCTAAATTTAGTGCCCCCCCTCTCTTTTTAACCCATTGAGCCTGAAAACTACAGGGGAGAGCCTGGGGAGCTGTCTTCCAGCTGCACTGTGAAGAGAAAATGGCGCCAGTGTGCTGAGGGAGATAGCCCCACCCCTTTTTCGGCGGACTTCTCCCGCTTTTTAATGGAATTCTGGCAGGGGTATTTTTCACATATATAGCCTCTGGGACTATATATTGTGATTTTTTGCCAGCCAAGGTGTTAATATTGCTGCTCAGGGTAAGGTAAGTAAGGTTGCTTGACGCAGGGCGCCCAGCATCCACTACGGACTACGAGAAATAGAATTATCGGTAAGTAAATTCTTACTTTCTCTAACGTCCTAAGTGGATGCTGGGGACTCCGTAAGGACCATGGGGATTATACCAAAGCTCCCAAACGGGCGGGAGAGTGCGGATGACTCTGCAGCACCAAATGAGAGAACTCCAGGTCCTCCTCAGCCAGGGTATCAATTTTGTAGAATTTTACAAACGTATTTGCTCCTGACCAAGTAGCTGCTCGGCAAAGTTGTAGAGCCGAGACCCCTCGGGCAGCCGCCCAAGATGAGCCCACCTTCCTTGTGGAATGGGCTTTTACAGATTTTGGCTGTGGCAGGCCTGCCACAGAATGTGCAAGCTGAATTGTACTACAATTCCAACGAGCAATAGTCTGCTTAGAAGCAGGAGCACCCAGCTTGTTGGGTGCATACAGGATAAACAGCGAGTCAGATTTCCTGACTCCAGCCGTCCTGGAAACATATTTTTAGGGCCCTGACTACGTCCAGCAACTTGGAGTCCTCCAAGTCCCTAGTAGCCGCAGGCACCACAATAGGTTGGTTCAGGTGAAACGCTGAAACCACCTTAGGGAGAAACTGAGGACGAGTCCTCAATTCCGCCCTGTCCGAATGGAAAATCAGATAAGGGCTTTTACAGGATAAAGCCGCCAAATCTGACACGCGCCTGGCCCAGGCCAGAGCCAACAGCATGACCACATTCCATGTGAGATATTTTAACTCCACAGATTTAAGTGGTTCAAACCCATGTGACTTTTGGAACCCAAAAACTACATTGAGATCCCAAAGTGCCACTGAAGGCACAAAAGGAGGCTGTATATGCAGTACCCCTTTTACAAACGTCTGAACTTCAGGAACTGAAGCTAGTTCTTTTTGGAAGAAAATTGACAGGGCCGAAATTTGAACCTTAATGGACCCCAATTTCAGGCCCATAGACACTCCTGTTTGCAGGAAATGTAGGAAACGACCCAGTTGAATTTCCTCCGTCGGGCCTTACTGGCCTCGCACCACGCAACATATTTTTGCCAAATGCGGTGATAATGTTTTGCGGTTACATCCTTCCTGGCTTTGATCAGGATAGGGATGACTTCATCCGGAATGCCTTTTCAGGATCCGGCGTTCAACCGCCATGCCGTCAAACGCAGCCGCGGTAAGTCTTGGAACAGACAGGGTCCTTGCTGGAGCAGGTCCCTTCTTAGAGGTAGAGGCCACGGATCCTCCGTGAGCATCTCTTGAAGTTCCGGTTACCAAGTCCTTCTTGGCCAATCCGGAGCCACGAATATAGTGCTTACTCCTCTCCATCTTATCAATCTCAGTACCTTGGGTATGAGAGGCAGAGGAGGGAACACATACACTGACTTGTACACCCACGGTGTTACCAGAACGTCTACAGCTATTGCCTGAGGGTCCCTTGACCTGGCGCAATACCTGTCGAGTTTTTCCCAACGGTTTATAATCATGTGGAAGACTTCTGGGTGAAGTCCCCACTCTCCCTGGTGGAGGTCGTGCTGAGGCAGTCTGCTTCCCAGTTGTCCACTCCCGGAATGAATACTGCTGACAGTGCTATCACATGATTTTCCGCCCGGCGAAGAATCCTTGCAGCTTCTGCCATTGCCCTCCTGCTTCTTGTGCCACCCTGTCTGTTTACGTGGGTGACTGCCGTGATGTTGTCCGACTGGATCAACACCGGCTGACCTTGAAGCAGAGGTCTTGCTAAGCTTAGAGCATTGTAAATGGCCCTTAGCTTCAGGATATTTATGTGAAGTTATGTCTCCAGGCTTGACCATAAGCCCTGGATATTCCTTCCCTGTGTGACTGCTCCCCAGCCTCGCAGGCTGGCATCCGTGGTCACCAGGACCCAGTCCTGAATGCCGAATCTGCGGCCCTCTAGAAGATGAGCACTCTGCAACCACCACAGGAGGGACACCCTTGTCCTTGGTGACAGGGTTATCCGCTGATGCATCTGAAGATGCGACCCGGACCATTTGTCCAGCAGGTCCCACTGGAAAGTTCTTGCGTGGAATCTGCCGAATGGGATTGCTTCGTAGGAAGCCACCATTTTACCCAGAACCCTTGTGCATTGATGCACTGAGACTTGGCTCGGTTTTAGGAGGTTCCTGACTAGCTCGGATAACTCCCTGGCTTTCTCCTCCGGGAGAAAAGCCTTTTTCTGGACTGTGTCCAGGATCATCCCTAGGAACAGAAGACAAGTCGTCGGAACCAGCTGCGATTTTGGAATATTGAGAATCCAATCGTGCTGCCGCAACACTACCTGAAATAGTGCTACACCGACCTCCAACTGTTCCCTGGATCTTACCCTTATCAGGGAATCGTCCAAGTAAAGGATAACTAAAATTCCCTTCCTTCGAAGGAATATCATCATTTCGGTCATTACCTTGGTAAAGACCTGGGGTGCCGTGGACCATCCCTACGGCAGCGTCTGAACTGATAGTGACAGTTCTGTACCATAAACCTGAGGTACCCTTGATGAGAAGGGTAAATTCTTGACATGAAGGTAAGCATCCTTGATGTCCCAAGACATCATGTAGTCCCCTTCTTCCAGGTTCGCAATCACTGCTCTGAGTGACTCAATCTTGAATTTGAACCTCTGTAAGTAAGTGTTCAAAGATTTTAGATTTAGAATCGGTCTCACCGAGCCGTCCGGCTTCGGTACCACAACAGTGTGGAATAATACCCCGTTCCCTGTTGCAGGAGGGGTACCTTGTTATCACCTGCTGGGAATACAGCTTGTGAATGGCTTCCAAAACAGTCTCCCTGTCAGAAGGAGACATTGGTAAAGCCGACTTTAAGACGTCTCGAATTCTAATTTGTACCCGAGATATCACCTGAAGGATCCAGGGGTCTACTTGCGAGTGAGCCCACTGCGCGCTGAAATTCATTGAGACGGGCCCCCCACCGTGCCTGATTCTGCTTGTAAAGCCCCAGCGTCATACTGAGGGCTTGGCAGAGGCGGGAGAGGGTTTCTGTTCCTGGGAACTGGCTGATTTCTGCAGCCTTTTTCCTCTCCCTCTGTCACGGGGCAGAAATGAGGAATCTTTTGCCCGCTTGTCCACGAAAAGACTGCGCCTGATAATACGGCGTCTTCTCATGTTGAGAGGCGACCTGGGGTACAAACGTGGATTTCCCAGCTGTTGCCGTGGCCACCAGGTCTGAAAGACCGACCCCAAATAACTCCTCCCTTTAATAAGGCAATACTTCCAAATGCCGTTTGGAATACACATCACCTGACCACTGACGTGTCCATAACCCTCTACTGGTAGAAATGAACAACGCACTTAGACTTGATGCCAGTCGGCAAATATTCCGCTGTGCATCACGCATATATAGAAATGCATCTTTTAAATGCTCTATAGGCAATAATATACTGTCCCTATCTAGGGTATCAATATTTTCAGTCAGGGAATCCGACCACGCCAACCCAGCACTGCACATCCAGGCTGAGGCGATTGCTGGTCGCAGTATAACACCAGTATGTGTGTAAATAAATTTTAGGATACCCTCCTGCTTTCTATCAGCAGGATCCTTAAGGGCGGCCATCTCAGGAGAGGGTAGAGCCCTTACAAGCGTGTGAGCGCTTTATCCCCCCTAGGGGGTGTTTCCCAACGCACCCTAACCTCTGGCGGGAAAGGATATAATGCCAATAACATTTAGAAATTATCAGTTGTTATCGGGGGAAAACCACGCATCATCACACACCTCATTTAATTTCTCAGATTCAGGAAAACTACAGGTAGTTTTTCCTCACCGAACATAATACCCCTTTTTGGTGGTACTCGTATTATCAGAAATGTGTAAAAACATTTTTCATTGCCTCAATCATGTAACGTGTGGACCTACTGGAAGTCACATTTGTCTCTTCAACGTCGACACTGGAGTCAGTATCCGTGTCGGCGTCTATAACTGCCATCTGAGGTAACGGGCGCTTTAAAGCCCCTGACGGCCTATGAGACGTCTGGACAGGCACAAGCTGAGTAGCCGGCTGTCTCATGTCAACCACTGTCTTTTATACAGAGCTGACACTGTCATGTAATTCCTTCCAACAGTTCATCCACTCAGGTGTCGACCCCCTAGGGGGTGACATCACTATTACAGGCAATCTGCTCCGTCTCCACATCATTTTTCTCCTCATACATGTCGACACAAATGTACCGACCTACAGCACACACACAGGGAATGCTCTGATAGAGGACAGGACCCCACTAGCCCTTTGGGGAGACAGAGGGAGAGTTTGCCAGCACACACCAGAGCGCTATATATATATACAGGGATAACCTTATATAAGTGTTTTTCCCCTTATAGCTGCTGTTTTATTTAATACTGCGCGTAATTAGTGCCCCCCCTCTCTTTTTTAACCCTTTCTGTAGTGTAGTGACTGCAGGGGAGAGACAGGGAGCTTCCCTCCAACGGAGCTGTGAGGGAAAATGGCGCCAGTGTGCTGAGGAGATAGGCTCCGCCCCCTTATCGGCGGCCTTATCTCCCGTTTTTCTATGTATTTTGGCAGGGGTTAAATGCATCCATATAGCCCAGGAGCTATATGTGATGCATTCTTTTGCCATCCAAGGTGTTTATTATTATTGCGTCTCAGGGCGCTCCCCCCCAGCGCCCTGCACCCTCAGTGACCGGAGTGTGAAGTGTGCTGAGAGCAATGGCGCACAGCTGCAGTGCTGTGCGCTACCTTGTTGAAGACAGGACGTCTTCTGCCGCCGATTTTCCGGACCTCTTCTGCCTTCTGGCTCTGTAAGGGGGCCGGCGGCGCGGCTCTGGGACCCATCCAGGCTGGGCCTGTGATCGTCCCTCTGGAGCTAATGTCCAGTAGCCTAAGAAGCCCAATCCACTCTGCACGCAGGTGAGTTCGCTTCTTCTCCCCTTAGTCCCTCGATGCAGTGAGCCTGTTGCCAGCAGGTCTCACTGAAAATAAAAAACCTAAACAAACTTTCACTAAGAAGTTCAGGAGAGCCCCTAGTGTGCACCCTTCTCGTTCGGGCACAGAGATCTAACTGAGGCTTGGAGGAGGGTCATAGGGGGAGGAGCCAGTGCACACCACATAGTCCTAAAGCTTTCTTTAGATGTGCCCAGTCTCCTGCGGAGCCGCTATTCCCCATGGTCCTTACGGAGTCCCCAGCATCCACTTAGGACGTTAGAGAAAATAACCTTTGTTGTGTAGGTGAAGAGGAACTGGAACAATGACTTGAGTATGTACCAGTTTTTGAATTGCTGCCTGTAAGGTCAAACTTGCTTCCGGAGAAGCTGGTAAGCCTGATTTGAAGAATCTGGGAGGTTGGAGTTTCAGGAACTCCCGTCGGTATCCCTGGGTGATAAGATCTTTTACCCAGGGATCTTGGCAAGATTTTGCCCATATGTGACTGAAGTAACCGGACTCCCACATGCCTGTCTTCCAGGCAGTGTGCGCCACCGTCATGCTGAGGGTTTGGAGGAAGCAGTCGCCTAGGCCTGATCCTGACAACCTGCAGCTGCAGGTTTTCTGGGTTTACCTCTTACCTTTGAAGGTTGTAGCAGATCCCTTGGATTTGCCTTTACATTTTGCTGTTAAAAGGACTGCAGTGTTGGGGCTGAGTAGATTTTCCTAGCTGGCGCTGCTGCGGAAGGAAGGAACGTAGACTTACCCGCCGTAGCTTTGAATATCCACGTATCCAGTTCATCTCCAAACAGAGCCTCACCCTTAAACGGCAAGCTTTCCACGCTCAGTCAGGAATCCCCAGTCAACTGGCGTAGCCATAGGCCCCTGCGTGACGACACTGCCATGACAGTGGTGCATGCGTTGAGTAGACCAATTTCTATGATGGCTTCAACCATAAACCTAGCAGAATCCTGGATATGTTGCAGGAGTAAAACAACGTCATCCCTAGGTAAGGAATCTAAATAATCAATTAGAATACCTTACCATTTTGCAATGGCCCTAGTGATCCATGCACAATCAATAGTGTGTCTCTGGGCCACCCCAGTCGAAGTGTATAAAGATTTGAGAGTGGTCTCAATCTTGCGGTCTTTTAAGGACACTGCCCCAGGAACCGGTAAGACCACCTTACGCGCCAACCTGGATACAGATGCATCCACAATCGGTGGGCTTTCCCATTTCTTCCTATCCTCTGCAGGAAAGGGAAAGGAAGAAATCAGTCTCTTAGGGATTTGAAACTTCTTTTCAGGGTTTACCAATGTTTCTTCAAAGAGGGCATTTAATTCCTTTGAAGCTGGGAAAGTAACAGAGGATTTCTTTTTTGTATTAAAGTAAGATTCCCCTTCAGCCTCCTCAGACTTGTCCGGGATGTGTAACACAATTCTGACAGCTTCAATAAAAGCCTGAATACCCTTTGACAAGACGGCATCACCCCCACTTGCATCTATTTCCCCCTACTCATGATCTGATGTATTCTGTCACCCTGTATGATTTGGGCCAGGTTACATTTTTGTGGGCAAATGGCTGGAGTGTGGGGTGCAGGTATGGGAGCTGAATCTCTATTTATCAGGTCATCCATAGACTGCCTTAAGAATTGTGTTTCCTTTTCATTATTAAACAGCTTTGTGGAAATATTTGAAATCATCCCTTTAATGGAAGCCAACCACGGGGATTCAGCCCCACTGGACTGGGAGTGCACACTATCCCGAGTACAGGGTAGTGAGTCTCCAGGAGATGAGACATTCAGCTGTACAGAGACATTCAGCTGTACAGAAACAGTCGCAAGTTGGGTCGCAATATATGTGCACCAGTGTAGTGTTAATAACAACCACACTGCTCCCCTCCCTTAACTACGACCCCCTGGTACCACAGTGAAACGTAGGGTCCGGTCAGAGGAGCTGCGCGTCTGCAGCAGTGCTGCCTTACTCAGGGCTGCAGAGAAAATGGCGCCGGAGCCCCGCTGGAACCGCTCAGTAGGAAGCCCCGGCCCTTAATATGGCACGCAGCTAACTACATGTCCAAACACTGTTAGCCCTGCATGTTGTTGCCAGTGTGGGTAAAGTGGGAGATCCAGTGCGCCCCTCACAGCGGGACCCCGCCGCAGCGTGTCCGTCTGAAGCTCCCCTGGTGCAGAGCCTGTAATGAGAGCTGCACTCCTACCCTACTGCTGCCATACCCGCCGACGACCCTTACCGGGACGCCAGCATTGTACTAGCCACTCTTCTTTCTTCAGGCTCTGTTAGGGGGTGGTGGCCTGCTGCGGAAGGGTACGCTGCACCATGGTGTGGCTTGCTAATAGTTCCCTCAAGACCTCAGTGTCCTTCCAGCATGAGAAACGGGACCATTAACTCTTCAAGAAGTTGGCCCGTTATCCCCCCTAAGTCCCACGTAGCAGTCAGGAGCTCTCCAAAGCGTGACCGGCTCCTCCGGGCACATTTTCTAAACAGAGTTTGGTAGGAGGGGCATAGAGGAAGGAGCCAGCCCACAAAATTAATTTCTTAAAGTGCCCATGGCTCCTAGTGGACCAGTCTATACCCCATGGTACTAATGGACCCCAGTATCCTCTAGGACGTAAGAGAAAGAGATAGGTCTGCAAACGCGGTCCTCAGTGCATGTTTTGCAGGTAACCCAGCAAGTGCACAGGTGTATTAATTACTCATAGACACATTTTAAAAGGTCTGCAGGTGGAGTTAATTATTTCACTTGTGATTCTGTGAGGAGACCTGCAAAACATGCACCGTGTGGGGTAATGTGGACTGAGATTACAGACCTATGCTCTAGGACAGTGATGGCGAACCTTGACACTCCAGCTGTTGATGCCCTGCATCAGTTTTAGCATGGACAAATAGCAAAACTGTAGCAGGGCATGCTGGGATATGTAGTTCAACAACAGCTGGAGTGTCAAGGTTAACCATCACTGCTCTAGGACATAACAGAAATATGGTTTTATAACTATTGTGCAACCTTAATTGTATGTACAATTAATTTTTGTTTTAGGCTTTATTGGGCTAATTAAGCCACCATTTCTTGCACTGTCTAAAGAAAATTGTATAGATCAGTTGTGTATATCTCACTGATTACACTTGGTATGTATAAAAGATGCAATATTATTACTGCTCCTTTTTATGTACAGTACATATCTTTCACCCTCAGCCTACTTGTTCACCATATCACTCAACGCGTAGGATGTTCCAGGTGTTTGTATTCATAAGCTATCTGTAAGGCTCCTGCCTGTGAGCTCACACCCGTAAGCGTGAAGGCGGGGTAAACGCCTCATCTGCTTACCTGCCAATGGATAAGCATACACGTTGCATGTAAGCAAGTTTATGTATTATTATTGTAAATGTATGTCATTGTATCAAAATTAAAAATACTGATATATTTTGTTGGGTGAATCCTTCTTGGTGAGTGGGTATATTTGTAGGTCATACAACTTCATTCTATTGGTGTATTACTGCCATCAACACAGAAGATTGACCCCAAATGATAAAGTCATTCCACTGTGTGTGAACCCTGGAATCTATATATGGATACTTGTTTTCCATCTGGACACTGTTCATGTCCTCCAATATTATTTTTGTCAATACACATATATTTGTCTATTTTCTACTTTAAAATTTTATGTTATACGCATATATTGTTTGATGTTATAGATTTATAACTTTAAATAAATCTATATTCCACTAATTGAACGCCAGAACCCACGCACATTTATGCATCACACTTGCATGGGTTTCTTAAAAATAAGATTTTAAACCTACCGGTAAATCTTTTTCTCGTAGTCCGTAGAGGATGCTGGGGACTCCGTAAGGACCATGGTGAATAGACGGGCTCCGCAGGAGACATGTGCACTTTAAGAAAGAATTTGGTTTTGGGTGTGCACTGGCTCCTCCCTCTATGCCCCTCCTCCAGACCTCAGTTAGAGAAACTGTGCCCAGAGGAGACTGACAGTACGAGGAAAGGATATTGTTAATCCAGGGCAAGATTCATACCAGCCACACCAATCACACCGTGTAACTTGTGATAACAACCCAGTTAACAGTATGATAAAACAACATAGCATCAGTACAGGACCGATGCAACTATAACATAACCCTTATTGAAGCAATAACTATATATAAGTATTGCAGAAGTAGTCCGCACTTGGGACGGGCACCCAGCATCCTCTACAGACTACGAGAAAAAGATTTACCGGTAGGTTAAAAATCTTATTTTCTCTAACGTCAAAGAGGATGCTGGGGACTCCGTAAGGACCATGGGGATTATACCAAAGCTCCCAAACGGGCGAGAGAGTGCGGATGACTCTGCAGCACCGATTGAGCAAACATGAGGTCCTCCTCATCCAAACTTATAGAATTTTGCAAAGGTGTTTGAACCCGACCAAGTAGCAGCTCGACACAGCTGTAGTGCCGAGACCCCTCGGGCAGCCGCCCAAGAAGAGCCCACCTTACTAGTGGAATGGGCCTTAACCGATTTTGGAAACGGCAATTCAGCCTTGAATAAGCTTGCTGAATTGTGTTACAAATCCAGCGAGCAATAGCTTGCTTTGAAGCAGGGGCACCAATCTTGTTGGATGCATACAGGACAAACAGCGCTTCAGTTTTCCTGACCCTAGCCGTTCTGGCCACGTAAATTTTCAAAGCCCTGACTACATCAAGTAACTCTGAATCCTCCAAGTCAGTTGTAGCCACAGGCACCACAATAGGTTGGTTCATATGAAAAGATGATACCACTTTTGGCAGAAATTGAGGACGGGACCGCAATTCCGCTCTATCTATATGGAAAACCAGATAGGGGCTTTTATGTGACAAAGCCGCCAATCCTGACACTCGCCTAGCCGAAGCCAAGGCTAATAACATGACCACAATTCCACGTGAGATATTTCAATTCCACCGTTTTAAGTGGTTCAAACCAGTGTGACTTTAGGAAACTTAACACCACGTTAAGGTCCTAAGGTGCCACCAGAGGCACAAAAGGAGGCTGAATATGCAGTACTCCCTTCACAAAAGTCTGTACTTCTGGGAGAGAAGCCAATTCTTTTTGAAAGAAAATGGATAGGGCCGAAATCTGGACCTTAATGGAGCCTAATTTTAGGCCCAAATTCACCCCAGTTTGTAGGAAGTGAAGGAAACGGCCCAGGTGGAATTCTTCCGTTGGAGCATTCCTGGCCTCACACCAAGAAACATATTTTCACCATATACGGTGATAATGTTTTGACGTTACGTCCTTCCTAGCCTTTATCAGCGTAGGGATAACCTCAACCGGAATACCTTTCTCTGCTAGGATCCGGCGTTCAACCGCCATGCCGTCAAACGCAGCCGCGGTAAGTCTTGGAACAGACAGGGCCCCTGCTGCAACAGGTCCTGTCTTAGAGGAAGAGGCCACGGATCTTCTGTGAGCATCTCCTGCAGATCCGAATACCAGGTCCTTCGTGGCCAATCTGGAACAATGAGGATGTTCTCCCTCCTTTTCTTCTTATTATCCTCAACACCTTGGGTATGAGAGGAAGAGGAGGAAATACATAGACTGACTGGAACACCCACGGTGTCACGAGGGCATCTACAGCTACTGCCTGCGGGTCTCTTGACCTGGCGCAATACCGCTGTAGCTTTTTGTTGAGTTGGGACGCCATCATGTCCACCTGTGGCCGTCCCCACCGACTTGTAATCTGTGTGAAGACTTCCTGATGAAGTCCCCACTTTCCCGGGTGTAGGTCGTGTCTGCTGAGGAAGTCTGCTTCCCAGTTGTCCACTCCCGGAATGAACACTGCTGACAGTGCGCTTACATGATTCTCCGCCCAGCGAAGAATTCTGGTGGTTTCCGCCATCGCCACTCTGCTCCTTGTGTCACCTTGGCGGTTTACATGAGACACTGCGGTGATGTTGTCTGACTGGACCAGAACCGGTTGGTCGCGAAGTAAGGTAAGTAAGGTTGCTTGACGCAGGGCGTTGTATATGGCCCTTAGCTCCAGGATGTTGTAAGTGAAGACAAGTCTCTTGACTTGACCAAAGACCTTGGAAATTTCTTCCCTGTGTGACTGCTCCCCAACCTCGGAGGCTTGCGTCCGAGGTCACCAGGATCCAGTGCTGAATGACGAATCAGCTGCCCTCGAGAAGGTGAGCACTCTGCAGCCACCACAGGAGTGACACCCTGGCCCTGGGGGACAGGGAGATCAACCGATGTATCTGTAGATGTGACCCGGACCACTTGGCCAGTAGGTCCCATTGGAAAGTCCTCACATGGAACCTGCCGAAGGGAATGGCCTCGTATGATGCCACCATCTTTCCCAGGACTAGAGTGCAGTGATGCACAGACCTGTTTTGGTTTCAATAGGTTCCTGACCAGGAGTTCCTGGGCTTTTTCTATCGGGAGATAAACCCTCTTCTGGTTCGTGTCTAGAATCATGCCCAAGGAAGGCAGACGAGTCGTAGGAACCAACTGCGACTTTGGTATATTGAGAATCCTGCCGTGCTGCTGTAGCACTTCCACGCTGTTCAGCAACTGCTCTCTTGTTCTCGCTTTTATGAGGAGATCATCCAAGTACGGGATAATCGTGACACCTTGCTTCCACAGGAGCACCATCATTTCCGCCATTACCTTGGTGAAAATCCTCGGGGCCGTGGAGAGACCAAACGGCAACGTCTGAAATTGGTAATGACAATCGTGTACTGCAAATCTGAGGTACGCCTGATGTGGTGGATAAATGGGGACATGAAGGTATGCATCCTTTATGTCCAGGGACACCATAAAATCCCCCCCTTCCAGGCTTGCGATGACCGCTCTTAGCGATTCCATCTTGAACTTGAACCCTTTCAAGTATAGGTTCAGGGATTTTAAATTTAATATGGGTCTGACCGAACCGTCCGGTTTTCGGGACTACAAACATGGTCGAGTAATAACCCTTTCCTTGTTGAAGGAGGGGAACCTTGACCACCACCTGTTGAAGATACAATTTTTGCATTGCATTTAACACTATCTCCCTTTCTTGGGGAGAAGCTGGTAGGGCCGATTTGAAAAATTGGCGAGGAGGCATCTCTTCGAATTCAAGCTTGTAACCCTGAGAAAAATTTCTATTGCCCAGGGATCCACCTGGGAGTGAACCCATATGTGGCTGAAAATCCGAAGACGTGCCCCCACTGGGCAGGACTCCGCCAATGGAGCCCCAGCGTCATGCAGTGAATTTTGTAGAGGCCGGGGAGGACTTCTGTTCCTGGGAACTAGCTGTGTTGTGCAGCTACTTTCCTCTGCCCCTACCTCTGGCAAGAAAGGACGCACCTCACACTTTCTTGTTTCTTTGTGAACTAAAGGACTGCATTTGATAATGCGGTGCTCTCTTAGGCTGTGAGGGAATATAAGGCAAAAAAATTGATTTTCCAGCTGTAGCTGTGGAGACTAGGTCCGTGAGACCTTCCCCGAACAATTCCTCACCCCTGTAAGGTAAAACCTCCATATGCCTTTTTGAGTCGGCATCTCCTGTCCATTGCCGTGTCCATAGGACTCTTCTGGCAGAAATCGACATAGCGTTTATTCTAGAACCCAGTAGACTGTCTCTTTGAGCATCTCTCATATATAGGACAGCCTCTTTAATATGCCCCAGGGTCAATAAAATAGTATCCTTATCTAGGGTATCAATCTCCTCAGATAAGGTATCCATCCATGCCGCTACAGCACTACACACCCAGGCCGACGCAATTGCCGGTCTCAGTAAGGTACCTGAATGTGTATAAATGGACTTCAGGGTAACCTCTTGTTTGCGGTCAGCAGCATCTTTGAGGGTAGCCGTATCCTGGGACGGTAGGGCTACCTTCTTGGATAAGCGTGTTAATGCTTTGTCCACCCTAGGGGAGGATTCCCATCGTAACCTATCCGTTGGTGGGAAAGGATAAGAATCCGTTTGGAAATCTGTAGTCTTTTATCCGGAGATTCCCAAGCCTTTTCACATAACTCGTTCAGCTCGTGTGAGGTGGGGAAAGGTTACCTCAGGCTTCTTTCACTTATACATATGCAACCTCGTGTCAGGGACAGGGGGTTCCTCTGTGATGTGCAAAACATCCTTTATTGCTATAATTATATATCGAATGGTTTTAGCTAGTTTTGGTTGTAACTTTGCATCATCGTAATCGACATTGGAGTCAGAATCCATGTCGGTATCTGTGTCAACAATTTGGGATAGTGAATGCTTATGAGACCCTGACGGTCCCTGCGACATAGGATCAGGCCTGGGTTGAGACCCTGACTGTCCCAAGGCTTCTGCCTTGTCTAATCTTTTATGAAATGAGTTTACACTAGCATTTAAAACCTTCCACATATCCATCCAGTCAGGTGTCGGCGCCGACACCCCATTCATTTGCTCCCGCTCCTCCCCAACATAGCCTTCCTCAGACATGTCGACACACGCGTACCGACACACCACACACACAGGAAATGCTCTTCCTGAAGACAGTTCCCCCACCAGGCCCTTTGGAGAGACAGAGAGAGAGTATGCCAGCACACACCCCAGCGCTATATAACCCAGGAATAACACAGTAACTTAATGTTAACCCAGTAGCTGCTGTATGTACTTTTTTGCGCCGAATTATGTGCCCCCCCCCCCTCTCTTTTTCAACCCTCTTCTACCGTGTATAAGCAGGGGAGAGTCCAGGTGGCTTCCTCTCAGCGGTGCTGTGGAGAAAAAATGGCGCTGGTGAGTGCTGAGGGAGAAGCCCTGCCCCCTCGGCGGCGGGCTTCTGTCCCGCTTAAACTGTAAATTTGGCGCGGGCTCATACATATATACAGTGCCCAGCTGTATATATGTTACACTTTTGCCAAAAAGATGTCTAAATTGCTGCCCAGGGCGCCACCCCTGCGCCCTGCACCCTTACAGTGACCGGAGTATGTGTGGAAGCAATGGCGCACAGCTGCAGTGCTGTGCATTACCTCAATAAAGATCATGCAGTCTTCTGCCGCCTCTGAAGTCTTCTTTTCTCCTCATACTCACCCGGCTTCTATCTTCCGGCTCTGCGAGGGGGACGGCGGCGCAGCTCCGGGACGGACTGCTAGGGTGAGATCCTGCATACCAATCCCTCTGGAGCTAATGGTGTCCAGTAGCCTAAGAAGCAGGACCTAGCACTCAGAGTAGGGCTGCTTCTCTCCCCTCAGTCCCTCGATGCAGGGAGTCTGTTGCCAGCAGAGCTCCCTGAAAATAAAAAACCTAACAAAATACTCTCTCTCAGCAAGCTCAGGAGAGCTCCTGAATAGCACCCAGTCTCCACTGGGCACAGTATCAAACTGAGGTCTGGAGGAGGGGCATAGAGGGAGGAGCCAGTGCACACCCAGAACTAAATTCTTTCTTAAAGTGCCCATGTCTCCTGCGGAGCCAGTCTATTCACCATGGTCCTTACGGAGTCCCCAGCATCCTCTAGGACGTTAGAGAAATTACAGTTTAAGTGCCAACTCCTGTGGACCTCATCGCAACCTTATTGTTCCCAAACCTTGCTGGCACAGAAAGATACAGTGCATCCGGAAAGTATTCACAGCGCTTCACTTTTTCCACATTTTGTTATGCTACAGCCTTATTCCAAAATGGAAAACATTCTTTTTTTTCCATCAAAATTTTACACACAATACCCCATAATGACAATGTAAAAAAACAAGTGTTTTTTTCTTAGATTTTTGCACATTTATAAAAAAAAGAAAAAAAAAAAAAAAAAAGTATTTGGATACCTACCGGTAAATCCTTTTCTCCTAGTTTGTAGAGGATGCTGAGGACGACATTAGGACCATGGGGTATAGACGGGATCCGCAGGAGACATGGGCACTCTAAAGACTATTTATTGGGTGTGAACTGGCTCCTCCTTCTATGCCCCTCCTCCAGACCCCAGTTGTAGTAACTGTGCCCAGGGAGACTGGCATTTCGAGGGAAAGAATTACTTAAACTAGTGGTGAGATATCTACCAGCTCACACCCTCAACCATGCTGCACACATGGCTTTCAACATAACACGCCAACAGGCATAAACCAATTGCAGTAACATGCTGAAAACTAAGATAACACATTTTGTATAATTCTAATAACTAAACTGCAGGTAAAGTACGCACTGGGACGGGCACCCAGCATCCTCTACGGACTACGAGAAAAGGATTTACCGGTAGGTATCAAAATCCTATTTTCTCATACGTTCTAGAGGATGCTAGGCACGACATCAAGACCATGGTGTCTATACCAAAGCTCCAGTACGGGCGGGAGAGTGCGGATGACCCTGCAGCACGGATTGACCGAACTTGAGGTCTTCATCGGCCAAGGAGTCAAACTTGTAGAATTTAGCAAATGTGTTTGACCCTGACCAAGTAGCTGCTCGGCAAAGTTGCAATGTCGAGAACCCCCGGGCAACCGCCCAGGATGAACCCACCTTCCTAGTGGAATGAGCCTTCACCGACGTCGGTAATGGCAATCCAGCCGTAGTATGAGTGTGCTGAATCGTACTTCTGATCCATCGCGCAATAGTCTGCTTGGAAGCAAAACACCCAATCTTGTTGGGAGCATACAGGACAAACAATGACTCCGTGTCCGTATTCGAGCTGTTCTAGTGACATAAATCTTCAAAGCCCTAACCACATCTAGAGATTTTGACTTCGTGAACGTGCCAGTAACTACTAGCACCACAACGATTGATCCCAATTGTAGGCACGCCTCCACACCAGCCTGCAGAAAATGGAGAAAACGTCCCAACTCAAACTCTTCCGTAGGAGCCTTCTTGGATCCACACGAAGACACATATTTTCTCCAAATACAGTGGTAATGTTTCAACGTTACTCCTTTCCTGGCCTGAAAAAGGGTGGGGATGACTTCCTTGGGAATACCCTTTCGGGCTAGGATCCGGCGCACAGTAGCCATGCTGTCAAACGTAACCGCGGTAAGTCTGGATACACGCACGGCCCCTGCTGCAGCAGGTCCTCGCGAAGAGGCCGAGGATCTTCTATGAGCAACTCCTGAAGATCTGGGTACCAAGCCCTCCTTGTCCAGTATGGGGCAATGAAGATTGCTCGAACTCTTGTTCTTCTTATGATCCTGAGCACTTTTGGGATCAGCGGAAGTGGAGGGAAGACATACACCGACCAGAACACCCACTGGGTCACCAGCGCATCCACTACTATTGCTTGAGGGTCTCTCGACCTGGAACAATATTTCTGAAGCTTCTTGCTGAGATGAGATGCCATCATGTCTACTTGAGGAACTCCCCAAAGACTTGTCACCTCTGCGAAGACTTCTTGGTGTAGGCCCCACTCTCCTGGATGGAGATCGTGTCTGCTGAGGAAGTCTGCTTCCTGGTTGTCTACTCCCAGAATGAAAATTGCGGACAGAGCCTTTACATGTCTTTCTGCCCAGAGGAGGATCTTCGTCACCTCTGCCATTGCCGCTCTGTTTTTCGTGCCGCCCTGCCTGTTTATGTACGCGACTGTTGTTACATTGTCCGACTGGATCTGCACGGGATGATCTTGAAGATGATGTACCGCTTGTTGAAGGCCGTTGTAAATGGCTCTCAATTCCAGCACGTTTATGTGAAGGCAGGCTTCCTGACTTGACCATTTTCCCTGGAAGCTTTCTCCTTGAGTGACAGCTCCCCAGCCTCGGAGACTTGCATCCGTGGTTACCAGGAGCCAGTCCTGAATCCCGAACCTGCATCCCTCTAGTACAGGGATTGGGAACCTTCGGCCCTCCAGCTGTTGTTGAACTACACATACCAGCATGCCTTGCTACAGTTTTGCTATTTGGCTGGGCAAAAACTGTTGCAGGGCATGCTGGGATGTGTAGTTCAACAACAGCTGGAGGGCCGAAGGTTCCCCATTTCTGTTCTAGTAGGTGAGAACTGTGTAGCCACCACAGGAGCGAAATCCTGGCTTTTGACGACAGGATTATCTTCCGGTGCCTGTGTAGGTGGGATCCCGACCACTTGTCCAATATGTCCCACTGGAATACCTTGGCATGGAACCTGCAAAACTGTATGGCCTTGTAGGCCGCCACCATCTTCCCCAACAGCCGAATGCACTGATGGATCGACACACTCGATGGTTTCAATATCTGTTTTACCATTTTCTGGTTTTCCAGAGCCTTTTCTACCGGAAGAAATACCCTCTGTACTTTTGTGTCCAGAATCATCCCGAGAAAAGACAATCTTGTCGTCTGTTCCAACTGTCACTTTGGATAATTTATGATCCAACCGTGTTGTTAGCGAGTATTGACAGGGTGTGTGAGATGTTTTGTAACAACTGCTCCCTGGATCTCGCCTTTATCAGGAGATAGTCTAGAAAAGGAATTATATTGACTCTTGACGCAGGAGAACCATCATCTCCGCCATCACTTTGGTGAATACCCTCGGCGCCGTGGAGCGACTGAAAGGTAACGTCTGGAATTGGTAATGGCAATCCTGAACCGCGAATCTCAGATAAGCCTGGTGAGAAGGATAAATGGGAACATGCAGGTAAGCATCTTGAATGTCTACCGACACCATGTAGTCCCCCTCCTCCAGACTGGAAATCACTGCCCTCAGTGATTCCATTTTGAACTTGAATCGTTTCAAGTAGAAATTCAGATTTTTCAGGTTTAAGATCGGTCTAACCGAGCCATCCGGCTTCGGAACTACAAAAAAGGTTTGAATAAAACCCCTCCCTTTTTGTGACAAAGGTACCAGGACTATGACCTGATCCTGATATAATTTTTGGATTGCCGCTGTTACTGCTTCCCTTTCTGGAAGAGAAGCTGACAAGGTCGATTTGAAAAATCGGCATGGGGAAACGTCTTGAAACTCCAGCTTGTATCCCTGGGACACTATTTGCAACACCCAGGAATCCAGGTCAGACAGAATCCAACCTTGGCTGAACAGTTTCAGACGTGCCCCCACCCGAGCGGCCTCCTGCAAAGGAGCCCCAGCGTCATGCTGAAGATTTGGCAGAAGTAGGGGTAGACTTCTGCTCCTGGAAACTTGAAGCTGCTGTGGACTTCTTTCCCTTTCCCCTTCCCCTACCGGCAAAGAAGGGGGAACCACTCGCTTTTTTGTATTTATTGGGCCGAAAGGACTGCATGTTCGGGTGATACGTTTTTTGCCGGTGCAGGCGCAGAGGGCAAAAATGTTGACTTACCTGCGGTAGCCAACCAGACTAACGCATCCAGTCCTTTGCCAAATAATGCCTCACCTTTATATGGGAGAGCCTCCATATTTCTTTTGTAATCTGCATCCGCGTTCCACTGGCGAATCCACAACGCCCGTCGAGCAGATACTGCCATGGTAGCGGCTGTGAACTCAAGAGTCCAATATCTTTAATCGCTTCCAGCATGTATGCGGCAGCGTCTTTGGATATTTCCTAACTAAAGGAGTATCACCTCTTTATCAATCGTGTCAATTTCTGATTAAACGCTTTCTGACCATTTTTCAATAGCGCGACTCACCCACGCGCAAGCAATTGTGGGCCTGAGCAGCGTACCATTGGCAACATAAATTTCAATGTAGTTACCATCTTTCGGTCTGCCGGCTCTTTTAGTGAAGCCGTGCCAGGTGCAGGGAGAATTACCTTCTTTGTCAACCTGGACAGTGCACTGTCTAAAACAGGGGGTGACTCCCATTTTTTCCTGTCCTCCACCGGGAAAGGATAAGCTATCTGAATTCTCTTGGGAATACAAAATTTAGGAGATTTAAGAGTGTATTAAGCTCGTGGGAAGGAGGGAAAGTGACCTTAGATTTATTTTCTTTATAGAAATAAGCCTTTTCCTGAGGTACAGGAGTGGCTTCCGTGACTTCCAGAATTTCCCTTATAGCCACAATCATTTATTGTATATTTTTTGCCAATTTATGATCTATTTCCCTGGAGTCACTATCGTTGACACAAGAATCAGTGTCAGTGTCGGTATCAGTATTCACAATATTTGCAAATGGTCTCTTATGTGACCCAGAGGGGTCGCCTGCGGATGGAAGAACAGAACACTGAAAAATCACATCCTCCACAGATTTTCTCCAGCACTCAGCATGAGATTCAGACTTATCTAATCTCCCATTGATATGATGCATACTATCACGTATTTCTTTCACCCATGCAGGCTCTTGGTGTGCCGGCAGCGTCACCACATTACACTTCCGTGTCCCTAAAATGATTTCCTCCGGGGAGGAACTCCCTTTCTCTGCAGCCTGAGGAGAGAGAACATGGCACTTAGCACTGAGGAAGAAGCTCCACCCTTTTTACCTCAGAAACTTTTCATAATATTTATACTGGCGGGGGTAGGGCTGTGCATGGGCATCTTATGCCCCCTTTTTGGCAGTTTATAGAGGTGTTTTTTATACTCACCTGTCTTCTGGCTCTGAGAGGGGGGTGACGGCGTTCTGTGGGAGTGAGCATCTAGGCACGGCTAGCGTTCAGTACCCTTCAGGAGCAAATGGTGTCCTGTCAGCCAGAAGCAGAGCCATGAAACTCTTCAGGAAGTTGGTTCCTACTTCTGCCCCCTCAGTCCCACGAAGCAGAGAGTCTGTTGCCAGCAGTTCTCCCTGAAAATAACAAACCTAACAGAAGTCTTTTCAGAGAAACTCAGTAGAGCTCCTCAGAGTGCATCCAGTCGACCTGGGCACATGTCTAAAACTGGTGTCTGGAGGAGGGGCATAGAGGGAGGAGCCAGTTCAAACCCAATGAAAAGTCTTTAGAGTGCCCATGTCTCCTGCGGATCCAGTCTGTACCCCATGGTCTTGATGTCACCCCCAGCATCCTCTAGGACGTATGAGAAAAGAAAAAAAAAGAAATCACATGTACATAAGTATTCACAGCCTTTGCTCAATACTTTGCTGATGCACCTTTGGCAGAAATTACAGCCTCAAGCCTTTTTGAATATGATGCCACAAGCTTGGCACATCTATCTTTGGTCAGTTTCACCCCTTCCTCTTTGCAGCCACACTCAAGCTCCATCAGGTTGGATGGAAGTGTCGGTGCACAGCCATTTTCAGGTATCTCCAGAGATGTTCAATCGCATTCAAGTTTGTGCTCTCGCTGGGCCACTCAAGGACATTTACAGAGTTGTCCTGAAGCCACTCCTTTGATATCTTGGCTGCGTGCTTAAGGTCGTTGTGTCCTGCCGACAGATGAACAGTTACCCCAGTCTGATGTCAAACGCGCTCTAGAGCAGGTTTTAATCCAGGATGTCTCTGTACATTGCTGCATTTATCTTTCCCTCTATCCTGACTAGTCTATCCAAGTTACTTTTGCTGAAAAAAAACACCCCCACAGCATAATTGCTGCCACCACCATGTTTCACTGTAGGGATGGTATTGGCCTGGTGATGAGCGGTGCATGGTTTCGTCCAGACATGATGCCTGGCATTTACGCCAAAGAGTTCAATCTTCATCTCATCAGACCAGAGTATTTTGTTTCTCATAGTGTAAGAGTTCTTCAGGTGCATTTTGGCAAACCGTAGGTGGGCTGCCATATGCTTTTTACTAAGGAGCGGCTTCCATCTGACCACTCTGCTATACTGGCCTGAATGGTGGATTGCGACCGATATGGTTGACCCTGTGGTAGGTTCTCCTCTCTCCACAGAAGAATGCTGTAGCTCTGAAAGAGTGACCATCGGGTTCTTGGTCACCTCCCTCACTAGGGCCTTATTCCCCGATCACTCAGTTTAGACGGCCGGCCTGCTCTATGAAGAGTCCTGGTGGTTCCGAACTTCTTTCCTTTATGGATGATTGAGGCCACTGTGCTCATTAGGACCTTCAAAGCAGCAGATATTTTTCTGTACCCTTCACCATATTTGTGCCTCGAAAAAAATCCTGTCTCGGAGGTCTACAGACAATTCCTTTGACTTCATGCTTGGTTGGTGCTCACACATGCACTGTCAAGTGTGGGACCTTATTTAAACAGGTGTGTACATTTCCAAATTCATGACCAATCAACTGAATTTAGCACAGGTGGACTCCAATTAAGCTGTAGGTACATCTCAAGGATCAGTGGAAACATGCACCTTAACTCAATTTTGAGCTTCATGGCAAAGGCGGTGAATACTTATGTACATGTGATTTCTTAGTTTTTTTATTTTTAATAAATGTGCAAAAATCTTTTAAAAAAACAAGAAAACAACAACTTTTTTCATGTTGTCATTATGGGGTATTGTGTGTAGAATTTGGAGGGTAAAAAATAAGATTTTACTCACCGGTAAATCTATTTCTCGTAGTCCGTAGTGGATGCTGGGAACTCCGTAAGGACCACGGGGAATAGCGGCTAAAGAAAGCTTTAGGACTACCTGGTGTGCACTGGCTCCTCCCACTATGACCCTCCTCCAGACCTCAGTTAGGATACCGTGCCCGGAAGAGCTGACACAATAAGGAAGGATTTTGAATCCCGGGTAAGACTCATACCAGCCACACCAATCACACCGTATAGCTCGTGATACTATACCCAGTTAACAGTATGAAATATAACTGAGCCTCTCAACAGATGGCTCAACAATAACCCTTTAGTTAGGCAATAACTATATACAAGTATTGCAGACAATCCGCACTTGGGATGGGCGCCCAGCATCCACTACGGACTACGAGAAATAGATTTACCGGTGAGTAAAATCTTATTTTCTCTGACGTCCTAGTGGATGCTGGGAACTCCGTAAGGACCATGGGGATTATACCAAAGCTCCCAAACGGGCGGGAGAGTGCGGATGACTCTGCAACACCAAATGAGAGAACTCAAGGTCCTCCCCAGCCAAGGTGTCAAATTTGTAGAATTTTGCAAACGTATTTGACCCTGACCAAGTAGCAGCTCGGCAAAGTTGTAAAGACGAGACCCCTCGGGCAGCCGCCCAAGAAGAGCCCACCTTCCTTGTGGAGTGGGCCTTTACAGATTTAGGATGCGGCAGTCCAGCCGCAGAATGCGCCAGCTGAATTGTGCTACAAATCCAGCGAGCAATAGTCTGCTTAGAAGCAGGAGCACCCAGCTTGTTGGGTGCATACAGGATAAAAAGCGAGTTAGTTTTCCTGACTCCAGCCGTCCTGGAAATATAAATTTTCAAGGCCCTGACTACGTCCAGCAACTTGGAATCCTCCAAGTCCCTAGTAGCCGCAGGCACTACAATAGGTTGGTTCAAGTGAAAAGCTGATACCACCTTAGGGAGAAACTGGGGGCGAGTCCTCAATTCTGCCCTATCCATATGGAAAATCAGATAAGGGCTTTTACACGACAAAGCCGCCAATTCTGACACACGCCTGGCCGAAGCAAAGGCCAATAGCATGACCACTTTCCACGTGAGATATTTTAGATCCACGGTTTTAAGTGGCTCAAACCATTGTGATTTTAGGAAACTCAACACCACGTTGAGGCACATAAGGGGGCTAAATATGCAGCACTCCCTTTACAAATGTCTGAACTTCAGGCAGTGAAGCCAGTTCTTTTTGGAAGAAAATCGACAGAGCCGAAATCTGGACCTTAATGGAACCCAATTTTAGGCCCATAGTCACTCCTGACTGTAGGAAGTGCAGAAATCGACCCAGCTGGAATTCCTCTGTTGGGGCCTTCCTGGCCTCACACCACGCAACATATTTTCGCCAAATACAGTGATAATGGTTTGCGGTTACTTTTTTCCTGGCTTTAATCAGCGTAGGAATGACTTCCTCCGGAATGCCCTTTTCTTTTAGGATCCGGTGTTCAACCGCCATGCCGTCAAACGCAGCCGCGGTAAGTCTTGGAACAGACAGGGCCCCTGCTGAAGCAGATCCTGTCTGAGCGGCAGAGGCCATGGGTCCTCTGATATCATTTCTTGAAGTTCTGGGTAGCAAGCCCTTCTTGGCCAATCCGGAACCACGAGTATCGTTCTTACTCCTCGTCTTCTTATTCTCAGTACCTTTGGTATGAGAAGCAGAGGAGGGAACACATAAAACCGACTGGTACACCCACGGTGTCACTAGAGTTCCCACAGCTATCGCCTGAGGGTCCCTTGACCTGGCGCAATATCTTTGTAACTTTTTGTTGAAGCGAGACGCCATCATGTCCACCTGTGGCCTTTCCCAACGGTTTACCAGCATTTGGAAGACTTCTGGATGAAGTCCCCACTCTCCCGGGTGGAGGTCGTGCCTGCTGAGGAAGTCTGCTTCCCAGTTGTCCACTCCTGGAATGAACACTGCTGACAGTGCTAACACGTGATTTTCCGCCCATTGGAGAATCTTTGTGGCTTCTGCCATCGCCATCCTGCTTCTTGTGCCGCCCTGTCGATTTACATGGGCGACTGCCGTGATGTTGTCTGATTGAATCAGTACCGGCTGGTTTTGAAGCAGGGGTCTTGCTTGACTTAAGGCATTGTAAATGGCCCTTAGTTCCAGAATATTTATGTGTAGAGAAATCTCCTGATTTGACCATAGTCCCTGGAAGTTTCTTCCCTGTGTGACTGCCCCCCAGACTCGAAGGCTGGCATCCGTGGTCACCAGATGAGCACTCTGCAGCCACCACAGCAGAAACACCCTGGTCCTTGGAGACAGGGTTATCAGCCGATGCATCTGAAGATGTGATCCGGACCACTTGTCCAACAGGTCCCGCTGAAAAGTTCTTGCATGGAACCTGCCGAATGGAATTGCTTCGTAGGAAGCTACCATTTTTCCCAGGACTCGCGTGTAGTGATGCACCGATACCTGTTTTGGTTTCAGGAGGCCTCTGACTAGAGATGACAGCTCCTTGGCTTTCTCCTCCGGGAGAAACACTTTTTTCTGTTCTGTGTCCAGAACCATCCCCAGGAACAGTAGACGTGTCGTAGGAACCAGCTGTGACTTTGGAATGTTTCGAATCCAACCATGCTGTTGTAGCACTATCCGAGATAGTGCTACCCCGACCAACAACTGCTCCCTGGACCTCGCCTTTATCAGGAGATCGTCCAAGTACGGGATAATTATAACTCCCTTTTTTCGAAGGAGTATCATCATTTCGGCCATTACCTTGGTAAATACCCTCGGTGCCGTGGATAGACCAAACGGCAGCGTCTGGAATTGGTAATGACAATCCTGTACCACAATTCTGAGGTACTCCTGGTGAGGATGGTAAATGGGGACATGCAGGTAAGCATCCTTGATGTCCAGGGATACCATGTAATCCCCCTCGTCCAGGCTTGCAATAACCGCCCTGAGCGATTCCATCTTGAACTTTTTTATATATGTGTTCAAGGATTTCAAATTTAAAATGGGTCTCACCGAACCGTCCGGTTTCGGTACCACAACATTGTAGAATAGTAACCCCTTCCTTGTTGAAGTAGGGGCACCTTGACTATCACCTGCTGGGAATACAGCTTGTGAATTGCCTCTAGCACAGCCTCCCTGCCTGAGGGAGTTATCGGCAAGGCAGATTTGAGGAAACGGGGGGGTCGACGTCTCGAATTTCAGCTTGTACCCCTGAGATACTACTTGAAGGATCCAGGGATCCACCTGTGAGCGAGGCCACTGATCGCTGAAATTTTTTGAGGTGGCCCCCCACCGTACCTGGCTCCACCTGTGGAGCCCCACCGTCATGCGGCGGACTTGGAGGAAGCGGGGGAGGACTTTTGCTCCTGGGAACCGGCTGTTTGTTGCAGCTTTTTTCCCCCTACCTCTGCCTCTGGGCAGAAAGGACGCGCCTTTTCCCCGCCTGCTTTTCCTGGCAGAAATGGACATTGCACTTATTTTAGATGCCAGCCGGCAGATATCCCTCTGTGCATCTCTCATGTATAAGACTGCGTCTTTTATATGCTCTATGGTTAGCAATATAGTGTCCCTGTCTATGTCAATATTTTCCGACAGGGAATCTGACCACGCAGCTGCAGCACTGCATGCTGAAGCAATAGCTGGTCTCAGTATAATGCCTGAGTGTGTATATACAGACTTCAGGATAGCCTCCTGCTTTCTATCAGCAGGCTCCTTTAGGGCGGCCGTATCCGGAGACGGTAGTGCCACCTTCTTTGACAAGCGTGTGAGCGTTTTATCCACCCTAGGGGGTGTCTCCCAACGTGACCTATCCTCTGGCGGGAAAGGGTACGCCATTAGTAACCTTTTAGAAATTACCAATTTTTTATCGGGGGAAGCCCCGCTACTTCACACACTTCATTTAATTCTTCAGAAGGGGGAAAAACCACTGGTAGTTTTTTTTCTCCCCAAACATAATACCCTTTTTTGTGGTACCTGGGGTAATATCAGAAATGTGTAACACATTTTTCATTGCCTCAATCATGTAACGAGTGGCCCTATTGGACATTACATTAGTCGCTTCGTCGTCGACACTGGTATCCGTGTCGACATCTGTGTCTGCCATCTGAGGTAGCGGCCGTTTTAGAGCCCCTGATGGCCTTTGAGACGCCTAGGCAGGCACGAGCTGAGAAGCCGGCTGTCCCGCATTTGGCATGTCGTCAAATTTTTTTATGTAAGGAGTCGACACTTTCACGTAATTCCTTCCATAAGTCCATCCACTCAGGTGTCCGCCCCGCAAAGGGTGACATCACATTTATAGGCATCTGCTCCGCCTCCACATAAGCCTCATCAAACATGTCGACACAGCCGTACCGACATCGCACACACACAGGGAATGCTCTGACAGAGGACAGGACCCCACAAAGCCCTTTGGGGAGACAGAGAGAGTATGCCAGCACACACCACAGCGCTTTATAATACAGGGACTAACTGAATTATATCCCCTATAGCTGCTATATATATATATATATATATATATATATATATATATATATACTGCACCTAAATTTAGTGCCCCCCCCTCTCTCTTTAACCCTTCTGTAGCTTATAGACTGCAGGGGAGAGCCAGGGAGCTTCCTTCCAGCAGAGCTGTGAGGGAGAAATGGCGCCAGTGTGCTGAGGGAGATAGCCCCGCCCCTTGTTCAGCTGACTTCTCCCGCGTTTTTGAAACTCTGGCAGGGGTATTAATTTACACCTATATAGCCCCCCCCAGCGCCCTGCACCCATCAGTGACCGGAGTGTGAGGTGTACATGAGGAGCAATGGCGCACAGCTGAAGTGCTGTGCGCTACCTTGGTGAAGACTGAAGTCTTCTGCCGACGATTTTCCGGACCATCTTCATGCTTCTGGCTCTGTAAGGGGGACGGCGGCGCGGCTCCGGGAACGAACACCAAGGACGGGTCTTGCGGTCGATCCCTCTGGAGCTAATGGTGTCCAGTAGCCTAAGAAGCCCAAGCTAGCTGCAAGCAGGTAGGTTTGCTTCTTCTCCCCTTAGTCCCTCGCTGCAGTGAGTCTGTTGCCAGCAGATCTCACTGTAAAATAAAAAACCTAAAATACACTTTCTTTCTAGGAGCTCAGGAGAGCCCCTAGTGTGCATCCAGCTCGGCCGGGCACAAGATTCTAACTGAGGTCTGGAGGAGGGTCATAGTGGGAGGAGCCAGTGCACACCAGGTAGTCCTAAAGCTTTCTTTAGTTGTGCCCAGTCTCCTGCGGAGCAGCTATTCCCCATGGTCCTTACGGAGTTCCCAGCATCCACTAGGACGTCAGAGAAATTAATTTATTCCATTTTGGAATAAAGTTGTAACATAACAAAATGTGGAAAAAGTGAAGCGCTGTGAATGCTTTCCGGAAGCACTGTATATGCTGTTCAAATAAGAGCAATTCATTATGTGATAATTAACTTTCATTCTATAACTATACTAGTCAAGAGGGTTGTTAAACTTTCTGAGGGAATTCAATTAGTTGAGGGGTTTACCCTGCAGCTAATTGATAATGGTGTCTGAATAAATTAGCTGTGGGAACCTCGCACGCTAATCCCTGGGAGACAGTTTTTTCCCCTCAAGGCCTCAGGAGCTGCAAAGAAAAATCTGAGTTAAATGAAACCTTCTGCATTTAATATGTGGGGAAACGCACTTGATTACACAGGTTACGTGGAATCAGTTTGTTTCCGCGCATCAAACCATTGTTTAGCACATGGGGAAAAGGCTAATTGAATAGCTTTTCCCTGTGTGTTGTGATCTATTAGCTGTGAGTAAACCCTGCAGCTAACTAAATTACTGCTTTATTTTTCCTTTGATAATTAATATTGACAAACTAAATTATACCTAGAGGTTTTGTTGATGCTGACAAAGAAGTAGCATGTGATCCGGAATTATGGCCTTTGTCACCAAACCAGGAGGACCCAGGGAACTTCTGATTTTGGTTGTAGTTCTTGGGAGACTCTGCAAAGAAAAAAAAAGAAAGAAAGAGCAGTTAGGAGCAGCAATTATATAAGAGCGGCAATTCATTATTTTCGGATGATAAACTTTCATCCTACGCAAGACTTTATTTTGAAAGTACTATATTAGGATTTTAATTACCTACCGGTAAATCCTTTTCTCGTAGTCCGTAGAGGATACTGAGGTCCACATTAGTACCATGGGGGTATAGACGGGTCCACTAGTAGCTATGGGCACTTTAAGAAATTAATAGTGTGGGTTGGTTCCTCCCTCTATGCCCCTTCTACCAGACTCAGTCTAGAAACTGTGCTCGCGGAGTAGGACATACTTTGAGAGGATTTAACTGAATAGTGGTGAGATTCGAACCAGCACACACAAACTAGAGGAAAGCCAAGCTAACCAAAACTTTAACATGAACAGCAACAGCTGAACCAATACCTAACCAGGTAACAGTGCAGAAAAAAGAAATACCGGGTGGGTGCCCAGTATTCTCTACGGACTACGAAAAAAGGATTTACCAGTAGGTAATTAAAATCCTATTTTCTCTCACGTCCTGGAGGATACTTGGGTCCACATTAGTACCATGGGGATGTACCAAAGCTCCCAAACCAGGTGTGAGAGTGCGGAGGTTCCTGCGGAACTGATTGACTAAATTGAAGGTCCTCAGCGGCCAAAGTGTCAAACTTGTAGAACTTCGCAAATGTGTTCGAACCCGACCAAGTAGCTGCTCGGCAGAGCTGTAAAGCCGAGACACCCCGGGCAGCCGCCCTCAGGAAGAACCCACAGACCTAGTAGAGTGGGCCTGTACTTTCAAAACCGGCAATCCTGCTGATGAATAAGCCTGCTGGATAGTAAGTCTGATCCAGCGAGCAATAGACTGCTTTGAAGCAGGACACCCCATTTTCTTGGGATCATGGAGAACAGCGAGTCAGAATTTCTGTGACCAGCCTCTTCACGTAGATCCTCAAAGCCCTTACCACATCCATGTATTTAGAGGTAGCAGAGGTGTCCGTAAACATCGGAACCACAATAGGTTGGTTGATATGAAAAGCAGACACCACCTTCGGAAGAAACTGCTGACTAGTTCTGAGTTCAGCACGATCTTTATGAAAAATAAAGTAGGGGCTCTTGTGAGACAATACCCCCAGTTCAGACACACGCCTGGCCGAAGCCAGAGCCAATAGTGTAACCAACTGTCTTCCACGTAAGAAACTTTACATCCACTGCCTGTATGGGCTCAAACCAATCCGACTGGAGAAACTGCAACACCACACTGAGATACCAAGGTGTTGTAGGAGGCACAAAGGGCAGTTGGATGTCCAGAACACCTTTCAAAAAAGTCTGAACCTCAGGAAGAGACGCCAATTGCTTCTGGAAGAAAATGGACAAGGCCAAAATATGGACCTTCAAGGAGCCCAAACGTAGGCCCACATCCACTCCAGCCTGCAGAAAAAGGAGAAAACGCCCCAGCTTAAATTCCGCCGCAGGAAGTTTCCTGGTCTCACACCAAGAGACGTACTTCTTCCAAATACGGTGGTAATGCTTTGACGTTACCCCTTTCCTGGCTTGGATCAAGGTTGGAATAACCCTATCCGGAATCCATTTTCCGGGCTACAATCTAACGCTCAACCTCCATGCCGTCAAACGTAGCCGCAGTAAGTATTGATATACAAACAGACCCCGTTGTAGAAGATCCTTGCGAAGAGGTAGAGACCACAGGTCCCCCAGGAGCAACTCCAGTAGATCCGCGTACCAGGAACGTCTTGACCAGTCCGGAGCAATGAGAATTGCTTGAACCTTTTCCCTTTTTAGAATCCTTGGGATTAATGGAAGAGGTGGAAACACGTACACCATCTCGCTTCACCAGAGCGTCCACCGCCACTGCTTGTGGGTCTCTCGACTTGGAACAATAGCGCTTGAGCTTTTTGAGACGAGAGGTGGTCATGTCGATTTGAGGAATTCCCCACCGACGTGTCAAGGAATCTAACACCTGTGGGCGAAGGCTCCACTCTCCTGGATGGAGGTCGTGTCTGCTGAGGAAGTCTGTTTCCCAGTTGTCTACTCCCGAAATGAAGATTGCCGACAACGCCACCATGCGCCTTTCCGCCCAGAGGAGAATTCTTGTGACCTCTCACATTGCTGCTCTGCTCTTCGTTCCGCCCTGATGGCTTATGTAAGACACCGCCGTCACGTTGTCCGACTGGACCTGAATGGCTCAATCTTGAAGAAGATGAGACGCCAGCAGGAGAGCGTTGTATATCGCCCTTCGTTCCAGAATGTTGGGAATAGGAAGGATAGCTTCCTGACTTGACCACTTTCCTTGGAACTGTACCCCTTGGGTGACTGCTCCCCAACCTCTAAGGCGTGCCCTACAACAGTTTTAGCATGTGCAAATAGCAAAACTGTAGCAAGATATGCTGGTATGTATAGTTCAACAACAGCTGGAGGGCCGAAGGTTCCCCATCCCTGCTCTAAGGCTTGCGTCTGTGGTTAGCAGAATCCAATTTTGAATTCCGAACCTCCGGCCTTCGGTCAGGTAATATGTCTGAAGACACCACAGAAGTGAGATTCTAGCTTTTGGGGACAGATGAGTCCTCTGGTGCATGTGAAGAGGCGATCCGGACCACTTGTCCAATAGATCTAGCTGGAAGGGCCTTGCGTGAAACCTTCTGTACTGTAGTGCCTCGTAAGAGGCCACTATCTTTCCTAGGAAGCGACTGCAAAGATATACCGATATCCGGGACAGTTTTAGGACATCACGCACCATGGACTGGATTACCAATGCCTTTTCCATTGGAAGGAACACCTTCTGTGCCTCCGTATCCAGAATCACCCCCAAAAAATCGAAGCCTCCGAGTTGGTTCCAGGTGAGATTTCGGCAGGTTCAGAATCCACCCGTGATCCTGGAGTAAACGAGTCGACAGGGCAATGCTGTGCAACAGCTTCTCTCTGGACGGCGCCTTGAGCAGCAGATTGTCCAGGTACGGTATTATGTTCACTCCCTGCATGCGGCGAGAAACATAATTTCTGCCATTACCTTGGTGAACACCCTCGGTGCCGTGGAGAGGCTAAATGGCAGGGCCTGGGACTGGTAGCGACAGTCCTGTAACGCAATCCCTAGATAAGCCTGGTGAGGCGGCCAGATTGGAACATGAAGGTACGCATCCTTGATGTCTAGAGACACCAGGAACTCCCCTTCCTCCAGACCAGAGATCACCGCTCTAAGAGATTCCATCTTGAATTTGAACACCCGTAAGAACGGGTTCTGTGACTTGAGATTTAAAATGGGCTTTACCGAACCGTCCGGTTTCGGTACTACAAATAGGTTGGAATAATAACCTTTGTTGTGTAGGTGAAGAGGAACTGGAACAATGACTTGAGTATGTACCAGTTTTTGAATTGCTGCCTGTAAGGTCAAACTTGGTTCCGGAGAAGCTGGTAAGCCTGATTTGAAGAATCTGGGAGGTTGGAGTTTAAGGAACTCCCGTCGGTATCCCTGGGTGATCAGATCTTTTACCCAGGGATCTTGGCAAGACGTTGCCTATGTGACTGAAGTAACCGGGCTCCCACCTGCCTGTCTTCCAGGCAGTGTGCGCCACCATCATGCTGAGGGTTTGGAGGAAGCAGTCCCGGAGGCCTGATCCCGAGAACGTGCAGCTGCATGTTTTCTGGGTTTATCTTTATTACCTTTGAAGGTTGTAGCAGAACCCTTGGATTTGCCTTTAAATTTTGCTGTTCGAAAGGACTGCAATGTTGGGGCCGAGTAGCTTTTTCTAGCTGGCGCTGCTGCGGAAGGAAGGAACGTAGACTTACCTGTCATAGCTTTGAATATCCACGTATCCAGTTCATCTCCAAACAGAGCCTCACCCTTAAACGGCAGGCTTTCCACGCTCCATCTGGAATCCGCATCCGCAGTCCACTGGCGTAGCCATAGGCTCCTGCGTGCCGACACTGCCATGGTAGTGGTGCGTACGTTGAGTAGACCAATTTCTTTGATGGCTTCAACCATAAACTTAGCAGAATCCTGGATATGCTTGCAGGTGTAAAACAACATCATCCCTAGGTAAGGAATCTAAATCATCAATTAGAATACCTTACCATTTTGCAATGGCCCTAGTGATCCATGCACAAGCAATAGTGTGTCTCTGGGCCACCCCAGCAGAAGTATATAAAGATTTGAGAGTGGTCTCAATCTTGCGGTCTTTTAAGGACACTGCCCCAGGAACCGGTAAGACCACGTTACGTGACAACCTGGATACAGATGCATCCACAATCGGTGGGATTTCCCATTTCTTCCTATCCTCTGCAGGAAAGGGAAAGGAAGAAATCAGTCTCTTAGGGATTTGAAATTCCTTTGAAGCTGGGAAAGTAACAGAGGATTTCTTTTTTGTATTAAAGTAAGATTCCCCTTCAGCCTCCTCAGACTTGTCCGGGATGTGTAACACAATTCTGACAGCTTCAATAAAAGCCTGAATACCCTTTGACAAGACGGCATCACCCCCACTTGCATCTATTTCACCCTACTCATGATCTGATGTATCAGGATCTGTGTCACCCTGTATGATTTGGGCCAGGTTACATTTTCGTGGGCAAATAGCTGGAGTGTGGGGTGCAGGTATGGGAGCTGAATCTCTACTTATCAGGTCATCCATAGACTGCCTTAAGAATTGTGTTTCCTTTTCATTATTAGACAGCTTTGTGGAAATATTTGAAATCATCCCTCTAATGGAAGCCAACCACGGGGGTCCAGCCCCACTGGACTGGGAGTGCACACTATCCTGAGTACAGGGTAATGAGTCTCCAGGAGATGAGACATTCAGCTGTACAAGAAACAGTCCCTGGACATTGTAAGGGACACCTACACACACACCCACACATCAATGGGGAAAAACAGTATATGCAGGCAGAGTCTACGAGAGACACAGAGCTTAGAGCCAGCCACACAGCGTTCTGTCAGCAGTAGTAAACTAAGCTGGGTCACAATATATGTGCACCAGTGTAGTGTTAACAACAACCACACTGCTCCCCCTCCCTTAACTATGACCCCCTGGTACCACAGTGAAACGTAGGGCCCAGTCAGAGGAGCTGCGCATCTTCAACAGTGCTGTCTTACTCAGGGCTGCAAAGGATATGGCATCGGAGAGCCACTGGAACCGCTCAGTAGGAACCCCCGCCCCCTAAAATGGCGCGCAGCTAACTAGATGTCCAAACACTGTTAGCCCTGCGTGTTGTTGCCAGTGTGGGTAAATTGGGAGATACAGTGTGCCCATCACAGCGGGACCCCGCCGCAGCGTGTCCGTCTGAACCTCCCCTGGAGCACAGCCTGTAATGAGAGTTGCGCTCCGACCCTAGTGCTGCCATACCCGCCGGCGACCCGCTTACCGGGGCGCCGGCATTGTACTAACCACTCTACTTTCTTCAGGCTCCGTTAGGGGGTGGCGGCCTGCTGCGGGAGGGTACGCTGCACCATGGTGTGGTTTGCGATTAGCTCCCTCAGGAGCTCAGTGTCCTGCCAGCATGAGAAACGGGACCATTAACTCTTCAAGAAGTTGGCCCGTTCTTCCACCTAAGTCCCACGAAGCAGTCAGGCTGTTGCCTAAACAGCCCTGACTGAAAATAACAAAAAATCCTCCGGGCACATTTTCTAAACGGAGTTTGGTAGGAGGGGCATAGAGGGATGAGCCAGCCCACACTATTAATTTCTTAAAGTGCCCATGGCACCTAGTGGACCTGTCTATACCCCATGGTACTAATGTGGACCCCAGTATCCTCTAGGACGTAAGAGAAAGAGACATAATTCTGCAAACGCGGTCATCATTACCACACACAGTGCATGTTTTGCAGGTAACCCAGCAGGTGCACAGGTGTATTAATTACTCACAGACACATTTTAAAAGTTCTGCAGGTGGAGTTAATTATTTCACTTGCGATTCTGTGAGGAGACCTGCAAAACATGCACCATGTGGGGTAATGAGGACCGAGATTGCAGACCTATGCTCCAGGACGTAAGAGAAAATAAGAATTTACTTACCGGTAATTCTATTTCTCGTAGTCCATAGTGGATGCTGGGGACTCCGTAAGGAGCATGCGGAATAGACGGGCTCCGCAGGAGACTGGGCACTCTAAAGAAAGATTAGGTACTAGCTGGTGTGCACTGGCTCCTCCCTCTATGCCCCTCCTCCAGACCTCAGTTAAGGAAACTGTGCCCGGAAGAGCTGACATTACAAGGAAAGGATTTTGGAATCCAGGGTAAGACTCATACCAGCCACACCAATCACACCGTACAACTAGTGATAACATTTTTCCCAGTTAACAGTATGAACAACCACCGAGCATCACTCAACGGATGGCTCATAACAATAACCCTTTATTAAGCAATAACTATATACACGTATTGCAGAAAGTCCGCACTTGGGACGAGCGCCCAGCATCCACTACGGACTACGAGAAATAGAATTACCGGTGAGTAAATTCTTATTTTCTCTAACGTCCTAGTGGATGCTGGGGACTCCGTAAGGACCATGGGGATTATACCAAAGCTCCCAAACGGGCGGGAGAGTGTGGATGACTCTGCAGCACCGAGTGGGCAAACACAAGGTCCTCCTCAGCCAGGGTATTAAACTTGTAGAACTTAGCAAAGGTGTTTGAACCCGACCAAGTAGCTGCTCGGCAAAGCTGTAAAGCCGAGACCCCTCGGGCAGCCGCCCAAGAAGAGCCCACCTTCCTTGTGGAATGGGCTTTTACTGATTTAGGATGTGGCAATCCAGCCACAGAATGAGCCTGCTGAATCGTGCTACAGATCCAGCGAGCAAGTTTGCTTTGAAGCAGGAGCACCCAGCTTATTGGGTGCATACAGAATAAACAGCGAGTCAGTCTTCCTGACTCCAGCCGTTCTGTTTACATAACTCTTCAATACCTGGACTACGTCCAGCAACTTGGAGTCCTCCAAGTCCCGAGTAGCCGCAGGCACCACAATAGGTTGGTTCAAATGAAAAGATGACACCACCTTTGGCAGAAACTGCGGACGAGTCCGCAATTCTGCCCTGTCCATATGGAAAACCAGATCGGGGCTTCTACATGATAAAGCCGCCAATTCTGACACCCGCCTAGCCGAAGCTAAAGCCAACAGCATGACCACTTTCCACGTGAGATACTTTAGCTCCACAGCCTTAAGTGGCTCAAACCAGTGGGATTTCAGGAAACCCAACACCACGTTGAGATCCCAAGGTGCCACTGGTGGCACAAAAGGGGGCTAAAATATGCAGTACTCCCTTAACAAATGTCTGAACCTCAGGCAGTGAAGCCAGTTCTTTTTGGAAGAAAATAGATAGGGCCGAAATCTGGACCTTTATGGACCCTAATTTTAGGCCCATAGTCACACCTGACTGTAGGAAGTGCAGGAATCGACCCAGCTGGAATTCCTCTGTAGGGGCCTTCCTGGCCTCACACCAAGCAACATATTTTCGCCATATACGGTGATAATGTTTTGCTGTCACGTCCTTCCTAGCCTTTATCAGCGTAGGAATACCTTCATCCGGAATGCCCTTTTCTGTTAGGCTCCGGCGTTCAACCGCCATGCCGTCAAACGCAGCCGCGGTAAGTCTTGGAACAGACAGGGAACCTGTTGCAACAGGTCCTGTCTGAGGGGTCCTCTGTGAGCATTTCTTGTAGTTCTGGGCACCAAGTCCTTCTTGGCCAATCCGGAACAATGAGTATTGTCCTCACTCCTCTTTTTCTTACTATTCTCAGACCCTTGGGTATGAGAGGAAGAGGAGGAAACACATAGACCGACTGGAAAACCCACGGTGTCACTAGTGTGTCCACAGCTATCGCCTGAGGGTCCCTTGACCTGGCGCAATATCTTTTTAGCTTTTTGTTTAGGCGGGACGCCATCATGTCCACCCTTGGCAGTTCCCACCGATTGACAATCTGGTCGAAGACTTCTTGATGAAGTCCCCACTCTCCCGGGTGGAGGTCGTGTATATGGCCCTTAGCTCCAGCATATTTATGTGCAGACAAGTCTCCTGACTTGACCACAACCCTTGGAAGTTTCTTCCCTGAGTGACTGCCCCCCATCCTCGGAGGATTGCATCCGTGGTCACCAGGACCCAGTCCTGTATGCCGATCCTGCGGCCCTCGAGAAGGTGGGCCCTCTGCAGCCACCATAGTAGGGACACCCTGATCCTGGAGGACAGGGTGATCAAGCGATGTATCAAAAGATGCGATCCGGACCACTGGTCCAGCAGATCCCACTGAAAGATCCTCGCATGGAACCTGCCGAAGGGAATGGCCTCGTATGACGCTACCATGCAGTGATGCACCGATACCCGCTTTGGTTTCAGGAGATCTCTGACCAGCGTCAGGAGCTCCTGAGCCTTCTCCTCCGGGAGAAACACCTTCTTCTGTTCTGTGTCTAGAATCATGCCCGGGAAGGGCAGACGCGTCGCAGGAATCAGCTGCGACTTTGGAAAATTCAGAATCCAGCCGTGCTGTTGCAACACTGCCTGAGAGTGTGCTACGCTGATCAACAACTGCTCCCTGGACCTCGCCTTTATGAGGAGATCGTCCAAGTATGGGATAATTGTAACTCCTCGCTTCCGAAGGAGTACCATCATCTCCGCCATCACCTTGGTAAATATTCTCGGTGCCGTGGACAGGCCAAACGGCAACGTATGGAACTGGTAATGACAGTCTTGTACCACGATTCTGAGGTACTGCTGACGAGTGGGATAAATGGGGACATGCAAGTAAGCATCCTTGATGTCCAGAGATACCATAAAATACCCCTCTTCCAGGCTTGCAATGACCGCTCTGAGCGATACCATTTTAAACTTGAATCTCTTGAGATAGATCAGGCATGTCCAAACTGAGGCCCTCCAGCTGTTGTGAAACTACATATCCCAGCATGGCCTGACACAGTTTTGCTGTCAGAGAATGCTAAAGCTGTGTCAGGGCATGCTGGGATGTGTAGTTTCTCACCAGCTGGGGGGCCGCAGTTTGGACATGTCTGAGATAGATGTTCAGGGAATTTAAATTCAGAATGGGTCTTGCCGAACCGTCCGGTTTCGGTACTACAAACATAGTGGAATAGTAACCCCTTCCTGGAGGGGAACCTTTACTATCACCTGCTGTAGGTATACCTTGTGAATTGCCGCCAGTACTACCTCTCTTTCCATGGGGGAAGCTGGCAAGGCCGATTTTAAGTAACGTTGAGGGGGCGCCACCTCGAATTCCGGCTTGTATCGCTGAGATACAATTTTTATAACCCAAGGATCCACCCGTGAGCGCACCCACTGGTTGCTGAACTTTCGGAGACGTGCCCCCACCGCTCCTGGCTCCGCCTGTGGAGTCCCAGCGTCATGCGGTGGATTTAGTGGAAGCTGGGGAGGACTTTTGGTCCTGGGAACTGGCTGCGCGGTGCAGCTTTTTCCCTCTACCCCTGCCTCTGGCAAGAAAGGGTGCACCTCTGACTTTCTTGTTCCTTTGTGAATGAAAGGACTGCATTTGGTAATACGGTGCTTTCTTAGGCTGTGGAGGTACATAAGGCAAGAAATTTGACTTCCCAGCCGTAGCAGTGGAAACTAGGTCCGAGAGGCCGTCCCCAAACAATTCCTCACCCTTATAAGGTAAAACCTCCATGTGTTTTTTAGAGTCGGCATCCCCTGTCCATTGCAGAGTCCATAAGACCCTTCTGGCAGAGATGGACATAGCATTTACTCTAGAGCCCAGCATGCAAATGTCCCTATGGGCATCCCGCATATATAGGACCGTGTCCTTGATATTTGCCAGGGTCAGCAAAAAGGCGTCCCTGTCCAGGGTATCAATCTCCTCAAAAAGGTATCCGTCCATGCCGCTACGGCACTACACATCCATGCCGAAGCAGTGGCTGGCCTCGGCAGTGTACCAGAATGCGAGTAAACAGACTCCAGGATAGCTTCCTGCTTTCTATCTGCAGGATCCTGAAGGGAGGCCGTATCCTGAGACGGTAGGGCGTCAAAGCGCGTCAACGCCTTGTCAACTCTAGGCGAGGATTCCCAGCGTAACCTGTCCGTCGGCGGAAAGGGATACGCCATCAATAATCTTTTGGAAATCATTTGCTTCCTATCCGGGGCATCCCACGCCTTTTCACACAATTCATTCAATTAATGCGACGGGGGAAAAGTCACTTCTCTCTTTTTCTCCCCATACATATAAATCCTTTTGTCAGGGACAGGATTTTCCTCAGAAATGTGCAATATTTCCTTCATTGCCACAATCATGTAGCGGATAGCCTTAGTCATTTTAGGCTGCAATTTTTCCTCATCGTCGTCGACACTGGAATCAGAGTCCATGTCGACATCTGTGTCAACTAACTGGGATATTGGGCGCTTTTGAGACCCTGACGGCCTCTGTGCTGTGGGAAAAGGCATGGGTGGAGACCCTGACTGTCCCAAGGCAACAGCTGTATCCAGTCTGTTATGTAAGGAGTTTACATTATCATTCAACACCTTCCACATATCCATCCAATCCTGTGTCGGCACCGTCGGGGGCGACACCACATCTGTTTGCACTTGCTCTGCCTCCACGTATCCTTCCTCCTCAAACATGTCGATACAGGCGTACCGACACACCGCACACACACAGGGAATGCTCAGCTGAGGACAGGACCCCACAAGGGCTTTTGGGGAGACAGAGAGAGAGTATGCCAGCACACACCCCAGCGCTATATAACCCAGGAATTACACAGCACTTTAGTGTTGACCCGGTAGCTGCCGTTTTGTATATATATATGTATGCGCCTAAATTTATGTGCCCCCCCTTTCCTTTTTATCTAAAGACACCTGTATACAGCAGGGGAGAGCCTGGGGAGCGTCCTTCCAGCGGAGCTGTGAAGAGGAAATGGCGCTGGTGTGCTGATGAAGAAGGCCCCGCCCCCTCAGCGGCAGGCTTCTGTCCCGCGTTTCTTGTGTAGAAATGGCGGGGGCTCGCACATATATACAGTGCCCCCCCCCCCCTGCACCCAACAGTGACCGGAGTGTGCGGGTGTGCTGTGGGAGCAATGGCGCACAGCTGCAGTGCTGTGCGCTACCTGTAGTGAAGACAGGAGTCTTCTGCCGCCGATTTCAACGTCTTCTTGCTTCTGCACTTCAGGCTCTGCGAGGGGGACGGCGGCGCGGCTCCGGGAACGGACGATCAAGGTTAGGGTCCTGTGTTCGATCCCTCTGGAGCCAATGGTGTCCAGTAGCCGAAGAAGCGCAACCTAGCCACAGTTAGTAGGTTTGCTTCTCTTCCCTCAGTCCCACGTAGCAGAGAGTCTGTTGCCAGCAGATCTCACTGAAAATAAAAAACCTAACTAAAATACTTTCTTTACTAGTAACTCAGGAGAGCCCACTAGGAGCACCCAGCTCTGGCCGGGCACAGATTCTAACTGAGGTCTGGAAGAGGGGCATAGAGGGAGGAGCCAGTGCACACCAGATAGTACCTAATCTTTCTTTAGAGTGCCCAGTCTCCTGCGGAGCCCGTCTTTTCCCCATGGTCCTTACGGAGTCCCCAGCATCCACTAGGACAATAGAGAAATATGGTTTTAAAACTATTGTGCAGCCTCAATTGTATGTACAATTAATTTTTGTTTTAGGCTTTACTGGGCTAATTAAGCCACCATTTCTTGCACTGTCTAAAGAAAATTGTATAGATCAGTTTTGTTTATCTCACTGATTACACTTGGTATGTATAAAAGATGCAATATTATTACTGCTCCTTTTTATGTACAGTACATATCTTTCACCCTCAGCCTACTTGTTCACCATATCACTCAACGCGTAGGATGTTCCAGGTGTTTGTATTCATAAGCTATCTGTAAGGCTCCTGCCTGTGAGCTCACACCCGTAAGCGTGAAGGTGGGGTAAACGTATCATCTACTTACCTGCCAATGGATAAGCATACACGTTGTATGTAAGCAAGTTTATGTATTATTGTAAATGTATGTCATTGTATTAAAATTAAAAATACTGATATATTTTGTTGGGTGATTCCTTCTTGGTGAGTGGGTATATCTGTAGGTCATACAACTTCATTCTATTGGTGTATTCCTGCCATCAACACAGAAGATTGACCCCAAATGATAAAGTCATCCCATTGTGTGTGAACCCTGGACTCTATAGGGTGTAGTATGGTATGCCGGCGGTCAGGCTCCCGGCGACCAGCATACTGGCGCCGGGAGCCCGACCGCCGGCATACCGACAGTGTGGCGCTTGCCACGCTGCGGGCACGGTGGCGTGCAACGCTATTTTATTCTCCCTCCAGGGGGGTCGTGGACTCCCACGAGGGAGAATAAGTGTCGGTATGCCCGCTGTCGGGATTCCGGCGCCGGCATACTGTGCGCCGGGATACAGACAGCCGGCATACTGAAGAACACCCACTCTATATATGGATACTTGTTTTCCATCTGGACACTGTTAGTGTCCTCCAATAATGTTTTTGTCTATTTTCTACTTTAACATTTGATGTTATACGCATATACTGTTTGATGTTATAGATTTATAGCTTTAAATAAATCTATATTCCACTAATTGCACAGCAGAACCCACACACATTAATGCATCACACTTAATTCTACACACAATACCCAATAATGACAATGTGAAAAAAAGTGATTTTTTTTGAGATTATTGCACATTTATTAAAAATAAAAGAATTCACATGTACATAAGTATTCACAGCCTTTGCGCAATACTTTGCTGATGCACCTTTGGCAGAAATTACAGCCTCAAGCCTTTTTGAATACGATGCCACAAGCTTGGCACACCTATCGTTGGTCAGTTTCACCCCTTCCTCTTTGCAGCCACTCTCAAGCTCCATCAGGTTGGATGGGAAGTGTCGGTGCACAGCCATTTTCGGGTATCCCCATAGATGTTCAATCACAATCAAGTTTGTGCTCTGGCTGGGCCACTCAAGGACATTCACAGAGTTGTCCTGAAGCCACTCCTTTGATATCTTGGCTGTGTGCTTAGGACCGGTGCGTCCTGCCGAAAGATGAACCGTTACCCCAGTCTGATGTCAAACGCGCTCTAGAGCAGGTTTTAATCCAGGATGTCTCTGTACATTGCTGCATTTATCTTTCCCTCTATCCTGACTAGTCTCCCAGTTCTTGTCGCTGAAAAAAACACCCCCACAGTATAATGCTGCCACCACCATGCTTCACTGTAGGGATGGTATTGGCCTGGTGATGAGCAGTGCATGGTTTCCGCCAGACATGATGCCTGGCATTCACGTCAAAGAGTTCAATCTGTCTCATCAGACCAGAGAATTTTGTTTCGCATGGTCTAAGAGTCCTTCAGGTGCATTTTGGCAAACTGAATGGTGGATTGCTGCAGAGATGGTTGACCTTCTGGAAGGTTCTCCTCTCTCAGAGAGGAATGCTGTAGCTCTGAAAAGAGTGACCATCGGGTTCTTGGTCACCTCCCTCACTAGGGCCCTTCTCCCCCGATCGCTCAGTTTAGACGGCCGGCCTGCTCTAGGAAGAGTCCTGGTTGCTCCGAACGTCTTTCCTTTATGGATGATTGAGGCCACTGTGCTCATTGGAACCTTCAAAGCAGCAGATTTTTCTGTACCCTACCCAGGATGTGTGCCTAGAAACAATCCTGTCTCAGAGGTCTACAGACAATTCCTTTGACTTCATGCTTGGTTTGTGCTCAGACATGCACTGTCAAGTGTGGGACTTTATATAGACAGGTTTGTACCTTTCCAAATCATGTCCAATCAACTGAATTTAGCACAGGTGGACTCCAATTAAGCTGTAGGTACATCTCAAGGATTATCAGTTGAAACATTCACCTGAGCTCAATTTTGAGCTTCATGGCAAAGGCTGTGAATACTTATGTACATGTGATTTCTTAGTTTTTTTATTTTTAAAAAATGTGCAAAAATCTTTAAAAAAAAAAAAAAAAAAACAATAACTTTTTATCATGTTGCCATTATGGGGTATTGTGTGTAGAATTTGGAAGGAAAAAATTAATTTATTCCATTTTGGAATAAAGTTGTAACATAACAAAATGTGGAAAAAGTGAAGCGCTGTGAATGCTTTCCGGAAGCACTGTATATGCTTTTCAAATAAGAGCAATTCATTATGTGATAATTAACTTTCATTCTATAACTATACTAGTCAAGAGGGTTGTTAAACTTTCTGAGGGAATTCAATTAGTTGAGCGGTTTACCCAGCAGCTAATTGATAATGGTGTCTGAATAAATTAGCTGTGGGAACCTCGCACGCTAATCCCTGGGAGACAGTTTTTTCCCCTCAAGGCCTCAGGAGCTGCAAAGAAAAATCTGAGTTAAATGAAACCTTCTGCATTTAATATGTCGGGAAACGCACTTGATTACACAGGTTACGTGGAATCAGTTTGCTTCCGCGCATCAAACCATTGTTTATCACATGGGGAAAAGCCTAATTGAATAGCTTTTCTCTGTGTGTTATGATCTATTAGCTGTGGGTAAACCCTGCAGCTAACTAAATTCCTGCTTTATTTTTCCTTTGATAATTAATAATGACAACTAAATTATACCTAGAGGTTTTGTTGATGCTGACAAAGAAGTAGCATGTGATCCAGAATTATGGCCTTTGTTACCAAACCAGGAGGACCCAGGGAACTTCTGATTTTGGTTGTAGTCCTTGGGAGACTCTGCAAAGGAAAAAAAAAAAAAAAAAGAGCAGTTAGGAGCAGCAATTATATAAGAGCAGCAATTCATTTTTTTCGGATGATAAACTTTCATCCTACGTAAGGCATTACTTTGAAAGCATTATACAGGTCGAGTATCCCATATCCAAATATTCCGAAGTACGGAATATTCCGAAATACAGACTTTTTTGAGTGAGATAGTGAAATCTTTGTTTTTGATGACCCAATGTACACAAACTTTGTTTAATACACAAAGTTATTAAAAATATTGTATTAAATGACCTTCAGGCTGTGTGTATAAGGTGTATATAAAACATAAATGAATTGTGTGAATGTACACACTTTGTTTAATGTACAAAGTTATACTTTTTTTGGCTAAAATGACCTTCAGGCTGTGTGTATAAGGTGTATATGAAATATAAATGCATTCTGTGCTTATATTTAGGTCCCATCACCATGATATCTCAGTATGGTATGCAATTATTCAAAAATACGGAAAAACCCGATATCCAAAATATCTCTGGTCCCAAGCATTTTGGATAAGGGATACTCAACCTGTATTAGGATTTTAATTACCTACCGGTAAATCCTTTTCTCGTAGTCTGTAGAGGATGCTGGGGTTCCATTTAGTACCATGGGGGTATATATGGGTCCACTATGAGCTATGGGCACTTTAAGATATTAAGTGTGGGCTGGCTCCTCCCTCTATGCCCCTCCTACCAGACCCAGTCTAGAGGCTGTGCCCGAGGAGACTGACAACTTGGAGAGAAGGATTTTACACAGGTAGGGGCGAGATTCACACCAGCTCACACAAACAAGGCAAACCAAGCTAACTATCTTGAAGACTCAACAATAGCTGAACATTACTGAACCAAGCAACAACGCAGTACTTAACTAAGAACAAAGCAGTACTAAACCAAGTAACCAATGCAGGAAAACGACGCGCAGGGCGGGCGCCCCAGCATCCTCTACGGACTGCAAGAAAATAAGATTTTACTCACAGGTAAATCTATTTCTCGTAGTCCGTAGTGGATGCTGGGACTCCGTAAGGACCATGGGGAATAGCGGCTCCGCAGGAGACTGGGCACAAAAAAATTTTTTTTTAGTACTACCTGGTGTGCACTGGCTCCTCCCACTATGACCCTCCTCCAGACCTCAGTTAGGATACTGTGCCCGGAAGAGCTGACACAAAAAGGAAGGATTTTGAATCCCGGGTAAGACTCATACCAGCCACACCAATCACACCGTATAACGCGTGATACTATAACCAGTTAACAGTATGAAATATAACTGAGCCTCTCAACAGATGGCTCAACAATAACCCTTTAGTTAACAATAACTATATACAAGTATTGCAGACAATCTGCACTTGGGATGGGCGCCCAGCATCCACTACGGACTACGAGAAATAGATTTACCGGTGAGTAAAATCTTATTTTCTCTGACGTCGTAAGTGGATGCTGGGACTCCGTAAGGACCATGGGGATTATACCAAAGCTCCCAAACGGGCGGGAGAGTGCGGATGACTCTGCAGCACCGAATGAGCAAACTCAAGGTCCTCCTCAGCCAGGGTATCAAATTTGTAGTATTTTGCAAAAGTGTTAGACACTGACCAAGTAGCAGCTCGGCTAAGTTGTAAAGCAGAGACCCCTCGGGCAGCCGCCCAAGAAGAGCCCACCTTCCTCGTGGAATGGGCTTTTACAGATTTAGGATGCGGCAGTCCAGCCGCAGGATGCGCAAGCTGAATTGTGCTACAGATCCAGCGAGCAATAGTCTGCTTCGAAGCAGGAGCACCCAGCTTGTTGGGTGCATACAGGATAAATAGCGAGTCAGTTTTCCTGACTCCAGCCGTCCTGGAAATATATTTTCAAGGCCCTGACTACGTCCAGTAACTTGGAATCCTCCAAGTCCCTAGTAGCCGCAGGCACCACAATAGGTTGGTTCAATGAATAACTGATACCACCTTAGGGAGAAACTGGGGACGAGTCCTCAATTCTGCCCTATCCATATGGAAAATCAGATAAGGGCTTTTACATGACAAAGCCGCCAATTCTGACACACGCCTGGCCGAAGCCAAGGCCAACAGCATGACCACTTTCCACGTGAGATATTTCAAATCCACGGTTTTAAGTGACTCAACCAATGTGACTTTAGGAAACCCAACACCACGTTGAGATCCCAAGGTGCCACTGGAGGCACAAAAAAGGGGCTGAATATGCAGCACTCCCTTAACAAATGTCTGAACTTCAGGTAGTGAAGCCAGTTCTTTCTGGAAGAAAATCGACAGAGCCGAAATCTGGACCTTAATGGAACCCAATTTTAGGCCCATAGTCACCCCTGACTGTAGGAAGTGCAGAAATCGACCCAGCTGAAACTCCTCCGTTGGGGCCTTCCTGGCCTCACACCAAGCAACATTTTTCCACCATATGCGGTGATAATGTTTTGCGGTTACATCTTTCCTGGCTTTAATCAGCGTAGGAATGACTTTCTCCGGAATGCCCTTTCCTTTTAGGATCCGTTGTTCAACCGTCATGCCGTCAAACTCAGCCGCGGTAAGTCTTGGAACAGACAGGGCCCCTGCTGCAGCAGGTCCTGTCTGAGCGGCAGAGGCCATGGGTCCTCTGAGATAATTTCTTGAAGTTCTGGGTACCAAGCTCTTCTTGGCCAATCCGGAACCACAAGTATAGTTCTTACTCCTCTCCTTTTTATTATTCTCAGTACCTTGGGTATGAGAGGCAGAAGAGGGAACACATAAACAGACTGGTACACCCATGGTGTCACTAGAGCGTCCACAGCTATCGCCTGAGGGTCCCTTGACCTGGCGCAATATCTTTTAGCTTTTTGTTGAGGCGGGACGCCATCATGACCACCTGTGGCCTTTCCCAACGGTTTACAATCATTTGGAAGACTTCTGGATGAAGTCCCCACTCTCCCGGGTGGAGGTCGTGCCTGCTGAGGAAGTCTGCTTCCCAGTTGTCCACTCCCGGAACACTGCTGACAGTGCTAACACGTGATTTTACGCCCATCTGAGAATCCTTGTGGCTTCTGCCATCGCCACCCTGCTTCTTGTGCCGCCCTGTCGGTTTACATGGGCGACCGCCGTGATGTTGTCTGACTGAATCAGTACCGGCTGGTTTTGAAGTAGGGATCTTGCTTGACTTAGGGCATTGTAAATGGCTCTCAGTTACAGAATATTTATGTGTAGGGAAATCTCCTGGTTTGACCATAGTCCCTGGAAGTTTCTTCCCTGTGTGACTGCCCCCAGCCTCGAAGGCTGGCATCCGTGGTCACCAGGACCCAGTCCTGTATGCCGAATCTGCGGCCCTCTTGAAAATGAGCACTCTGCAGCCACCACAGCAGAGACACCCTGGTCCTTGGAGACAGGGTTATCAGCCGATGCATCTGAAGATGCGATCCGGACCACTTGTCCAACAGGTCCCACTGAAAGGTTCTTGCATGTAACCTGCCGAATGGAATTGCTTTGTAGGAAGCTACCATTTTCCCCAGGACTCGCGTGCAGTGATGCACCGACACCTGTTTTGGTTTCAGGAGGCCTCTGACTAGAGATGACAGCTCCTTGGCTTTCTCCTCCGGGAGAAACTTTTTTCTGGTCTGTGTCCAGAACCATTCCCAGGAACAGTAGACATGTTGTAGGGACCAGCTGTGACTTTGGAATATTTCGAATCCAACCGTGCTGTTGTAGCACTTCCCGAGATAGTGCTACCCCGACCAACAACTGCTCCCTGGACCTCGCCTTTATCAGGAGATCGTCCAAGCATGGGATAATTAAAACTCCCTTTTTTCGAAGGAGTATCATTATTTCGGCCATTACCTTGGTAAATACCCTCGGTGCCGTGGACAGACCGAACGGCAACGTCTGGAATTGGTAATGACAATCCTGTACCACAAATCTGAGGTACTCCTGGTGAGGATGGTAAATGGGGACATGCAGGTAAGCATCCTTGATGTCCAGAGATACCAAGTAATCTCACTCGTCCAGGCTTGCAATAACCGCCCTGAGCGATTCCATCTTGAACTTGAATTTTTTTATATATGTGTTCAAGGATTTCAATTTTAAAATGGGTCTCACCGAACCGTCCGGTTTCGGTACCACAAACATTGTGGAATAGTAACCCCGGCCTTGCTGAAGGAGGTGTACCTTGATTATCACCTGCTGGAAGTACAGCTTGTGAATTGCCGCCAGTACTACCTCCCCTTTCTCCGAGGGCAGCAGGCAAGGCTGATTTGAGGTAACGGCGAGGGGGAGTCGCCTCGAACTCCAGCTTGTATCCCTGTGATACTACTTGCAGAACCCAGGGATCTACCTGTGAGCGAGCCCACTGGTCGCTGAAGTTCCCGAGACGCGCCCCCACCGCACCTGGCTCCACCTGTGGAGCCCCCGCGTCATGCGGTGGACTCAGAGGAAGCGGGGGAAGATTTTTGATCCTGGGAACTGGCTGTCTGGTGCAGCTTTTCCCTCTTCCCTGGTCTCTGTGCAGAAAGTAAGCGCCTTTGACCTGCTTGCTTTTCTGAAGCCGAAACGACTGTACCTGATAATACAGTGTTTTTTTAGGCTGTGAGGAAACCTGAGGTAAAAAAAATTCTTCCCAGCTGTTGCTGTGGATACAAGGTCCCAGAGACCATCCCCAAACAATTCCTCACCCTTATAAAGGCAGAATCTTTTTAAAGTCCGCATCACCTGTCCACTGCCGGGTCCCTAATACCCTCCTGGCAGAATGGACATTGCATTAATTCTGGATGCCAGCCGGCAATATCCCTCTGTGCAGCCCTGATATACAAGACGACGTCTTTTAATATGCTCTATGGTTAGCAAAATAGTATCCCTGTCCTGACAGGGTAACAGACCACGCTGCAGCAGCACTATCCATGCTGAGGCAATTTCAGGTCTCAGTATAGTACCTGAGTGTGTATATACAGACTTCAGGATAGCCTCCTGCTTTTTATCAGCAGGCTCCTTCAAAGTGGCCGTATCCTAAGACGGCAGTGCCACCTTTTTTGACAAACGTGCAAGCGCCTTATCCACCCTAGGGGATATCTCCCAACGTGACCTATCCTCTGGCGGGATAGGGTACGCCATCAGTAACTTTTTAGAATTTACCAGTTTCTTATCGGGGGAACCCGCGCTTCTTCACACACTTCATTCACTCATCGGATGGGGGAACAAAACACTGGCTGCTTTTTCTCCCCAAACATAAAACCCCTTTTTTAGTGGTACTTGGGTTAATGTCAGAAATGTGTAACACATTTTTTATTACCGAGATCATGCTACGGATGTTCCTAGTGGATTGTGTATATGTCTCAACCTCATCGACACTGGAGTCAGACTCCGTGTCGACATCTGTGTCTGCCATCTGAGGTAGCGGGCGTTTTTGAGCCCCTGATGACCTTTGAGACGCCTGGGCAGGCGCGGGCTGAGAAGCCGGCTGTCCCACAGCTGCTACGTCATCCAGCCTTTTATGTAAGGAGTTGACACTGTCGGTTAACCTTCCACCTATCCATATTGCCGTGTCAACACGGGTCAGTGTGCGATGTGAAAGCACTCTGCCGGAATTAGCGGGTCGCCGGACCAGGTATAAAAGAAGGATTATACCCGGGTTGAATACCGGGTGCGGTGCAGTGTGAATGGGAGCCGCGTCGATGCGACACGGTTCCCATTCACAGCGTAGGGAGAGACGGCGCAGGAGATGAGCTCATCTCCCAGCGCCGCCTCCACCCCCTGCTGCTATGGCAACCGACCCGGTATATTGCCGGGTCGGAAAGCCAGCAGAGGGGAGCAAATGCCGGATCCCACCCGGTAAGTACACATTTCTTTTACCGGGTGGGATCCGGCATTTGCGATCTGAATGCGGTATAACTGACTTGGCTACGTCCAAGATTGCGTGTCTCCCAAAAACTAATCCTCCTGCTCCGAAGGCTAAAATCACCACCTTTCGTTCCTTTCGACCTCCAGGGAAAGCAAAGGGTCAAGCATATCCGCGACAGGCTCGTGCTTCCAACACCACTAAGCCTAAATCTAAACAATCCTGGGCTGCTCGTCAGCCTGCTTCTAAACAAGACAAGCCTGCTGCATGACGGGGAGAGCCTCCCCCTGGGAAACCCCAGGGTGGGAGGCCGACATCGCAAGTTCGCCCAGGCCTGGTTAAAAACCACTTCAGATGCCTGGGTGCGTGAAGTTGTCCCTCACAGGTACGCAATCTCTTTCAAGAGCCATCCCCATCGCCAGTTCTGTTCAACGGTAATCCCCTTGGATCAGCTGAAAGCGCAAGCTCTATACCTGGTTGTACAATCCCTCCTGGAAACAGGATTGCTAGTGCCGGTATCTCTGTCCCAGAGAGGCAGGGGTTACTATTCGACCCTATTTCTTGTTCCGAAACCAAAGGGGTCTTTCCGGCCTATCCTCTACCTCAAATCATTGAACAAGTTTGTGGGTGTGTCCAAATTTTGTACGGAAACCCTGCACTCTTGTGCTGGCCATATAACCCGAGGACAATATGGTATCCCTGGACATACAGGATGCTTACCTGCACATACCTATTGCCATTTCGCATCAGCAATATCTGTGGTTTGCTATTGGCAACCTTAATTTTCAATTCCAGGCTCTGCCATTTGGACTGGCCACGGCTTTTCACCAAGGTCACGGCCTTGATGACGGCTTTCCTCCGTCGTCAGGGAATCAGGATCCTGACGATTCTGCCGAACTCCCAAGATGTCCTCCTCAGTGAACTGGAGTTGTCGGTCCAATTCCTACAAGCCCACGGGTGGCTCATCAATTGGAAGTCCTCGCTGGTCACTGCTTGATGCATGGTGCACCTGGGGGCGCTGCTCGCCACACAGCCAAAGACTGTTTGTCTCCAGAGAAGGTCCTGAAACTTCAGGACAAGATCAGATACTTCCTCTATCGCCACAGGGTGTCGATACACTCGGCGATGCAAGTACTAGGCCTCATGGTGTCGGTTTTCGACATGGTAGGGTACACACAATTTCATTTCCGCCCACTGCAGCGGTTAATCCTTTCCAAGTGGGACGACCTGCCTCATCGGATAAGGTCTCAAATGATTTCCTTGACTCCGGAGGTTCATCTGTCACTGAGCTGGTGGCTACAGAACCAACAGTTGAACAGGGGCCGTCCCTTCTGGATCTCCAACTAGGTTCTCCTGACAACGGACGCCAGTCTGCGAGGTTGGGCTGCGGTGTTGGAGCAACACTCCCTCCAGGGTCAGTGGACCAGGGAGGAATCTCTCCTCCTGATAAACATTCTGGAATTGTGGGCAGTATTCAATGCGTTGACACTGGTCCTGCCTCTGGTACAGAACAGGCCTGTTCAAGTACAATCCGACAACGCCACGGTGGCGTACATAAATCATCAAGGCGGCATTCGAAGCCGCATGGCAATGATCCAAGTGTCAAAAATCCTCCAATGGGTGGAACACCATCTACCAGCCTTATCGGCAGTGTTCATTCTAGGAGTCCTCAATAAGATGTTACAAAACATAGCAGAAAAATATATAGAAACAGTATACAGGGTTTGTATAGTAAGCTCTGCAAAATGGTAAAGAACTACAAACCATTTCCTTTTCTTAGCCTTGTCTTCTGGTTTTCCTTATTTCTATTTTTCCCTGTAATGATTCCTAACCACAGCTACCTTCTTATACTTTATCTTTAGTCCTTTTGTTGCCCTGCCCTTTTTCAGTTATTCTCCTCATATTTTATATTTTTAATATTAAATCTACTCCACTTCCAAGAATCATTATCCTCCTTCCACAATATCCTTTACCTCCAGATGATTAATCACAATATGCACTTTCCTCTTATATTCTGTTACCTTGTAGCCTCTCTGGACTTGATGCATTAGTAGGTGTTTTGTCATTCACTTTAAAAGCTGGAAACTTCTGGCTTTGGTCACCCTTTGTTACAGAGGGGCAGATGTTTTAACCTGGAGAAGGCATAAGGAAGTGATAAACCAGTGATAAGGCAAAGGTGATAAAGGCACCAGCCAATCAGATCCTGTTAATTTGCATATTGGAAATGATTGGCTGGTGCCTTTATCACCTTGCACATATCACTGGTTTATCACTTCCATATGCCTTCTACAGGTTAATACATCTGCCCCAGAGTCTGTAAATATTTTCCAAAACACTTAATAATGTAGTATAAAAACAAAACAAAATAAAAAAACAGAACTTCATAAACAGATTTCTTTCAAAGTACCTTGGGGAATATGTGATGGTGTACCACTAGGCACCAGCTGTTTTTTTGCAATGAGGGATCCCATTTTATTCAACTGTTCTGCTGGAAATAACGGTTTTGTGCTTCTCCTCTCAGGAACTGTGGATTAAACCACAAATTTAAATGTGAAATTATTCAGTATTACAGGGTCTGCTTTAAAACAAATTCTTTAAACTAAAAAAAAAGTAAATTGGTCTTATTTAAAACATTTTTTCTCTATCTGAAACCAGATACCTGGATGTATCTTGTCTGTGGCGTGTGTTGGGAAGTAAGTTGATTGAGTGGTTGAGTCTGGAACCTGTATCTGGCAGTAAGTTGTGGTTTCTGCAACAGAGTAATTCAGTAAGCAAAATGTTAAAACTAAAATTTCAAATAAGTCTTTCACATTTGAAGATGGATAAGAAAAATAATCTGAATAAGATTCTGGGTAGCAGGTGTCAAACTATTTTTACTTAATATTAGGCTTAATGAATTAGCCACTAAAAATGAATTTATGAAATTGAACTCATTCGTTTAGTCTCACTACTCTCCTGCACTAAAATTTGGGAGCAGGAGAAAAACGAGATTTATGGTAAGAACTTACCATTGTTAAATCTCTTTCTGCGAGGTACACTGGGCTCCACAAGGAATGACATTGGGGTGTAGAGTAGGATCTTAATCCGAGGCACCAACAGGCTCAAAGCTTTGACCTTCTTCCCAATATGCATAGAGCCGCCTCTTATATCACCCCGCCTCCGTGCACAGAAGCTCAGTTTTGTTAACCAGCCCAATGCAGTAGCAGGTAAGAGAGACGACAACCGCTAGTAGCCACATATACCACACTCTCACGACAGGAGAAAGTGTCAGTGGCTAATGCCATACCAACCCAAAAAAGTGAAGTGTGTCAGGGCGGGCACCTTGTGGAGCCCAGTGTACCTCACAGAAAGAGAATTAACAATGGCAAGTTCTTATCATGAATCTTTGCTGCTGCGGGGGTACACTGGGCTCCACAAGAAAAGACATTGGGCATGTCCTAATGCAGTTCCTTATGGGAGGGGACGCACTGTAGCGGGCACAGGAACCCGGCGTCCAAATGAAGCATCCTGGGAGGCGGAAGTATCTAAGGCATAGAACCTTATGAACATGTTCACTGAGGATCACGTAGCTGCCTTGCACAATTGTTCAAGGGTCACACCACGGCGGGCCGCCCAAGAAGGTCCAACCGACCAAGTAGAATGGGCCTTGATGGTAGCAGGAGCTGGAAGTCCAGCCTGTACATAAGCACGTGCAATCACTATTCAAATCCATCTGGCCAGGTCTGCTTGTGAGCAGGCCAGCCACATTTGTGAAAACCAAACAGAACAAAGAGAATCTGACTTCCTAATGGAGGCAGTTCTCTTCACGTAGATACAGAGAGTCCGTACCACATCCAAAGACCGTTCTTTGGAAGACAAATCAGGAGGACAAAGGCTGGAACGACAAGCTCCTGATTAAGGTGGAAAGAAGACACCACCTAAGGTAAATACCTGGGACGTGTTCTAAGAATCGCAGATCACTGTGAAAAATCAGATATGGTGACCCACAAGAGAAGGCACCCAAATCTGACACCCGTCAAGCAGAGGCAATAGCTAGCAAAAACAATACCTTAAGAAAAATCCACTTAAGGTCTGCATATTCAAGAGCTCAAATGGAGACCCTTGCAATGCCTCCAGAACCACCGGAGCCAAGGAGCCACCGGCGGTACATAAGGAGGTTGAATCCGCAACACACCCTGAGTGAACGTATGCATATCAGGTAATGTCACAATATTTCTTTGAAACCATACCGACAAGGCAGAAATATGAACCTTGATGGAGGCCAGACGAAGGCCCAAGTCCACGCCTTGTTGTAAAAAGGCCAAACGTTTGGGCATACTAAACTTGTAAGCGTCATGATTGTTAGATGCGCACCAAGCAAAGTAAGAATTCAAGACCCTATGATAAATCAGAGCAGAAGCCTGTTTCCGGGCCTTCAACATGGTTTGAATGACCGCCTCAGAAAATCCTTTGGCCTTAAGACGGAAGCTTCAAGAGCCATGCCGTCAAAGCTAATCGGGCTAAATCCTGAAACGATTCAGGGGCCCTGAACGATGAGATCTGGGAGCTGCGGAAGTAGAAGGACACACTATCGAGAGACCCTGAAGGTCTGAGAACCAGTGCCGTCTGGACCACGCTGGAGCGTTCAGAAGTAGGATTCTGCCTTCTTGCTTGAACTTCCTTATTACTCTGGGTAGGAGTGACACCGGAGGGAACAAGTATGGCAGCCGAAAGTTCCATGGAATTGCCAGTGCGTCCACGAACGCTGCTTGAGGATCCCTTGTCCTTGCTCCGAAGACCGGAACCTTGTGATAGTGTCGAGACATCAGGTCCACATCTGGAAGACCCCACTTGTCCACTAGGAGTTGAAACACTTCTGGATGGAGGCTCCATTCTCCGGCATGTACGTCCCGACGACTGAGAAAGTCTGCTTCCCAGTTTAGGACCCCCGGAATGAACACTGCCGATATGGCTGGCAGATGGCATTTTTCCCACTGAAGAATCCGTGATACTTCCCTCATTGCCATGCGGCTTCGAGTGCCGCCTTGATTTATGTACGCCGACTATACTTGAACAGGTCTGTTCTGTATCACAACGCTGGGCCAAGTTCAATGAGTTGAACACCGCCTGAAACTACAGAATGTTTATCGGGAGGAGACACGCCCCCTTGGTCCACCGACCCGGAAGGGAGTGTTGCTCCAACACCACGCCCCAAACCCTCAGACTGGCGTCCGTTGTCAGAAGAACTCAGTTGGAGATCCAGAAGGGACAACCCCTGCTCAAGTCGTTGGTCCTGAAGCCACCAGCTCAGTGACAGACGGACCTCCGGAGACAATGAGATCATATGAGACCTGATCCGGTGAGGCAGGCCATCCCACTTGGCAAGAACCAGCCTTTGGAGAGGGTGGAAATGGAATTGAGCGTACTCCACCATGTTGAAAGCAGACACCATGAGACCAAGCACTTGCACTGCCGAATGTATCGACACTTGCAGACGAGATAGGAAGCATCGAATCCTGAAGCTTCAGGACTTTCTCCTGAGACAAGAACAACCGCTGGTTGTGATTGTCAAACAACGCTCCCAGGTGCACCATGCTCTGAGCAGGGACCAGGAAGGATTTCTTCCAGTTGACGAGCCACCCGTGGGCTTAGAGAAACTGGATAGTCAGACTCAGATGACGTAGGAGAATCTCTGGTGAATTTGCCAGGATCAACAAGTCGTCCAAATACGGTAGGATCCTGACCCCTTGACGACAGAGTAGAGCCGTCATTACCGCCATAACCTTGGTGAAGACTCGCAGAGCCGTGGTCAAACCAAAAGGTAACGCCCGAAACTGGTAATTGGAGGTTACCAACCGCAAACCTCAGGTACTGCTGATACGACACTGCAATGGGAATATGCAGGTTAGCATTCAGTATGTCCAGAGAGACCATATAGTCACCTGGCTCCAAGGCCAGAACAATAGAGCGAAGAGTTTCCATACGAAACTTGGAGACATTCACAAATTTGTTCAAGGACTTGAGATTGAGAATGGGCCACGAAGACCCATTTGGTTTCGGGACTAGGAACAGCGGTGAATAGTACCCCTTGCCTCACTGAGCCACCTGTACTACCAACTCCTGTGTCCAGGAGGGACTGTACCACCGAATGAAGAGTATTTGCCTTCACCTGATCCGAAGGGACGTCTGTCAGGCAAAATCGATGAGGGGGATGATTCTTGAAGGATACGGCGTAACCTTGAGTGACGACTTCCCGTACCCAGGCATCGGAAGTGGTCTTCAACCATTCGAGGGTAAACCCTAGAAGTCGGCCCCCCACCCTGGGTTCCCCCAGACGGAGGAACACCCCGTCATGCGGCAGGCTTGTCAGTTTTGGAAGCAGGCTGACGGGCAGCTCAGGCCCGTTTGGGTTTGAGCTTATTGGATTTGGAAGAGCGAACCTGTTTTGGGTACGCCTGACCTTTTACTTTTCCTGAAGGACGAAAGGAAGTACTCTTAGCCTACGGCACCAAAGGAGCAGTAATAGGAAGACATGCTGTTTTAGTAGATGCTAAGTCATCCACTATCTTGTCAAGATTTCCTCCAAAAAGAATGTCTCCTTTGAAGGGGAGTACCTCCAGGGTTTTCTTAGAGTCCATGTCCACAGACCAGGACTGTAACCAGAGAATTCGGTGAGCCAAAATGGACGTAGTAGAAGCCATGGCCGCTAAAATACCAGCATCAGAAGCCGCCTCTTTAATGTAATAAGACGCTGTAACAATATACGACAGGCATTGTCTAGCATGATCAGAAGCATTGGAAGGCAACTCCGCCTCCAGCTCTTGAGCTCACGCTTCCAAAGCTTCTGCAGCCCATGTTGCTGCAATAGTGGGCCTATGCACCACACAGTTTAGGGTGTAGATTGCCTTCAAACAACCCTCCACACACTTGTCCGTCGGCTCTCTCAAGGACGTGTCGGCAGAGCTGAGGATACTACCAGCCGCGCCACTTGCGTAACCACTGGCGTAACCACTGGCGGAGGGTGTTTACCAATTTTTACTAAGCTCCTCAGTGAGGGGGTAGCGAGCCAGCATCTTCTTGTGAGGCGTGAACTTCTTTCCTGGATTATCCCAGGACTCCTGACAAATGTCAACTAAATGGTCAGAGTGAGGTAAAACTTGTTTAACAACCTACTGACGTTTAAACCTGTCCGGTTTCTTAGGGGCAGTTTCAGGCTCCGGTTCATCATCAACCTGAAGAATGAGCCTGATAGCCTCTAACAAGTCAGGAACATCCACCTGAGAAACAACTTCCCCCATCAGAAGAATCAGTATCAGAATCTGTGGGGTCCGTATAAGCGCCATCCTCATCAGACGAGGTGTCTGGGATGTGGGTGGATTGTGAGGAAGTAATTGTCCGCTTAAAGAACCCATTGGTCTTAGGCTGGTGAGGGTTAGACTTTTGAACAGTCAGTGATTGGTTCAATTGCTGTAACTGATTGGACAGTTGATCTGCCCATGGTGGGTTAACCGCAGGGACCATAAGCGATTGTACTGGTACAGGAGGGTCCATAGGGGGCTTTAGACTAGTTACCAGCGTATTCAATAGCGCGGAGAAGGTAGCTCAAGGTGGGTCATTTTGCATCCTCGTTGCTACAGTCCCACTGGAGGGTAATGAACCCCCAGAACCTGAACCCTCAGCTGCTATGTTATCCTCAAAGTGTCTGCAGCGTCAACACCACGCAATGTGGGATCAGCCCCAGCTCCGTTGCCCTTTGTAGCGGACATAATCAAAAGCTAAATGCAAGGCAACATAGTACAATATCAGCAGCACAATATCTGGCAAGAACCCCCTGTTCAGTGTATTAGCACAAACAGGGAATTCGAGAGGTGTATGGTGACTAAAAATCACAGAGGAAAATACACACTGAGTATATCCTGTGAACTGCCTATATTATGATAAACCTGACACACTTAGCCCACTCGGGTTATAAAATATAGGTATAGCAATCTGAGTGAGAGACACAAAATGGAGGTCACACAGCAGCTATATGAACACACAGTCAGAGTTTGTACAATGAAGAAATTATGAAATGCAATAAAACTGCACTGGATTAGCAATACAGAGTAGTAATATGTATACCTATACACTTAATAGATATAACAATACACAGTAGAGACTGGATGTATATCACAGGGTACTTGTAGTAAATAACTGACTAAATGCACTTTTTCTTAACTAATACTGTCAGTAGACATGTAGAATACTTAAGTGTCTTGTAAAATGCACAGCACTGACAGGCAGCCGGCTTTACAGAGGAGGATTTGCCCAAACAGTCCAAGGATTAGCTCTGCTTGCTATAATGGCGCCCAAACGCTGACAGGGAGTGAGGGAGAGAGAGAGATATGCAGTTCCAGGGCGGGATCATTTACTCTAAATGGCACCCTGGCGCTGAAGGAGGGGCTACAGGTCAAAGCCTTATACACCTGCTGGACTTCTCCACCGGGTACTGGGGGCATAGCAAAATGGTTTTATGAGAGAAAACCGACCTGTACCCATGCCCTGGTGGTCTAGTAGGGTCCCTGTACTACCAGTGTCCACGCTGGCGTGGAATCCAATTTTCAGCGGGTCCCGTTGAGGGCACCCCTTATCTCCTCCCTGTAGTGCGGCTACGCGATCCCGTAGAGCAGCGGTCGTGTGTGTGACTAACAATGAAGAAAGCCGGAGCCTCCGCTGTAGGTACCAGGGCGCGGGAGTGTACAGCGCCGCTGGGGGAGGTGATGGAGCTGCAGCAGGAGATGTCTGACTAACATCTAACACTGTCAGTGTCTCTGCTGCAGCCTTGAAGTCTTCAAAATTATTTAAAAGCTTCTCTAAGGGCTGCTGGAGCAGCCCCGTTAAGTGCCTGCTCACTGCATGGCACCAACTACAAAACTGAGCTCCTGTGCATGAAGGTAGGGGTGATATAGGAGGCGGCGCTTTGCATCTTGGGAAGAAGGTCAAAGCTTTTAGCCCGGTGGTGCCACGGATCAAGATCCTACTCTACACCCCAATGTCATTCCATGTGGAGCCCAGTGTACCCCGCAGCAGAAATAGGATTTTAATTACCTACCGGTAAAACCTTTTATCGTAGTCCTTAGGGGATACCGCAAATCCACTTAGTACCATGGGGTATAGACTGGTCCACTAGGAGCCATGGGCACTTAAAGAATTTGATAGTGTGTGCTGGGTCCTCCCTCTATGCCCCTCCCACCAGACTCCGTTCAGAAACTGTGCCCGAGAAAATGGACATACGTTGAGAAAAGATAGATAAGAAAAGTGGTAAGATTACGAACAAGCATACACAGAACAATAGGAAAGCCATGCTAACCAAACTTGAAACCAGGAACAGCAACAGATGAACCACACAACATTACTGAACCAAGTAACAGTGCAGGGCGCCCAGTATCCCCTATGGACTACGAGAAAAGGAATTATCGGTAGGTAATTAAAATCCTATTTTCTCTTACGTCCTGGGGGATACTGGTAAATCCATTTAGTACCATGGGGAAGTACTAAGGCTCACCAACTGGGTGGGAGAGTGCCGAGGTTCCTGCAGAACTGATTGACCAAACTGAAGGTCCTTAGAGGCCAAAGTATCAAACTTGTAAAACTTAGCAAACGTGTTTGAACCTGACCAAGTACCTGCTCGGCAGAGCTGTAAGGCAGAGACACCCCGGGCAGCTGCCCGAGAAAAACCCACCGACCTAGTAGAGTGGGCCTGTACAGATTTTGGGACCGATAAGCCTGCTGGATATAGTGAGCCTGATCCAGCGAGCAAATTGACTGCTTCGAAGCAGGACACCCAATTTTACTGGGATCATAGAGAACAAACAGCGAGCACGATTTCCTGTGACGAGCTCTGCTCTTTACATACACTTCAAAGCCTTAACAACATCCAAAGACTTTGAAGTAGCAAAGGTGTCTGTAACAACCGGAACCACAAAAGGTTGGTTGATGTAAAATGCAGACACCACCTTAGAAAGAAATTGCTGACGAGTTCGGAGTTCAGCTCTGTCCTCATGGAAAATCAAATATGGACTTTTGCGAGACAAAGTTCCCAGCTCCGACACACGTCTTGCTGAAGCCAAGGCCAACAGTGTGACGGTCTTCCATGTAAGATATTTTACGTCCACCTCCTGCAGAGCCTAAAACCAGTTCGATTGGAGGAAATGCAGTACCACATCGAGATCCAAAGGTGCCGTGGGAGGCACGAAGAGGGGTTGGATGTGCAGAACACCTTTCAAGAACGTCTGGACCTCAGGGAGAGAAGCCAACTGTTTCTGAAAGAAAATGGATAAGGTCAAAATCTGTACTTTTATGGAGCCCAGACACAGGCCCACATCCACTCCAGCTTGTTGAAAAAGCAGGAAACGTCCTAGATGGAAATCTACTGCAGAAAAATTTCTGCTCTCAGACCAAGAGACGTAATTCTTCCAAATGCTTAGACATTACCACCTTTCTGGCTTGGATCATAATCGGGATAACCTTGTTAGGGATCCCTCTCCTGGCTAGAATCAGCCGTTCAACATGCCATTAAATGTAGCCACGGTAAGTCCTGATAGACGAACGGGCCCTGTTGCAGAAAATCCTTGCGAAGAGGTAGAGGCAACGGATCTTCAAGGAGCATCTCCAGAAGATCCGCGTACCAGGCCCTTCTTGGCCAGTCCAGAGTAATTGGAATTGCTTGAACCTTTTCCCTTTTTATTCTTTTTAGAATTCTTGGATGCAGAGGAAGTGGAGGAAACACATACACCATCTGATAGACCCATGGAGTCGTCAGGGTGTCTACCGCCACCGCCTGTGGGTCTCTTGACCTGGAACTATACCGCTTGAGCTTCTTGTTGAGATGAGGCCATCATGTCGATCTGTGGATATCCCCATCGACTTGTCAAGCACCTGAACACCTCCGGGTGCAGGTTGTGTCTGTGGAGTTGGTCTGCTTCCCAGTTGTCTACTCCCCGAATGAAGACAGCTGACAACGCCACAACATTTTTTTCTGCCCAGAGGAAAATTCTTGACACCTCCGACATTGCCGCTGTGCTTTTTCGTTCCGCCCTATCTGTTAATGTACGTCACATTGTCCGACTGGACCTGAATGGCCCGATCTTAAAGAAGATGTGAGGCCTACAGAAGGGCGTTGTATACGGCCATGAGTTCCAGAATATGGATTGGAAGGACGACTTCCTGACTTGACCAACTTCCTTGAAACTGCACCCCGAGTGACTGCTCCCCCAACCACTGAGGCTTGCGTCTGTGGTTAGCAGAATCCAGTTCTGAATTTCGAACCTCTACGAGGTGAGAAGTCTGTAGCCACCACAGAAGGGAGATCCTGGATTTTGGAGACAGACGGATCCTCTGGTGCATGTGAAGATGCGATCCGGATCATTTGTCCAACAGATCGAGCTTGAAGGGCCTTGCGTGAAACCTTCCGTATTGAAGATCCTCGGAAGAGGCACCATTTTCACCAGAAGACAAATGCACAGATGCACCGATATCCGGGTTGGCTTCAGGACATACCGAACCATCGACTGGATTACCAATGCTTTTTCCAACGGAAGGAACACCTTCTGCGACTTCATATCCAGTATCATTCCCAGGAATGGAAGCCTCAGTGTTGGCTCTAGGTGAGATTTCGGAAGATTCAGAATCCACCCATGATCCTGGGGAAGTTGGCGGAGAGAGCAATGCTGTCCAGCAACCTTTCCCTGGACGGTGCTTTTATCAGGAGATCGTCCAGGTACGGAATTATGTTCATCCCCTGCTTGCGGAGGAGAAACATCATCTCTGCCATCACCTTGGTGAACACCCTCAGTGCCGTGGAGAGACCAAATGGCAGGGCGTGGAACTAGTAGTGACAGTCCTGCAGTGCAAACCGTAGATAAGCCTGATAAGGCGGCCAGATCGGAATGTCAACGTATGCATCCTTGATATCCAGAGAGACTAGGAATTCCCCTTCCTCCAGACCTGAGATCACCGCTCTCAGAGACTCCATCTTGAATTTGAACACTCGTAAATACAGGTTCAACGACTTCAGGTTAAAAATCGGTCTTACCGAACCGTCCGGATTCGGTACTACAAACAAGTTGGAATAGTACCCCTTGTTTAACTGATGAGATGGAACTGGAACAATGACGTGAGTCTGTTCCAGTTTCTGGATGGCATGTTGTAAACTGGCAAGCCTGACTTGAAGAATCTGTGAGGTGGGAGCTCTAGGAACTCAAGCCTGTAGCCCTGGGAAAAAAGATTTACGACCCAGGGACCCTGCCACGAATTTGAAAAGATCCGACTGAAGAATAGCTGGCGTGCTCCCCCTGACAGCCTTCCAGGCATTGCGGTCCACCGTCATGCTGAAATCTTTGAGGAAGCATAGCCTGAGCTCTGTTCCTAAGCACCTGCTGTTGCTGGTTTGCGTGGTTTACCTCTTGCGCCGCTGGAGGACGCAGAAGCACCTCTGGATTTGCTCTTGAACTTGGCCGTCCGAAAGTACTGTAACTTAGAAGCTGAATAAGTCTTCTTTGTTGGGGGGCTACGGAAGGAAAATACGTAGACTTAACCGCAGTAACAGCGGAGATCTTAGTTATCGTGTTGAGCCAATAAAGAAAAGTGGGTCCCAGTGACCCCTAACTTTTAAAAATTGGGGTCCTACCTGTGCATTTCTGGGTCCCATCAATGAAGGTTCTTATTAATCTTATTACTGATTCAAATATAAAAATACAGACTTTATTTGGACATTAAAAAAAAGTGTTGCAAGGGGAGGGGGGAGACATTGCTGCTGGGCTGTGTAGCATACAGCACCAAAGCTGCACAGTAACTATACATTTTGGTGCCCTACGTCAGAAAGTGAATTGGTGCTCCCCCTCTAAGACGGCAAAGCACGGATAGTGCACGCCAAAGGCGTGCTACAAAAATTTAGGGGCATGGCTTCGTGAGGAGGGGGTGTGGCCCCATAAAAATGCCAATTCACATTACAACACAGTAGTGCCGCTTATACACACTGCGCCAGGTGGAACCTCCTATACACACTGTGTCAGATAGAGCACATTATACTGTACATATTGCGCCAGATATAGCATGTTCTACACTTTGCGCCAGGTAGAGCACACTAGACACACTGCACCAGCTAGAGCACGCTAGACACACTGCACCAGCTAGAGCACGCTAGACACACTGCACCAGCTAGAGCACGCTAGACACACTGCACCAGGTAGAGCACGCTAGACACACTGCACCAGGTAGAGCACGCTAGACACACTGCACCAGGTAGAGCACGCTAGACACACTGCACCAGGTAGAGCACGCTAGACACACTGCACCAGGTAGAGCACGCTAGACACACTGCACCAGGTAGAGCACGCTAGACACACTGCACCAGGTAGAGCACGCTAGACACACTGCACCAGGTAGAGCACGCTATACACACTGCACCAGGTAGAGCACGCTATACACACTGCACCAGGTAGAGCACGCTATACACACTGCACCAGGTAGAGCACGCTATACACACTGCACCAGGTAGAGCACGCTATACACACTGCACCAGGTAGAGCACGCTATACACACTGCACCAGGTAGAGCACGCTATACACACTGCACCAGGTAGAGCACGCTAGACACATGGCACAAGGTAGAGCACAGACTGGCGGGCAATAAAGGGAGACACCGCAGGCTATTACTGGCTGGAAAGTGTTCTAGAAAAGGAGTGTGACCTTGCTAAGAGGAGGAGTGGCCTCAAGACATGTATGTATCCCTTTCCATCACTCAAACAGAAAAGGCGACAGATAATTATTGAATTATTAAAAATGAGCCATAAACATACAATAATGTGGGCCCAGTGTGACCTCACATACTAAAGAAATGCAAGAGAACACAGGAAACACAGTAAGGCTACCCACATTCATGGCATGGCACACAGTAGGATACTAAATAGCAACCTCCTGTAGCATACAGAATAAGAGTTCTGTTGCAGGGAAGGGCCACTTACATCAGCTGCAAATTTAGGTGTAATCTGTGTGGGGACACTCCTGGATAAACCAGATGTTACAGGAGTTTGGAGGTGGGAGCAGAGCTGGGACAATAAGTAATGACTCAGCCTGTTGCAGGAGGTGGGAGACCTTATGGGTAACCCCCGGGTACAGGACACTAAACAAGAGGCTGTTGCAGTTAGCAGGCTGGGGGACAGCCAGATCACAGCACTGTGTGATGGAAGAGACTGTCACTCAGAGCCTACGGCTGCCAGAGGGTAAGTGTTAGAATGCAGCTTAGCAGGGCAACGTGTTGGTGTGCTGAGCAGCCTCCGCTATGCAGTTGTACAGGCCAGTGTCCAGTGGGGTTGGTTGCGGAACTTCTGTTGAGCTGTGGCGGGATGTGAAGCAGGGATCGCGAGGTGCAACAGCGGAAAGTCAACACCAGTTACAGAAGAGGGACTGCAGTGACGGGGTTATGTCCGGCTGATCCCCCAGAGGACTGCGGGTCAGCCGGGCAGGTGAATGAGAAGAAACTGCTGGAATTGGTGTCAGGCAGTGGAGAATCTCTCGTGGGCTGATGCAGAAAACTACATGAAGACGCGCACTTCTGTATCCAGGCCACGCCCCCTCCCTTTATTCTAATAGTGCCTTTCATTTTCTGAACAGTGTGTGCCGGCCCTGCCTCCTGTGGGCTGGGTTGTGGCCAGGCACCTAGCCCTTCTCTATGCCTTCCCCCTGTTTGTCGGCTTGCCTAGCTCCGCTTAAGTGCAGATGCACGCAAGGCGCACCGGCATTTCAAAAACGGCAAGGTGGATATCAACGTGTAAAAATCAGATTCAGATGAGCGCGTCCTGTGGGACCTGCTCATCTTGTAAATGTGAGGCCCAGGTGGCTGTTTTGGGGTAAAATACGCACCATAGCGCGTTTTTGCGATCCCTGGATCCATTTGTCTAATTCATCTCCGAACCAGGCCTCTCCTGTGAATGGCAGGACTTCCGCGCCTTTCCTAGAATCCGCATCAGCAGTCCACTGGAGTAGCCACAGACCCCTACGTGCCGACACCGCCATAGCAATAGTGCGTGCGTTAAGCAAGCCTATTTCCTTTATGGCTTCCACTATAAAGTTCGCAGAGTCCTGTATATGCTGCAGGAGTAAGACGACATCCCCCCTAGATAAGGAATCTAACCCCTCAATTAGCTTACCTGACCATTTAGCAATAACTTTAGTGATCCACGCACATGCAATAGTGTGTCTTTGGGCAGCTGTGTACAATGATTTGAGAGTAGTCTCAATTTACAATCAGCCATGTCTCTCAGGGAGGCTGCACCAGGAACAGGCAATACAATTTTACGTGACAGCCTAGACAATGATGCGTCCACTATAGGTGGATTTTACCATTTTTTCCTATCCTCCAGAGGAAAAGGAAAAGATGAGAGCAACCTTTTAGGGATCTGAAACTTCTTATAAGGATTAACCCATGGCTCTTTGAACAGGGTATTCAATTCCTTTGACGTAGAAAAAGGGACTGAGGACTTCTTTTTTACATTAAAATAAGATTCCTCACACTCCACCGACACCTTATCAGGAATATGCAGAACATCTCTGATAGCCTCTATTCCTTGTGACAGAGCTGCATTCCCCCCCCCCCCCCTCCCCCTCCACCATGTCTGACCTGTCAGTCAGACTGCAGGATATGGGTCAGAGACCGATTTTGCAGACAAATGGGAGGGGACCGAGTCTCTATTCATAAACTCAACCACGGTTTGTTCTAAGTCTTCTTTCTCACTGCGGGACAATTTTGAAGAAAGAGTTGAGATCATTCCCTTAAGAGAATTAACCAATTCCGGTTCAGCCCGGCTAGTCTGTGAACCCTGAGTACCCAGTAGTGAGCCCCCTGGTGAAGAGGAAAACTCTGAGGTACAAGACACACACTCTCTGCCTGACATAATGTAATGCGACAGTACATACACAGGAAAGGTTAAGCACAATTAACCCACAAAGCGCCCTTCAGGGGGAGACATGTTTGGAGCCAGCCCCCACCGCGCCCTTATCGCTAATGCCAAGCTTAGCCGGGTCGCAGACTAAGTACCCCGATAGGGGACTTGGTACACTAATAGTCGCTCCCCCCTTCTATGACCCCCTGGTACCACTAAGGTAATCTTGAGTCACACAGGAGGAGCTGCTAGTCCCTGTCCTGTCAGCGTGTGTCCACTGCAGAGTAAAATGGTGCTGGTGAGCTGCTGGATCCTCTCGTAGTGAAGCCCCGCCCCTTCAATGGCGCACGGTCTTCCCGCATTTTTTATACTGGCTGAGGAATCTGGTGCTTAAAATGGAGAAAACTATTTCAAGGCTGTAGTGCCAGTGTGGGTACTGGTACAGTGTACGGGGACGCAGTCGTGTACTGTGTCCGGAGACGTATTCCGCCCCATGTAGAAGCCGTGCGTCTCCGTACTCTCATGCCGCCATAATGGCCGGCGTCCCGCTAGCCGGGTTGCCGGCTTATTACTCACCACTCTTCATTCTTCTGGCTCTGTTAGGGGCGGCGGCAAGCTGCGGGACTGTGCGCTCGCCGTGGTGGGACTTGCCAATAGGTCCCTCAGGAGCTCAGTGTCCTGTCAGCGGGGAACGGGACCATTAACCCCCCCTAAGTCCCACGAAGCAGGCAGGCTGGTGCCAACCAGCCCTACCTGAAAACAACAAACAAAAAGAAATGCAGAAAACTCTTCAGGAGCTTCCTTCGGCGTGACCAGATCCTCCAGGCACATTTTCTAAACTGAGTCTGGTAGGAGGGGCATAGAGGGAGTAGCCAGCCCACACTATCAAATTCTTAAAGTGCCCATGGCTCCTAATTGACCAGTCTATACCCCATGGTAATAAATGGACCCCAGTATCCTCTAGGACAGTGTTTCCCAACAGCGGTCCTCAACACTAACAGTGCAGGTTTTAGTGATAATCAGGCTTGAACACAGGTGACTTAATTAGTAGCTCATTTATTTTGATTTAACCATCTGTGCTGAAGCCTGGAAATCACTACAACCTGCACTGTTGGTGTGCCTTGAGGACCGCGGTTGGGAATGCCTGCTCTAGGACATAAGAAAAATATATACGTTATGGTAATAACTTACCGTTGATAATTGTATATAGGTTCAACAGGATAACAATGGGATATGATGGAGCGACAGCGGATTGGCACAAGTTTTCAGGCCTCCCAGGATGAAACGGGCCCGTCCATATATCCCTGCCCACTGGCTCAGGCAAATCAGTTGGATTCCAAAGCATCTAGGCAGAAGCATCATGTAGAGCCCTAATCAGGCGAGGAAAACACACATGCACACCATTCCGTACATGAAGGAAGAGGTTAGTGAATAGTAAGATCCTCAAATCAGGTGCGTCAGGGTGGGATCCCTGTGGTACCTGTGGACATAGGAAAAATACCGTTATCAATGGTAAGTTCTTACCATAACGTATATTTCTCCGGTAGGGTCCACAGGTTATCCACAGGATAACAATGGAATTTCCCAAAGCAATTTTATTGGTGGGGACGCTCCTGATTGGACAGGAGAACCATGTGCCCGAATTCAGCATCATGAGAGGCAAAAGTATCCAAGCATAATGTCTAATGAGTGAACAGAGACATTAGCCAAAATAGGGAGATCTGCTTGAGAGTATGCTTTCGAAATCGACATTCGAAGCCCTCTAGCGTCTATTTAGTAGCAGGCCATCCTCTCTTGTGAATTCCGTAGAAAATTAAGAGAATCTGTCTTTCTGATGGCACTTGTGCGATCCACGTAGATCCTTAATGCTTGGACTACGTCCCGCGATGCATCTCCCACAGAAAGTCCCGATACCTGAAAAGCCGGGACTACATTTCCTTCATTAAGGTGGAATTTAGACACCACCTTAGGAAGATACCCAGACACAGTTCTGAGAACTGCTTTATCTGGATAAAAAAACAGAAATGGAGAACATGACAGCGCTCCTAAATCTGACATTCTTCTAGCTGATGCCATAGTCAGTAGAAAGAGAACTTAAGCTGTGAACCATTTACTGCTCTCATTAATTCAGCTATATTCACTGAGCTGATACCTTCTACACGAAGAAGAGTATATAGAGCTTTCATCGTCTGATGAATCATCCTGTGTAGCCTGTGCAGTTGATTTCTCAGCTTGTTTTATTGGAGAAGCTGTTGGGGATACCGTAGGTAGAGAGCTGCCTGTATAGGTTAATAATGAACCATATTCCTGGTATCGAAGCAGTAGGAATAAACCTTTCAGCTATACTGGACAAGGTCTGTGCAAACATCGCCCCAAAGGGGATTTATCTGTACTTGACGTAGATCAGGGACCTGCCTTGTATTATGCGGACAAGCAAACTATTTTACACATCAATCATCCTGTACCAGATCAGAGAGGATAATACAGTTTTGCAAGACAACATGATATGAGTGTTGGTGTTACTGTAAGTGTACTCTCGTCACCTTTGCCGCTCTTAGACATGATAAATAATCAGCACTTTTACAGTGTACTACACAATTTGTGACTCTAACCACTTTATCGTTCTAAAGTGATATCCATCTGACCCCTACCCATGCACCAGCATTGAGGATCAGAAGACCAACTGACACATATATTAAAGTCAGCAATAAACTATAGCAGTCAGTCACATGTTATATATTAGTCATATGAGCAAATCAACTACAAACACATTTTAAAGTATGTAGGAGTACATATTACTGAATTCTGTTTTATACAGATCTTAACGTATTCAGACGCATTGTGAAGAAAACCACAGTAATGTACACAGACTCATATGCAATAGGCACTTAAACTTAACTATTCATACTGACAAAAGTAGATAGAAATTTAGTGCTGTATAACCCGTACTCTGTAGAGTGGGATACAGGGAGACTCACCTCACTTCCAAGATCGATCAATACATTAGCGAAATCTGAGTGGATCCAGACGCTACTAGTGTACACTGCCGCTCCGGGAACTTTAAGTGAACACAGACGCACTGTGCAAACAGACGAACCGGCCATACAGACGCCTGTACTGAGACCGGGTCTCCTCACGGTAGCGCTTAGTGAACACAGACGCAGCGGCCTATGCTGCGACCGAGACTCCTCGTGGTAGCGTCTGAGATGGAAGCGAGGCAACAGTTCATGGCGGGAGACTCGCAGAAACTGGTCATGAACTGGGGGAGGAGCGACCAGGAGAGCGTCTAACTCCCCACCACTGACATCAACCGTAGGGATCGCAGCCTCATACTATTCCTGGTGCCTTATTATCCCTAAGGCCTAGCGCTGGAGCACCCGTGGTGGCGGCGCGTCAGCTACTGTTTGGTAGTCTCCTTCCAATACAGTGTGGCTGTGTCCGTATTCCCCGACTACGGGAAACCGATGCCTTACCTTCTCCCCGTGCTCCGGCCACAGCCCGATAACGTCTGCTGGACCTGCTAGTATATCCAACACAGACGCCCACCAAGACAGCACTGTACACATGGGTAAGCGTTGTTGCGACCCGGCGGAGAGTTGTTGGAGCGACTTTCCAATATGCGTATAAGACGCTGTTAAGAAAGATCGCTCAAAAACATGGTAAGACTATAAAAATAAAATGAGAAAGCTTAGGGCTGCCATAGAACCGCAGCCCTCTGACCATGGTCCGGCTCCTGCCGAACGAAACAAAAAACTGATTTGCCTGAGCCAGTGGGTGGGGATATATGGACGGGCCCGTTGCATCCTGGTAGGTTTGAAAGCTTGTGATCGTTTGGTGCCAATCCGCTGTCGCTCCATCATATCCCATTGTTATCCTGTGGACCCTGCCGGAGAAATTATTAATTCCTACAGATCAGTCATTGTCAACAGTCCTTTTCCCTCTACGTTATTGACTGCAACCCCCCTTCCCCCGCATACCTTGCTACTTACACTACAAGGGTACACATCGCTAGGTGGCACAATTGTATTATTTTTGAGAAAAGGTGGGTACACACTAGATGATTTTGATATAATAAAAATAAGGATTTCCCTTGAAATGTCCCAGGCAGCAGAATTAATTATATAGAGCACGATACCCTCCCATTCCTGAACATGCAATCATGAAAGATATAGCCTAAATTGGACTACTTTATCAGTTGATAAAGAGAAACTATAACAATCCACTGGACCGCGCATTGTTATAGTGCATACACACTTGACGATATGCATGATAAGATCCGTTTCGTGCATATCGTCCACTGTGTATGCCCCTTAAGTCACTTTGCGACTCCTTTTCTAGTTTAAATGGGAGATGGGTCTCTAGGTCACGCGGAATCATAGTGATTGGGAATATCTCTTCCTAGGAGGTTTTAAACATGTAAACATGTTCATTAAAATCCTCCACGGGATGTACAATGTGTGGTTATTAAAAAACGAGACTGATGCTATAATGTGTTTAATTATATTCAGTGATCGCAAAAACGCGCTATAGCGCGTATTTTACCCCATAATGAGAATCGGGGACTCGCTTTTACAAAATGAGTGCGTCCCTGGGGACGCGCTCCGTTGTTAGCAGTCCTGTAGCTCCTTTGATCTCTCCGCCCGGTCCCGCTGCCAATCTTGTGGCTTCTTTGAAGTTTCTGGGTCCAGCGGCCAATCCTGTGGTGCCTTTTAGGTCTCCTGGTCCAGCGGCCAATCACAATAGTCTCCCTCTCATACCCCTCCAATAGCGAGGCTTCCAGGAGGACTGTTTGTTAGACGGGGAGGAGGAGCTGTTGCTACCTTTCACTCCCATATGCAGCTGCGGCACCCGGCGTACTCAGAAGGCTGACCGAACTGCAGCGTTAACAGGCTTTATCGGCGGCCACCTGTCTCATCCCCATCCCGGCGCTGCTATGCACTTCTACCCCTCACCGCCGCGGCCACTCAGAACTCGGCGTTGTGGATGCCGCGCCTAGCCTTGGAATTTACTGGCGCATGCCCCCGCATCCTGAGTGGCCGTGAGGGGGAGAAGTGCATAGCAGCGCCGGGATGGGGAGGAGACAGGTGGCCACCGAGAAAGCCTATTAACGCTGCAGTTCGGTACGCCGGGTGCCGCAGCTGCATACGGGAGTGAAAGGCACCAACAGCTCCTCCTCCCCGTCTAACAGTCCTCTGTCATTGACCACCTCTCTCTCTTGTGGAGGGACAACATGCTCCAAGTGCTAGCAGAACTCAGGGGCAGCCCTTGTTGGGAGAGAAATGACACTGTCAGTGATAACCGGGCTATTGGAGGGGTTTGAGAGGGATGGTGAGAGCAGTGCCCAGCATTCACCAACACATATTGACCAGCATAGTTACCCCACCCCCATATACCCACACCCTCCAAAGCCACACAGTGCCATCACATGCACCCCACCAACCACACAGTGCCCATTACACACACCCCCAATACCCACACAGTGCCCATTACACACTCTCACAGTGCCAATCATACGCACTCCCCACAACGTGTTCCCGTGATCACTGTGTCTGGGGACGACAACTGGGGGTCCGAGATGGTGGCTATAGTGTGTAACGTGCTCTGCCTGGCGCAACGTGTGTAACGTGCTCTGCCGGGCGCAACGTGTGTAACGCGCTCTGCCGGGCGCAACGTGTGTAACGCGCTCTGCCGGGCGCAACGTGTGTAGCGTGCTCTACCGGGCGCAACGTGTGTAACGTGCTCTACCGGGCGCAACGTGCTCTACCTTGTGCAATGTTTATATTTGCTTTACCTGGTGCAATGTGTCTTAAGTGTTCTACCTGGTGCAATGTATATAACGTGCTCTACCTGGTGCAATGTATATAACGTGCTCTACCGGGCGCATTGTGTGTAACGTGCTCTACCGGGCGCATTGTGTGTAACGTGCTCTACCGGGCGCATTGTGTGTAACGTGCTCTACCGGGCGCATTGTGTGTAACGTGCTCTACCGGGCGCATTGTGTGTAACGTGCTCTACCGGGCGCATTGTGTGTAACGTGCTCTACCGGGCGCATTGTGTGTAACGTGCTCTACCGGGCGCATTGTGTGTAACGTGCTCTACCGGGCGCATTGTGTGTAACGTGCTCTACCGGGCGCATTGTGTGTAACGTGCTCTACCGGGCGCAGTGTGTATAACGAGCTCTACTGGGCGCAATGTGTATAATAATGTGCTCTAACTGGCGCAATGTGTATAAAGTGCTCTACCTGGCATAATGTGTATAACGTGCTCTGCCTGGCGCAATGTGAATAACGTGTTCTACCTGGCACAATGTGTATAATGTGCTCTACTTGGAGTAAAGTTTATGACGTGCTGTACCTGGTGCAATGTGTATAACGTGCTGTACCTGGTGCAATGTGTATAACGTGCTGTACCTGGCGTAGTGTGTATAGGAGGTTCTACATGGTGCAATCTGTATAAGCGGCACTACTGTGTGGTGTAATGTCAATTGGCACTAATATGTGGCCACACCCTTTCCCCATGAAGCCACGCCCCTCAAATTTTGAAGCGCGCCTTCGGCGCGCACTGCCTCTGCTTTATGGTCTAGTAAGGTGGAACACCAATTCACTTTCTACCTAAGGGCACCAAAATGTCTAGTTACAGCTCTGGTGCAGGGTGTCCTGCATGCTACACAGCCCAGCAGCACTGTCACCCCATCCCCCCCATCTTGCAACACTTTTGTAGTGTCCAAACAAGATTAAGATTAATAAGAACCTTCTTTCCGATGGGACCCAGAAAAACACCGGTAGGACCCCAATTTTTGAAAGTGAGGGGTCCCTGGGACCCACTATTTTTTGGGATCAGCGCGATCACTGATATTAAGTATAGTACATTTTCATTCCGTTCACTTTCTATGTACTCCCCCTTCTGCATCCACAAACCGCTGCATTCTTATTTTCCATTGGTCAGAGCAACGGTGTAGCTAATTATCTGCCAGCTGTCTCAACAATTCCGTTGTTTTCTTCTGTACCTCAGTAAGTAAAGCAAACCAGGTTTCCTTGAACACAGATCTGGAAAAGAAAGAGGTCACTCTGCGCTAGGTCTGGTGAGTATGGAGGGTCTTCTAGCACTGCAATCTGTTCCCCGACCAAAATATGCTGTGCAGAGAGCTCAGTGGCTGGTGTGTTGTCCTGATGGAGTATTTCCACAACTCGGGCCTCTTTCTTTTGATTCTTTCCCGCAAAATTGCTAGAACATTTTTTATAGTAAAGTTGATTACCATTGTGCCTTCTGGTAACCAGTTTTCCAAAAGAACACCCTTGATATCCAAGAAAACAATTAACATGGCTTTGAAATTGGATTTGCTTTCATGTGCTTTCTTCATTCATGGTGATGATGGTGTTTTCAAGTGCATGGACTGACGTTTTGTCTCGGGATCGTACAGGAAGATCCATGTTTCATCACAGGTAATGTACATTTATCTAAAAATGTGAATCCGCTTGAAAAGTGTTCCAAAATGTCAGTACAAACTCATTTTCGATTTTATTTCTTCTAGGTAGTAAGAAGCCTTGAAACCATCTTAGTTTCTTTATTAAAGTTTACCATTTTGGCTATCATTCGGATGAGTCAACTGTAAATTCGAACAATTTTCTTAATGTTTTCCACAATTTCATTTGGTTTTTAAAGCGCAAGCCCTTCCGGGACGTTCATCTTCAACATCTCCCAGACATCATTAAATCTTTTGTGCCACTCAAACACACGTGCATGTGACAGACAATCTGCTTCATAAGCTTCGGTTAACATGCAGAAAGATTTGGTGGTCATTCTGTTCAATTGAACTAAATATTTTAAGTTAACATCTTGCTCTACTTTTGAACTAAACATTTCTATGACTCACGGGTGAAACACAACTTCTTTAACCACGATGACAGCAAACTATATGTGAGAGGGGTAAAACTTGCAAAAGTGTTTTGGGATAGTCCAAGCTCAATGTTCCCTCACTCCCTTTTAACTCACGCAGTATGATTTATTTATTACAAATACAGTCTCGTTATTTTAAAGCCACGTCTTGTACTTCACTCTAGAGTAATAAAAGATGTGTCTAGTTCAATCAAAAGTTTCTTAGCAAAACTATGGAGTTGTTGATATCTTACATATTTTCTGGCCTTGCCCTGGGGATTGGCATTTCCGGAGTGTACTGCAGAACCCAATCCTCCACAATGTGGACCCCCCATACCTGGTTCTGACTGCAGTAGCTCTCCTCCACTTATATGTGCCTTCTGTCCCATCTCACAATATACATCTACTGGGACACATCCTTGTTGCTGCAAATGCTACTATTGCCAAAATGTGGAAGCAACCCTCTCCCCCCTTCAATTTCATTAGTTGCACTCAAGGCCCACAAAAAAATTGGTCTAAAAACAAATAAGTGCCTTTATTTCACTTCCTCCTCTTCTTCACTTATGAAATGGTTTAGGTGGCATGGGTTTGAGACGGACGACTCAGGGAAACATCTCTAACCTAGAGACAGGGGTTTCTGTGTGTCAAATGTCCTTTACCATCTTTATGATTTGTCTTATTTATTTAGTAGTTACCACAACATAAAAATTACAGATCATAACAGTAATGTCAGCGCAGACGTTTGTATACGCCCAAATAGATCAACACTTCAATTGTTTCCTTGGGTGTCATCTAGTGGCTGCTGGGGTGCAACCAAAGGCGGATTGGGCATAGGGTTCACAGGGAAGATTACCGGTGGGCCGACGCACACGAGGGGCCTGTTTTGTTTGAGGACATGTGGGCCTTTTTATAGACATAATGAATAAGATGCAAAATAATTTGCATATATGAAAATGACTTTGCCACTTAGCCTGTGATTGCAGATGATCTAGTGCACAGGTTCTCAAACTCGGTCCTCAGGACCCCACACGGTGCATGTTTTGCAGGTCTCCTCACAGAATCGCAACTGAAATCATTTGCTCCACCTGTGGTCCTTTTAAAATGTGTCAGTGAATAATGAATACACCTGTGCACCTGCTGGGTTACCTACAAAACATGCACTGTGTGGGGTCCTGAGGACCGAGTTTGAGAACCACTGATCTAGTGTATGCTCTGTCTGCCTGCTTGGCTGACATATAAGATTGAGTGAATATTGATTGAGATACGGTTGGTGTAATAAGCAAGAAAATATATCTTTCTAAAGAATGATATAGTTTCCTAAATTCTGAAGGTGTATCATATAATGTGCTCATAATATTTATTTTTATATCTTTTTAACTTCCCTCTTGATGCTGGACATGCCCACTATCTGGAAAGTCTTGGGGGGAGGGTGCTGCTGCCATGGCCCATGGCTAGACCTTACACCTCTGGTGCTGCCCATGTGGGGCCACTAGTACAAATTTTTCCAGGGCCGCTTTTTGTTCCCAATCCGCCCCTGGGTGCAACACACGAACTACCCCCATAGAGGTGAGGAGCAGCGTTAGCCTTTTAATATATAGGATTTTTTTTCAACCCTACAGTCTCAACACCTTTCCTATTGTCAGATTAATTTTTATGTTAACTGTATTTGTTGTGCCAAATGTTGCTGCTTTTAATGACTGTACTGCATTTGCATATCCCAGCCCCGTTTGATCACCTTCCCTTTGTCCTGTACCCTTCCTGTTTTTTTCTGCTTAAAATGTAATAAATTACCAAAAAACAACCAAACATACATATACAGTTATATGGTGTACTCCTGTACAATGCATAATACAAAAAGGGCAGTTATAAATCACTTAAGAAATTCAGAGTCTTCACAAAACAAAAGCAAAAACAATTATGAGGTGAAGCAGAATGGTTCTGAGAAAATAGGATTTTAATTACCTACCGGTTTATCCTTTTCTCCTAGTCCGTAGAGGATACTGGGATCTATATTAGTACCATGGGGTATAGACGGGTCCACCAGGAGCCATTGTCACTTTAAGAGTTTAATAGTGTGGGCTGGCTCCTCCCTCTATGCCCCTCCTACCAGACTAGTCTAGAAACTGTGCCCGAGGAGACGACATACTTCGAGAGAAGGAATTACACAAATAGTGGCGAGATTCATACCAGCTCACACAAAAGGCAAATCCGGCTAACATGCCGGAAAAACTCAGCAACACCTGAAACGGTAAATAACGCAGAACTTACCTAGGAACCAGGCAGTACTGAACTATAAAACCAATGCAGGAGAACGCAGCGCTGGGCGGACGCCCAGCATCCTCTACGGACTAGGAGAAAATAAGAATTTACTCACCGGTAATTATATTTCTCGTAGTCCGTAGTGGATGCTGGGGACTCCGTAAGGACCATGGGGAATAGCGGGCTCCGCAGGAGACTGGGCACTCTAAAAGAAAGATTAGGTACTATCTGGTGTGCACTGGCTCCTCCCTCTATGCCCCTCCTTCAGACCTCAGTTAGGGAAACTGTGCCCGGAAGAGCTGACATTACTAGGAAAGGATTTGGAATCCAGGGTAAGACTCATACCAGCCACACCAATCATACCGTACAACTTGTGATAACTATACCCAGTTAACAGTATGAAACAACAAATGAGCCTCAGTAACAGATGGCTCATAATAAAAACCCTTTAGTTAAGCAATAACTATATACATGTATTGCAGAGTGTCCGCACGTGGGACGGGCTCCCAGCATCCACTACGGACTACGAGAAATAGAATTACCGGTGAGTAAATTCTTATTTTCTCTGACGTCCTAGTGGATGCTGGGGACTCCGTAAGGACCCTAGGGATTATACCAAAGCTCCCAAACGGGCGGGAGAGTGCGGATGACTCTGCAGAACCGAATGAGCAAACTCAAGGTCCTCCTCAGCCAGGGTATCAAACCTGTAGAATTTTGCAAAAGTGTTTGAACCCGACCAAGTAGCAGCTCGGCAAAGTTGTAAAGCCGAGACCCCTCGGGCAGCCGCCCAAGAAGAGCCCACCTTCCTCGTGGAATGGGCTTTCACTGATTTAGGATGCGGCAGTCCAGCCGCAGAATGTGTAAGTTGAATCGTGCTACAGATCCAGCGAGCAATAGTCTGCTTTGAAGCAGGAGCACCCAGCTTGTTGGGTGCATGCAGGATAAATAGCGAGTCAGTTTTCCTGACTCTAGCCGTCCTGGAAACATAGATTTTCAGGGCCCTGACTACGTCCAGCAACTTGGAATCCTCCAAGTCCCGAGTAGCCGCAGGCACCACAATAGGTTGGTTCAAATGAAACGCTGATACCACCTTAGGAAGAAATTGGGGACGAGTCCTCAATTCCGCCCTATCCATATGGACAATCAGATAAGGGCTTTTACATGACAAAGCCGCCAATTCTGACACAAGCCTGGCCAAAGCCAAGGCCAACAGCATGACCACTTTCCACGTGAGATATTTTAGCTCCACAGTTTTAAGTGGCTCAAACTAATGCGACTTTAGGAAATCCTAAACCACGTTGAGATCCCAAGGTGCCACTGGAGGCACAAAAGGGGGCTGAATATGCAGCACTCCTTTAACAAATGTCTGAACTTCAGGCAGTGAAGCCAGATCTTTTTGAAAGAAAATCGACAGAGCCGAAATCTGGACCTTAATGGAACCCAATTTGAGGCCCATAGTCACCCCTGACTGTAGGAAGTGCAGAAATCGACCCAGCTGAAATTCCTCCGTTGGGGCCTTCCTGGCCTCACACCAAGCAACATATTTCCGCCATATGTGGTGATAATGATTTGCGGTCACATCCTTCCCAGCTTTAATCAGCGTAGGAATGACTTCCTCCGGAATGCCCTTTTCCTTTAGGATCCGGTATTCAAACCGCTATGCCGTCAAACGCAGCCGCGGTAAGTCTTGGAACAGACAGGGCCCCTGCTGCAGCAGGTCCTGTCTGAGCGGCAGAGGCCATGGGTCCTCTGAGATCATTTCTTGAAGTTCTGGGTACCAAGCTCTTCTTGGCCAATCCGGAACAATGAGTATAGTTCTTACTCCTCTCCTGCTAATTATCCTCAGTACCTTGGGTATGAGAGGAAGAGGAGGGAACACCTAAACCGACTGGTACACCCACGGTGTCACTAGAGCGTCCACAGCTATCGCCTGAGGGTCCCTTGACCTGGCGCAATATCTTTTTAGCTTTTTGTTGAGGCGGGACGCCATCATGTCCACCTGTGGCCGTTCCCAACGATTTACAATCAGCTGGAAGACCTCTGGATGAAGTCCCCACTCTCCCGGGTGGAGGTCGTGCCTGCTGAGGAAGTCTGCTTCCCAGTTGTCCACTCCCGGAATGAACACTGCTGACAGTGCTATCACGTGATTCTCCGCCCATCGAAGAATCCTTGTGGCTTCTGCCATTGCCACCCTGCTTCTTGTGCCGCCCTGTCGGTTTACATGGGCGACCGCTGTGATGTTGTCAGACTGAATCAAAACCGGTTGGTTTTGAAGCAGGGGTTCTGCTTGACTCAAGGCATTGTAAATGGCCCTTAGTTCCAGAATATTTATGTGTAGGGAAGTTTCCTGACTCGACCATTGTACTTGGAAGTTTCTTCCCCGGGTGACTGCCCCCCAACCTCGGAGGCTTGCATCCGTGGTCACCAGGACCCAGTCCTGTATGCCGAATCTGCGGCCTTCGAGAAGGTGCGCACTCTGCAGCCACCACAGCAGAGACACCCTGGCCCTCGGGGACAGGGCGATCAATCGATGCATCTGAAGATGCGATCCGGACCACTTGTCTAACAGATCCCATTGAAAGGTCCTCGTATGGAACCTGCCGAAGGGAATTGCTTCGTAAGAAGCTACCATCTTTCCCAGGACTCGCATGCAGTGATGCACCGACACCTGCTTTGGTTTCAGGAGGTCCCTGACCAGAGATGATAATTCCTCGGCCTTCTCCTCCGGGAGAAACACTTTATTCTGTTCTGTGTCCAGAATCATGCCCAAGAACAGCAGACGCGTCGCAGGAATCAGCTGTGACTTTGGGATATTTAGAATCCAGCCGTGCTGAAGTAGCACGTCCTGAGATAGTGCTACGCCTGAGCGATTCCATCTTGAACTTGAACTTCCTCATATAAGTGTTCAAAGCTTTCAAATTTAGAATGGGTCTCACCGAACCGTCTGGTTTCGGTACCACAAACATTGTGGAATAGTAACCCCGTCCCTGTTGAAGGAGGGGTACTTTGATTATCACCTGCTGAAGGTACAGCTTGTGAATAGCCGCCAGTACTACCTCCCTTTCTCTGGGAGCAGCTGGCAAGGCTGATTTGAGGTAACGTCGAGGGGGAGTAGCCTCGAACTCCAGCTTGTATCCCTGAGATACCACTTGCAGAACCCAGGGATCCACCTGTGAGCGAACCCACTGGTAGCTGAAGTTCCGGAGACGCGCCCCCACCGCACCTGGCTCCGTCTGTGGAGCCCCAGCGTCATGCGGTGGACTTAGTAGAAGCAGGGGAGGATTCTTGTTCCTGGGAACTGGCTGTCTGGTGCAGCTTTTTCCCTCTCCCCCTGCCTCTGGGCAGAAAGGAAGCGCCTTTGATCCGCTTGCCTTTCTGAGGCCGAAAGGACTGTACCTGATAGTACGGTGCTTTCTTAGGTTGTGAGGGAGCCTGAGGTAAAAAAGTCGATTTCCCAGCTGTTGCTGTGGATACGAGGTCCGAGAGACCATCCCAAAACAATTCCTCACCCTTATAAGGCAAAACCTCCATGTGCCTTTTAGAATCAGCATCACCTGTCCACTGCCGGGTCCATAATACCCTCCTGGCAGAAATGGACATTGCATTAATTCTAGATGCCAGCCGGCAAATATCCCTCTGTGCATCCCTCATATATAAGACAACGTCTTTAATATGCTCTATGGTTAGCAAAATAGTATCCCTGTCGAGGGTATCAATATTATCTGACAGGGTATCAGACCACGCTGCAGCAGCACTACACATCCATGCTGAAGCAATTGCAGGTCTCAGTATAGTACCGGAGTGTGTATATACAGACTTCAGGATAGCCTCCTGCTTTCTATCAGCAGGCTCCTTTAAGGCGGCCGTATCCTGAGACGGCAGTGCCACCTTTTTTGACGAGTGTTAGCGCCTTATCCACCCTAGGGGATGTCTCCCAACGTGACCTGTCCTCTGGCGGGAAAGGGTACGCCATCAGTAACTTTTTAGAAATTACCAGTTTCTTATCGGGGGAACCCTACGCTTCTTCACACACTTCATTCAACTCATCTGATGGGGGAAAGAACACTGGCTGCTTTTTCTCCCCAAACATAATACCCTTTTTAGTGGTACCTGGGTTAATGTCAGAAATGTGTAACACATTTTTCATTGCCGTAATCATGCAAAGGATGCCCCTGGTGGATTGTGTATATGTCTCATCCTCGTCGACACTGGAGTCAGACTCCGTGTCGACATCTATGTCTGCCATCTGATATAGCGGGCGTTTGTGAGCCCCTGATGGTCTTTGAGACGCCTGGGCAGGTACGGGCTGAGAAGCCGGCTGTCCCACGGCTGTTACGTAATCTAGCCTTTTATGTAAGGAGTTGACACTGTCTGTTAATACCTTCCACATATCCACCCACTCTGGTGTCGACCCCGCAGGGGGTGACATCACACTTATCGGCACCTGCTCCGCCTCCACGTAAGCCTCCTCATCAAACATGTCGACACAGCCGTACCGACACACCGCACACACACAGGGAATGCTCTGACCGAGGACAGGACCCCACAAAGTCCTTTGGGGAGACAGAGAGAGAGTATGCCAGCACACACCACAGCGCTATTTAATCAGGGATTTACACTAACACAAAGTGATTTATCCCTATAGCTGCTTTACATATACAGTTTGCGCCTAAATTTAGTGCCCCCCCTCTCTTTTTTACCCTTTGAGCCTGGAAACTGCAGGGGAGAGCCTGGGGAGCTGTCTTCCAGCGGAGCTGTGAAGAGGAAATGGCGCCAGTGTGCTGAGGGAGATAGCCCCGCCCCTTTCTCGGCGGACTTCTCCCGCTCTTATATTTATATTATGGCAGGGGATTTTTGCACATATATAGTTTTTTAGACTATATTATGTGCTGTTTGCCAATGTAAGGTACTCTAATTGCAGCCCAGGGCGCCCCCACCCCCAGCGCCCTGCACCCATCAGTGACCGGAGTATGTGGTGTGCATAGGGAGCAATGGCGCACAGCTGCAGTGCTGTGCGCTACCTTAATGAATACCGGAGTCTTCAGCCGCCGAATTTCAGGATGTTCTTCTTGCTTCTGGCTCTGCAAGGGGGACGGCGGCGCGCTCCGGGACCAGACGACCGAGGCTGGGCCTGTGTTCGATCCCTCTGGAGCTAATGGTGTCCAGTAGCCAAAAAAGCACAAGCTAGCTGCAAGCAGGTAGGTTCGCTTCTCTCCCCTTAGTCCCTCGTAGCAATGAGTCTGTTGCCAGCAGATCTCACTGAAAATAAAAAACCTAACAAATACTTTCTTTACTAGAAGCTCAGGAGAGCCCCTACTGTGCAACCAGCTCGGGCCGGGCACAGATTCTGAGGTCTGGAGGAGGGGCATAGAGGGAGGAGCCAGTGCACACCAGATAGTACCTAATCTTTCTTTTAGAGTGCCCAGTCTCCTGCGGAGCCCGCTATTCCCCATGGTCCTTACGGAGTACCCAGCATCCACTAGGACGTCAGAGAAAAGGATTTACCGGTAGGTAATTAAATTCCTACACTGCTCAAAACAATAAAGGGAACACTTAAACAACACAATGTAACTCCAAGTCAATCACACTTCTGTGAAATCAAACTGTCCACTTAGGAAGCAATACTGATTGACAATCAATTTTACATGCTGTTGTGCAAATGGAATAGACAACAGGGGGGAATTATAGGCAATTAGCAAGACACCCCCAATAAAGGAGTTGTTCTGCAGGTGGTGACCACAGACCACTTCTCAGCTCCCATGCTTTCTGGCTGATGTTTTGGTCACTTTTGGGAGCTGGTGGTGCTTTCACTCTAGTGGTCTACAACCAACACAAGTGGCTCAGGTAGTGCAGCTCATCCAGGATGGCACATCAATGCGAGCTGTGGCAAGAAGGTTTGCTGTGTATGTCAGCGTAGTGTACAGAGCATGGAGGTGCTACCAGGAGACAAGTCAGTACATCGGGAGACGTGGAGGAGGCCATAGGAGGGCAACAACCCAGCAGCAGGACCGCTACCTCCGCCTTTGTGCATGGAGGAACAGGAGGAGCACTACCAGAACCATGCAAAATGACCTCCAGCAAGCCACATATGTGCATGTGTCTACTCAAACGATCAGAAACAGACTCCATGAGGGTGGGATGAGGGCCCGACGTCCACAGGTGGGGGTTGTGCTTACAGCCCAACACCGTGTAGGACGTTTGGCATTTGCCAGAGAACACCAAGACTGGCAAATTCGCCACTGGCGCCCTGTGCTCTTCACAGATGAAAGCAGGTTCTCATTGAGCACCTGTGACAGACGTGACAGAGTCTGGAGACGCCAAGGAGAACGTTCTGCTGCCTGCAACATCCTCCAGCATGACCGGTTTGGCAGTGGGTCAGTAATGGTGTGGGGTGGCATTTCTTTGGGGGGGCCGCACAGCCCTCCATGTGCTCGCCAGAGGTAGCCTGACTGCCATTAGGTACCGAGATGAGATCCTCAGACCCCTTGTGAGACCATATGCTGGTGCGGTTGGCCCTGGGTTCCTCCTAATGCAAGACAATGCTAGACCTCATGTGGCTGGCGTGTGTCGGCAGTTCCTGCAAGACGAAGGCATTGATGCTATGGACTGGCCCCGCCCATTCCCCAGACCTGAATCCAATTGAGCACATCTGGGACATCATGTCTCGCTCAATCCACCAACGCCACGTTGCACCACAGACTGTCCAGGAGTTGGTGGATGCTCTAGTCCAGATCTGGGAGGAGATCTCTCAGTAGACCATCCGCCACCTCATCAGGAGCATGCCCAGGCGTTGTAGGGAAGTCATACAGGCACGTGGAGGCCAAACACACTACTGAGCCTCATTTTGACTTGTTTTAAGGACATTACATCAAAGTTGGATCAGCCTGTAGTGTGTTTTTCCACTTTAATTTTGAGTGTGACTCCAAATCCAGACCTCCAGGAGTTAATAAATTTGATTTCCATTGATAATTTTTGTGTGATTTTGTTGTCAGCACATTAAACTATGTAAAGAACAAAGTATTTAATAAGGATATTTCATTCATTCAGATCTAGGATGTGTTATTTTAGTGTTCTTTATTTTTTTGAGCAGTGCATTTTCTCTTACGTCTTAGAGCAGGCCTGGCCAACCTGTGGCTCTCCAGATGTTGTGAAACTACACATCCCAGCATGCCCTGCCACAGTTTGAGCCTTCCGTAATAGCAAAACTGTGGCAAAGCATGATGGGACTTGTAGTTTTACAACAGCTGGAGAGCCACAGGTTGGCCAGGCCTGTCTTAGAGGATGCTGGGGTCCATATTAGTACCATGGGGATGTACCAAAGCTCCCAGTATGGGAGGGAGAACGCGGAGGCTCCTGCAATACTGCTTGACCAAACTTGGAGGTTATCAGCAGCCAAACTATCGAACCTGTAAAACTTGGCAAACGTGTTCGACCCAGACCAAGTAACTGATCGGCAAAGTTGTACAGCTGAGGCAGCTGCCCAGGTAGAGCCCACTTTACAGATCTTGGACACGGCACTCCGGCCGTAGAATAAGCATGCTGGATAGTGAACCTGATCCAGCGTGAGATCAACTGCTTAGAAGCAGGACACCCAATTTTCTTGGTATCAGAGGACAAACAGAGAGTCACTTTTCCTATGACGAGCCGTCCTCTTCACATATATCTTCAAGGCTCTAACAACATCCAAGGCCTTTGAAGCAATTGAGGAGTCAGTAGCCACTGGCACCACAATGGGTTGGTTGATATGGAAGGCCGATACAACCTTAGGCAGAAACTGTGGACGAGCCCTAAGTTCCGCCCTGTCTTCATGGAAGATCAGATAGGTAATTTTACAAGATAAAGCCCCCAATTCCGACACACGTCATGCAGAAGCCAAGGCCAACAAAGTGACCGCCTTCCATGTGAGAAACTTGATATCAGCCTCTTGTAGAGGCTCAAACCAAGCTGATTGCAGGAACTGCAACACCACATCAAGATCCCAGGGAGCCGTTGGCACCACAAAGGGAGGCTGGATGTGCAGAACCCCTTTCAAAAAGGTCTTAACCTCAGGGAGGACAGCCAATTGTTTTTGGAAGAAGATGGACAAAGCAGAGATCTGGACCTTGATGGAGCCCAATCTCAGTCCCATATCCACCCCTGCTTGCAGGAAAAGGAGAAAACGTCCAAGTTTAAACTCCAAACGCAGGAAACTTCTTGGACACGCACCAAGAAACATTTTTTCCAAATGCGATGGTAATGTTTAGACGTTACCCCCTTCCTAGCCTGTATCAGGGTAGGAATGACCTCACTCGGGATACCCTTCCGAGCTAAGATCTGGCGTTCAACCTCCATGCCATCAAACGTAGCCGTGGTAAGTCTTGAGCAGTGCATTTTCTCTTACGTCCTAGAGGATGCTGGAGTCCATATTAGTACCATGGGGATGTACCAAAGCTCCCAGTATGGGAGGGAGAACGCGGAGGCTCCTGCAATACAGCTTGACCAAACTCGGAGGTTATCAGCAGCCAAACTATCGAACCTGTAAAACTTGGCAAACGTGTTCGACCCAGACCAAGTAAGATCCTCCCGAAGCAGATCCTCCCGAAGAGGTAAGGGCTTTGGAACCTCCAGCAGAAGGTCCGCGTACTAAGCCCTTCTTGGCCAGTCCGGAGCAATGAGGATTGCCAGAACCTTTGTTCTTCTTATCTGTTGAAGAACTCTTGGTATCAGAGGAAGTGGAGGGAACACATACACTGACTTGAACACCCACGGTGTTACCAGTGCGTCCACCACCACTGCCTGTGGGTCTCTCGACCTGGAACAGTACCTCAGCAGCTTCTTGTTGAGGTGGGAGGCCATCATGTCTATGTGAGGTACCCCCCACCAACCGGTTACCTCCTCGAACACCTCCGGACGGAGGCCCCACTCTCCTGGATGGAGATCGTGTCTGCTGAGGAAGTCTGCTTCCCAGTTGTCTACACCCGGAATGAAGATTGCCGACATCGCCACCACGTGTCTTTCTGCCCTGCTCTTCATTCCGCCTTGTCGGTTTATGTAGGCCACTGTGGTCACGTTGTACGACTGCACATGAACAGCTCGATCCTGTAGAAGGTGTGCTGCTTGCAGAAGGCCGTTGTACACGGCTCTTAGTTCCAGAATGTTTATTGGGAGAAGGGATTCTTGATCCGACCACCTTCCTTGGAAGGTTTCTCCCTGAGCGACTGCTCCCCAACCTCTTAGACTTGCATCTGTCGTTAGAAGGATCCAGTCCTCAACTAAGAAACCTTCGGCCTTCCAGAAGGTGTGGTAGTTGTAGCCACCAGAGGAGCGTAATCCTGGCTTTCGGTGACAGACGTATCCTTTGGTGCATGTGTAGGCGAGATCCCGACCACTGGTCCAAGAGATCCAGCTGAAAGGATCGAGCATGAAACCTTCCGTACTGTAGAGCCTCGTAGGAGGCATCCATCTTCCCCAGAAGTCAGAAGCACTGATGAACTGAAACCCGGGAAGGCTGTAAGACATCCCGGACCATTGACTGTATCACCAATGCTTTCTCCACCGGCAGAAACACCCTCTGCACCTCCGTGTCTAGGATCATCCCCAGGAAAGACAGCCTCCTTGTCGGCTCCAGATGATACTTTGTAAGGTTCAGGATCCAACCGTGCTCCTTGAGCAGATGTGTCGGTAGAGCAATGGATTGCAACTTCTCCCTGGACGACTCCTTGATCAGGAGATCATCCAGAAACGGAATTATGTTCACCCCTTGCTTGCGGAGAACCATCATCTCCGCCATCAACTTGGTGAAGACCCTTGGTGCTGCGGGGAGGCCAAATGGCAGCGCCTGAAACTGATAGTAATCGTACAACAGTGCAAACCTGAGATATGCCTGATGCGGTGACCAGATGGGAATGTGGAGGTATGCATCCTTGATGTCCAGGGACACTAGGAACTCCCCATCCATCAGACCGGAGATGACAGCTCTTAGAGATTCCATCTTGAATTTGAACTCCCTGAGGTAGAGGTTCAGAGATTTTAAGTTCAGAATTGGCCGTACCGAACCATCCGGCTTCGGTACCATGAAAAGGTTTGAATAGTAACCTTTGTTCCACTGATGAGGTGGAACTGGAACAATGACCCTGGACACCACCAATTTTTGGATAGCTTCCAGAAGAATTGTTCTGTCTGCCGGCAGAGCTGGCAAGCTCGACGTGAAGAAACGGGTGAGGTGGGGGATCTTGAAACTCCAACCTGTACCCTCTGGACACTATATCCAGTAGCCAGGGGTCCAGTCCAGACAACACCCAAACGTGGCTGATATGCTGGAGTCTTGACCCTGCCTGACCTTCCTCCAGGCCTAGCTGGACACCGTCATGCAGAGGACTTAGGGGTATCAGAAGCAGGCTTCTGGTTCTGGGAGCAGGTTTTTTTCCTTTAGCAAGACCACCTCTGAAGGTGGTGTTCGAAGGCTTGTTCTTTCTAGGCCTCGCGGGCCGAAAGGGCTGTGACGTAGCTGATGCAAAAGGCTTCTTCGTACCCGGTGCAGCTGAGGGGAGAAAAGAAGACTTACCCACGGTAGCCGTGGCAATCCACGCATCCAGCGCCTCCCCAAAGAGAGCCTGACCTGTATATGGTAGGCCCTCCACACACTTCCTGGATTCAGTGTCCGCAGACCATTGGTGCAGTCAGAGACCCCTGCTAGCCGAGACGGACATGGAGGAGATCCCCGCAGCCATGGAACCCAGATCCTTAATGGAATCTACCAGGAACCCTGCAGAATTCTGAATAATGCGTAAAAATAAATCAACGTCACCTTTATCCATTGTAGTCGATTCCTCCTGCAGAGTGATTGACCACCTGGCAATAGCTTTAGAAATCCAAGAACAGGCTATAGTAGGCCGCAGTATAGCCCCTGACGCTGTGTAAATGGATTTAAGCGTAGCGCCCACCTTGCGATTTGCCGGGTCCTTCAACGAGGTAGATCCCGGGACTGGTAATACCACCTGTTTGGACAGCCTAGAGACAAAGGCGTCGACTATCGGCGGAGACTCACACTTTTTTGTATCTTGCTCTGGGAAGGGAAAAGCAACCAAGACCCTCTTAAGGATCTGGAATTTTTTCTCCAGGTTTTTTCCCAGGCTTTTTCAAAGATAGCATTTAATTCCTTAGATGCAGGGAAGGTGAGGGGGGTGGGGGGGGTGTCTTTTTACGGTCCGTGAAAAAGGCCTCCTCAACCTGCTCACTAGTTGTGTCAGTAATGTGTAACACCATCCCTCACGGCTTCAATCATCAACTGCACCCCCTTAGCAAGTGATGCCGTCCCCCTCGACACATCTCCATTGCCGTCTGCAGTGTCAGAATCAGGGTCCGTGTCATCCTGCATAATCTTGGCAAGTGCACGCTTGTGAGAATGTACCGCAGGGGACCATACAACCATAGACGATTGCAGGACCTGAGTTGCATGCTCAGTTCTAGCAATCCTATCTGAAATCTGAGAAATAGTCCCCCTAAGAGAGGCTAACCATTCCGGCTCTCTAGCAGGGATCTGCGCTTCAACAGTGCAATCCTGATTACATGGGATGGGATCTTCATGGGAAGATAAATACTCTTCAGCATATGAAACAGTCTCTAGACATGTTTGAAAATACACACCAATCACCCCACATACACACAGGGTACTGGGTAGACAGAGTTTCCCCCCCAAGAATGGCAAAGAGACAGAGAGATTGGAGCCAACCCACACACAGCACTATTATAGGTATAGTGAGACCCTAAACCAGCAGTGACTGTGTCTCTTAATAGGTGACACAGTCTTTACACAGCCTCCCCTCCCTTCTACAACCCCCTGGTACCGTACAGATAGCTGGAGGGGCTCTGGAGGGACCTGTTCTTCCACTGGCAGTGTGCTGCAGGCAGGAAAATGGCACTGAACGCTGCTGGGACCGCTCAAAGGAGAAGCTCCGCCCCCTTAATGGTGCTGTCTTCCCGGTCTTCTGAGATTATACTGGCCTGAGGATTTTTTTGCTGGCTGAGAACCGCAGACCCCGATAGGCTTGATTTGGTCAGTGTAGGGTCAGGTGCTGGCTCAGGGCGCCCCTCACAGCGCCGCACCGAAGTACCGCTGAGCCGTCCTGGAGCGCAGGTAAAACTGCGTTCCTACCCTTAAGCCGCCATCTTCACACTGAACCCCGGCTGGCTGCTGGGGCGAGCATTCCAGTGTGGCGGGGCGCAATCAGACCCCACTGGAGCTCAATGTCCAGTCAGCGGAGACAGTGGCTCAGACCCCACAGGCTGGGCATTGCTCTCCCCCTCAGTCCCTCGTTGCAGGCAGGCTGTTGACCTTTGATAAAGCTGCCAAACGCCAGCGAAACGCGTAAGAAACCAGCCCTGACCCAGACACCCTAAAGCCACCTTCAGGATACCATTGCAGTCATCACCATCTTGGACATTCTTCAATCTATGGACGTGGAAAATTAATAGAGGGAAAACCACCAAACATCTGCGTCGGATCGGAGACAGCCTCTGGACCCTGGCTAGGTGGGATACCCGGCCAATCCACTGTAAGTCCGGTAATTATACCACAAGATTGGACATACCTGCATATTTCAAACTAAGGATTCTGTTGATATTGTGACCGGTCACAGGGACATTACTGATACCAAGAGGTGTGCATATTTATATCAAAACGTCGGTGGTCAGAGACTGGCTTTACAGGCTCTATCATTTATGGTTCACATTTGTGAAAGCATTTTTTATATGTATGTTGAATAACATTAAAACGTATGTGATTTATTTTAAGGAAACACCTGTTTTTTAGATTATTAGCGCTGTTTTTATGTTTTACATGTTGCCAACAGCCCCCTGTAAAAAAATAAACTCTAAATTTAACCTTTTCTAAGAAAGCTCTGTAGAGCTCCCTTAGCTGTGACCGGCTCCTCCGGGCACATTTTCAAAACTGAGTGATAGGAGGGGCATAGAGGGAGGAGCCAGCCCACACTATTAAACTCTTAAAGTGCCAATGGCTCCTGATGGACCCCTCTATACCCCATGGTACTAATATGGACCCCAGCATCCTCTAGGACGTAAGAGAAAAAAAGGTAATTTCAATATAGTCCAATGGTTCCCAAACTTAGTCTACAAGGATCCCTAACAGTCCATGTTTTAAGGATACTCATGGCTGAGCACAGGTAGTTAAATCAAATTGACTAAGGTACTAATTAAGTCAATTGTGCCCACGGTTGGCCTTAAAACCCGGACCGTTCGGGTGCCTTGAAAACAGAGCTTGGGAACCTCTGCTATAGTCTATTAAGTGCAGTGCTAGCAAGTACGAACATTTTGAGTATACTACAGATGTGTCCACATACATCTAGCTTACTGGCACGATAAACAGCCCTTGTAGTGACGACACACAGTGGAGTGACTCGACAGCGTCTTAACGTGCCAATTTTTTCATTAAAATGTGTCTTATTCACTTCGCTATGCAAATGGGACGCAAGAGCAGCTTATGCTTTAAATGCATATGAAATGCTACGCTACAGTGTTTTCTATACCATTTTGTATGCAGATACCACAATAACACAGATTATAAGCATGCCGCATATAATTTTGATCAGCATAAGCTGCTTGTTCATCTTATTCACATAGCCAAGAGAATAATATGCATTTTAAGTAAAAAAAAGTCACCATACGCTAATGGAGCTGCACAGGACCTGTCAACTCACTCACGCAAGGCATTTCCGGCTGAGTGGCGTATTGAGGCAAGATGTAAGGGGTGCATAAAGTATGACATTGATTGAGCTAAAAATCAGTATTTTTAAATACCGTAATTGAACCAGATGAAAACAATGGTGAAGCATTCCAATTTTCCTGATAAAATTTACACTTCATGATGATTCTACAAGAAAATACAGAGATGTCCTCTCACATCCTTGCTGCAGTCACGCTAAACAGCCCTTGAAGTCACACCAAGTCGTGGTGGGACTCGGTAGAGCTGAGCATCTTTTTTTCCATTTTTCCCCACGAAAATGCGTCTCAGTCGTAAAAGTAATACAGTAGGACGCATTACTGAATCTGAAATGCCGCATTACAGTATTTTCCAGGAAAACAATGTAGCATAGCATTTTGAATGCAAATACAGACACAATTACACATTGAATATAAGCATGCTGCATATCATTGCGTGCGTCCTATTGCATTACTTTGCGACTAAGACGCATTTTTGTGGATAAAATGCAAACGGAAAAAAAGACACTTGGCGCTACCGAGTCACACGGCACTCATGCGTTACGTCGACTTGCAGCACACGGAGCAAAGATGTAAGAGGACAAATCTGTAGGACAACCTACGATTACACAAAAAATCAAACAGCTGTGGACCATGAATGCCGACTACTGTCAATTACCTTGATCTGCATAGGTGTGCCGCAGTGAAGGCAATTCATCCATGTTCATATGCATTTCTTCTTCATCATCGACAGCTTGGACATCATCGACAGCTTGGACATCATCGAGAGCTTGGACATCATCGAGAGCTTGGACATCATCGACAGCTTGGACATCATCGACAGCTTGGACATCATCGACAGCTTGGACATCATCGACAGCTTGGACATCATCGACAGCTTGGACATCATCGACAGCTTGGACATCATCGACAGCTTGGACATCATCGACAGCTTGGACATCATCGACAGCTTGGACATCATCGACAGCTTGGACATCATCGACAGCTTGGACATCATCGACAGCTTGGACATCGACAGCTTGGACATCATCGACAGCTTGGACATCATCGACAGCTTGGACATCATCGACATAGTCAACAGCTTCGACATAGTCAACAGCTTCGACATAGTCAACAGCTTCGACAACATCAACAGCTTCGACAACATCAACAGCTTCGACATCATCAACAGCTTCGACATCATCAACAGCTTCGACATCATCAACAGCTTCGACATCATCAACAGCTTCGACATCATCAACAGCTTCGACATCATCAACAGCTTCGACATCATCAACAGCTTCGACATCATCAACAGCTTCGACATCATCAACAGCTTCGACATCATCAATAAATGCAGAATTAGATACATTCTACAGGGAGAAAGGAATTATACAAGTCATAACAAGTTTTATTTGCAACAATGTTCAAAATAATAGTATTTTAATTACCTACCGGTGAATCCTTTTCTCGTAGTCCGTAAAGGATGCTGGGGTCCACATTAGTACTATGGGGGTATAGACGAGTCCACTAGGAGCCACTGGCACTTTAAGAGTTTGAGAGTGTGAGCTGGCTACTCCCTCTATGCCCCTCCTACCAGACTCAGTCTAGAAACTGTGCCCGAGGAGATGGACAACTTTGAGATAAGGATTTTACACATGGCTCACACATACAAGGCAAGCCAAGCTAACTAGCTTGAAAACACAGCAACGGCTGAACAAGTTTACTTAACCAAGTAACAAAACAGTACTTAACCAAGAACTAAGCAGTACTGAACTAAGTAACCACTGCAGGATCAGGAAGCGCTGGGCGGGCACCCAGCATCCTCTATGGACTACGAGAAAAGGATTTACCGGTAGGTAATTAAAATACTATTTTCTCTTATGTCCTAGAGGATGCTGGGGTCCACATTGGTACCATGGGGATGTACCAAAGCTCCTAGAACAGGAGGGAGAGTGCGGAGGCTCCTGCAGAACTGACTGACCAAACTGATTGACCAAACTTCAGGTCCTCAGAGGCCAAAGTATCGAACTTGTAGAACTTAGCAAACGTGTTCAACCCAGACAAAGTAGCCGCTCGACAAAGCTGTAAAGCAGAGACACACCGGGCAGCCGCCAAGAAAGAACCAACCTTACGAGTAGTGGGCCTTAACACATGTAGGACACGGCAATCGTGCCGTAGAATACGCATGCTGGATAGTGAACTTGATCCAGCGAGAGATAGTCTGCTTAGAAGCAGGACACCCAAGTTTATTGGGATCATACAGGACAAACAGAGTCCGATTATCTGTGACGAGCAGTCCTCTTCACATAGAGTTTCAGAGTCCTTACAAAATCCAAGGACTTTGATGAAATTGAGGAGCCAGTAGTAACTGGCACCACAATAGGTTGGTTGTTATGAAATGCCGACACAACCTTCGGAAGGAACTAATGGAGGCTGGATGTGCAGAACCCCTTTCAAAAAAGTCTGAACTTCAGGGAGGGAAGCCAATTGTTTCTGCAAGAAAATGGATAGGGCCGAAATCTGGACCTTTACGGGTCCCAACCGCAGGCCCATAGACCAAATCTGCTTGCAGGAAGAGGAGAAAACGTCCCAGTTGAAACTCCACAGTAGGAAACTTCTTGGACTCACACCAAGATACATACTTTTTCCAAACGAGATGGTAATGTTTAGACGTTACTCCTTTCCTAGTCTGTATCAGGGTAGGAATAACCTTGTTTGGAATGCCCTTCCGAACTAAGATCTGGCGTTCAACCATCATGCCGTCAAACGTATCCACGGTAAGACTTGATAAGCGAACGGTTCCTGCTGCAACAGGTCCTCCCGAAGAGGAAGAGGCCTCGGCTCTTCCAGCAATAGATACAGAAGATCCGCGTACCAAGCCCTTCTTGGCCAGTCCAGAGCAATGAGGATTGCTTGAATTCTTGTTCTTCTAATGAGCTTTAGAATTCTTGGAATTAGTGGAAGTGGAGGAAACACGTACACTGACTGGAACACCCACGGACTTACCAGGGCGTCCACCGCCACTGCTTGTGGGTCTCTTGACCTTGCAAAATACCTCCGAAGTTGGTTGAGGCGGGAGGCCATCATGTCTATTTGAGTAACCCCCCAAAGATTTGTCACCTCCATGCTTTTCCACCCAGAGGATGATTCATGTCACCTGACACTGCAGCTCTGCTCTTTGTTCCGCCTTGATGGTTTATGTAGGCCACTATCGTTACATTGTCCGACTGCACTTGAATGGGTCGATCTCGCAGAAGGTGAGTCGCTTGGAGAAAACCGTTGTATTCGGTTCTTAGTTCCAGAATGTTTATCGGAAGACTGGATTCCAGACTTGACCACCTTCCATGGTAGGTTTCCCCTTGAGTTACTGCGCCCCAGCCTCTGAGAATTTCATCCGTGGTTAAACGGATCCAGAACTGAATCCCGAACCTGCGGCCCTCCAGAAGGTGAGGCTACTGTAGCCACCAGAGGAGTGAAATTCTTGCTTTCGGCGACAGCCATATCCTCAGGTGCATATGTAGATGAGAACCCGACCACTTGTCTAGGAGATCCAACTGGAAGGATCGAGCATGAAATCTTACGAATTGTAGAGCCTCGTAGGAAGCAACCATCTTCCCCAGAATGTGAATGCACTGATGAGCCGAAACCCGGGCTGGCTTCAGGACATCTCAGACCATTGTTTGTATGACCAAACGCTTTCTCCTCCGGTAGAAACACCCTCTGCACTTCCATGTCGAGGATCATCCCCAGGAAAGAATCTCCTTGTCGGCTCCAAATGTGACTGTAGAGCGTTCGGGATCCAACCATGGACCCTGAGCAGATTAGTCGTGAGAGCAATGGACTGCAACAACTTCACCCTGCACGACACCTTTATCAGCAGATCGTTCAGGTATGGAATTATGTTCACTCCCTGTCTGCGGAGGAGAACCATCATCTCTGCCATCACCTTGGTGAACACCCTCGGTGCCGTGGAGAGCCCGACAGGCAGTGCCTGAAACTGATAGTGACTGTCTAACAGTGCAAATTATGAGATAAGCCTGGTGCGGAGGCCAAATCAGAATGTGGAGATACGCATCCTTGATATCTAGGGATACCAGAAACTCCCCCTCCTCCAGACCTGAGATCACCGCTCTCAGAGACTCCATTTTGAATTTGAACTCCCTTAGATAAGGGTTTAGCAATTTCAAGTTCAAAATTAGTCTGACCGAATCCATCCGGTTTCGGTACCATGAAGAGGTTTGAATAGTAACCCTCGTTGTGCATATGAGGTGGAAATGGAACAATGACCTCTGACTCTTCCAATTTTTGGATAGCTTCCAGTTGGACATTTCTGTCTGTCAGTAAATCTGGCAAGCCTGATTTGAAGAATCGGTGAGGTGGGTTTTCTTGAAACTCCAGTTTGTACCCCGGGGACACAATATCCTGTACCCAGGGGTCCAGGCCAGACAACACCCAGACGTGGCTGAAACATCTGAGTCTCACACCCACCAGCCCATCCTCCAGGCTGTGTGGTCCACCATCAGTGGTGTCTGTCAGGCAGCACACGGCACAGATACAATGTAGCGCCTATGCGCTCCATTGTAGCCAATGGTGGGAACTTTGCGGTCAGAGGTTGACCGAAAGTAACCTCACCGCTGACCGCAAAGTTCCCACCATTGGCTACAATGGAGCGCATAGGCGCTACATTGTATCTGTGCCGTGTGCTGCCTGACAGACACTACAGGAGCACACAGCCAATCAGGAGAGTGCCACGACGTGGCGCTGCATGATTGGCTGAAGGGACCCTCTTTGACAGGAGTCAGGGGGGGGTCCTGGCAGTCGGGGAAAGGGGTCCCATGTGTAAACATGGGACCCCTTTCAGTGCGTGGTCGGGTTTCCGTTTTATTTTTTTGCCAAGTACGTGGATTATTCAAAGGTCGGATTCTACACTGGATTATGCGAGTATAATTTTTTTCACAGGTTCCCCAAGGATTCTACATGGAGAAGAGGACCGAGCCTTGTGGGAACATAGGTAAGTATGTGTGTATGGAGGTGTGAATGTATGTAATAAACTTATACTTTCACGGTGTGTGTCCTGTTTTTTTGGGGGTATTTTTTTAGTAGTACTACTACTACTACTGGTACCAGAGGACCCGGTTTTCCACTGCATGCTGGTACTTGTGGTTCTCCAAGTACCAGCTTGCGGGGGAGGCTTGCTGGGACTAAAAATAATATTCACATTTTTTCACAAGGCTATCAGCCCCCCATCCGCCGCCCGTGGATGGTGGGGGGGGGCAGCCTCGGGCTTCACCCCTGGCCTTTGGGTGGCTGGAGGGGGGGACCCCTTGATTTACACTCCTCCAGAGTACCCCGGCCAGGGGTGACTAGTATGGTATGTAATGCCAGGGCCGCAGGGACCAGTATAAAAGTGTCCCCCGACTGTGGCATTATGTACCTGGCTAGTGGAGCCCGGTGCTGGTTTAAAAAATACGTGGGACCCCTACGCTTTTTGTCCCCCGTATTTTTGGAACCAGGACCAGGCGCAGAGCCCGGTGCTGGTTGATTTAATATGGGGGAACCCCTGTCATTTTTCCCCCCATATTTTTTCAACCAGGACCGGCTCAATGAGCCAGAGGCTGGTTGTGCTTAGGAGGGGGGACCCCACACAATTTTTTTCAGATTTTTTTAGACTTTAATCAACTTTTTAAGGTACACAATGAAGCCCTGCACGGATCTCACAGATCCGGCCGGGATTCCTTGTGTTTTGTCAGGCAGTGTTTTACTCATCACTCCCGTAAAAAACTGCCTGATATTACGAATCACATCGACATCGGAAAAAACGATTGTGAAAAACTCGGCAGCTTAGTGAATGATCGTATCAGGATTCAAAAAGTTGCAGTAAAATGCACCCGATACCATTCGAGTTCAAACACCCTTCAAAACGGACAAAACACGAATCTTTGTAAATATACCCCTCTGTCTGCAACTTCAAAACTAAACTCATGGAAAGCATGAACAAAACATGGTCTGTTATATATATTAAGGTTATATTGCTGTTTTCCAAAACTTTATAATACACTGTCTGCAAGTGAGAATTTTGTATCATTTAGCTGCCTGTTTGTCAGTAAATTATTGTTATCGCATTATCCCATGGGAGTCCCAAAGTGAAATTTGGTACATGTTTAAATGAAATATGGGAGAACTCAAAAATAAATTATAAAAAAAAAAAATCCCTTTGTAAAAAAAATTGAGGTCAAAGGTCATGGTCAAAGGTTATTAAACTTTTAGTACTACCATACTAAATTAAAATTGAAGTAAAAAGATCTAGTCATAATCAAGTTATAGGCAAACGAAAAGACCCCAGCGGCAGTAAAATTGCATATTTTGTTCATTTTTAAATGTCTCCACCTCCAAACATATCCAACCTATGATGTTGAAATTTGGTGTAAAATAGTTTCTCGTCAGACCTAACAATCACAGCAAATTTCATTGAAATCGGTGATGGTCATGAAAATGGCTGTGTTGATTTGATGTGGAATGACCCCAATGAGTTGTGTGCAGGTGTTGATTAGGCACACACCACTTATGTGGTATAACTGGTTTGTGCCTAATCAACACCTGCACACAACTCATTTCCAATAATGGTAACACAGCGACCACTGCCCTGTCTGTGAGAAGACTCCATTTCTGGTGCTTTCCTCAGGTTCAGCACTTGGTCTAGGAGGCTCTGACAGGTCAATTACACTGGCCATGAGCGGACTTTAAAGGAAGTACGCATCTAGGTGGCAAACTGATGCGGCTGCGCACACACACACACACGGTAAAACCCACCTACCTGAGGTAAGGGGCAGGTTCCCCAGGCAGTGGGGCCCACCTTGCTCCCTTTGCTGAGCAAGACGTCTGACTTATTTAAAATGGCTGTGCGATAGCCTATGGGAAAACTTACTGCTAGTCATAGGGGTCTATTTACTAAGCCTTAGAGAGAAAAACTGGACAGAGAAAAAGTACCAGCCAATCAGCTCCTAACTGTCATGTTACAGGCTGCGTTTGAAAAATTACAATTTGGTTGATATTTTACCTCCATCAACTCTATCTCTTTGCAAGGATTAGTAAATAGATTCCTTAGTCCCCAGGTTTATCCTGGATTAAAGGGACAACCCTTGTCAAAGTGAGAGCTTTGGAGCCACCACAGCAAGGATTGACACATCTCCTGGCATAGTATGATTGTCTGAGACCTGAGTTGAAGGTGGGAGCGTTTCCAGCTGGATAGGAGCTCCAACTGAGGAGGTCTGGAATGAAACTGGGCATAATCCGCCATGTCAAAGGTGGATACTAGCTTGCCCAGAACATGCAAACGTAAGTGGATCGACACATGTTGTTGATGAAGAAAGAACAAATCATGATCTGCAGCAAGACCAGCTTGTCTCTGGGCAGAAACACCTATCAGAGCACTTCTTAAAATGGAGAAAGGCTGGATTTGCGCCATTTGATCAGCCACTCATGGATCTGTAGTAACTCCACAATAAACCATAGATGTTCATGAAGAGCGTCCGGAGATTGAGCAATAAAGAGAAATGAATCCAGATACAGAATAATGTGGATCACATTGCACATTAAAGGCTTGCTGCCATTAGACATGACTTTCGTGAGCAGAAAAGAAGCCATTGAAAGACTAAACCGCATTACTCAAAAATGGAAGTGATCTGCCTGCACCACAAATCTGAGATTATACAAGTAGGCATCCTAGATATCTGAGGTCATGAAAGCCCCCAGCATCAGGGTTTGGATCATCAAAGGAAATGATTTCATACTAAACCAGAGAACCTTGAGTAATAGGTTAAGAATAGGGTGGAAGAAGCCATCTGGTTTCAGAAATAGAGACATTCTCTGCTCAGAGAGGAAGTCTCCATCCTAAACAGCTTACTCTTGGCTAGACTATCAGAGTACCAGGCCCTTGTTGGTTAATCAGGAGCTACTATGATAACCCCTCCCCCTTTATCTTTTTCCGATCCTGTAGGAGCATTGGAATAGGAGGAAACAAATATCCCAGTTGAACAGTTCATGGAACTGACATGGCATCTACTACAGCTGCCAATGGGTCCTGTAACCAGGAACAAAAGTGGGTCACTGTGATTTGACTTGATGCCATCAGGTCTTAACCTGGCAGTCTCCCTTTACACTAAATTACTTAAAATTGCTTTTAATTCCAAAAATAGGATTTTAATTACCTACCGGTAAATCCTTTTCTCGTAGTCCGCAGAGGATGCTGGGGCCCAGCATCCTCTACGGACTACGAGAAAAGGGTTTACCGGTAGGTAATTAAAAGCCTATTTTCTCTTACATCCTAGAGCAGAGGTTCTCAAACTAGGTCCTCGGGGGCCCACACAGTGCATGTTTTGCAGGTCTCCTCACAGAATCACAAGTGAAATAATTAGCTCCACCTGTGGACCTTTTAAAATGTGTCAGTGAGTAATTAATACACCTGTGCACCTGCTGGGTTACCTGCAAAACATGCACTGTGTGGGCCCCCGAGGACCGAGTTTGAGAACCTCTGTCCTAGAGGATGCTGGGGTCCATATTAGTACCATGGGGATGTACCAAAGCTCCCAGTACAGGAGGGAAAGCACGGAGGATCCTTCAACACTGCTTGACCAAACTTGAGGTCATCAGAGGCCAAAGTATCGAACTTTTAAAACTTGGCAAACGAGTTCGACCCAGACCAAGTAGCCGCACGGCAGAGTTGTACAGCCGAGACACCCCGGGCAGCCGACCAGGAAGAACCCACTTTACGAGTAAAGTGGGCCTTTACAGATTTTGCACACGGCAATCCTGCCATGGAATAAGCATGCTGAATAGTGAACCTGATCCAGCGCAAAATCGACTGCTTAGAAGCAGGACACCCAATTTTCTTTGGATCATAGAGGACAAACAGTCACACTTTTCCTATGACAAGCTGTCCTCTTCACATAAATCTTCAAAGTCCTCACTACATCCAAGGACTTTGAAGCAATTGAGTCAGTAGCCACTAGCCCCATGTTGTCCGACTGCACCTGAAATGCTCGATCCTGTAGAAGGTGTCCTGCTTTCAGAAGGGCGTTGTACACGGTCCTTGGCTCCAGGATGTTTATTGGGAGAAGGGATTCTTGATCCGACCACCTTCCCTGAAAGGTTTCCCCCAGAGCGACTGCTCCCCAACCTCTTAGACTTGCATCTGTGGTTAAAAGGATCCAGTCCTGAATTCCGAACCTTCGGCCTTCCAGAAGGTGCGGAAGTGGCAGCCACCAGAGGAGTGAAATCCTGGCTTTCGGAGACAGCCGTATCCTCTTGTGCATGTGTAGGTGAGAGTCCGACCACTGGTCCAATAGGTCCAGCTAAAAAGGTCGAGCATGAACCCTGCCGCACTGCAGAGCCTCTTAGACGGCAACCATCTTCCCCAGAAGGCGGATGCATTGATGAACGATACCCGGGCAGGCTTTAAGACATCCCGGACCATTGTTTGAATCACCAATGCTTTCTCCACCGGGAGAAAAACCCTCTGCACTTCCGTGTCGAAGATCATTCCCCGGGAATAGCCTCCTTGTCGGCTCCAGATGAGACTTCAGAAGGTTCAGGATCCAACCGTGCTTCCTGAGCAGCTGTGTCATGAGCGCGATGGATCGCAACAACCTCTCCCTGGACGACGCCTTAATCAGGAGATCGTCCAGATACGGAATTATGTTCACCCCCTGCTTGCGGATGAGAATCATCATCTCCGCCATCACCTTGGTGAAGATCCTTGGTGCTGTGGAGAGGCCAAATGGCAGCGCCTGGAACTGAAAGTGATCGTCCAACAGTGCAAACCTGAGATATGTCTGATGCAGCGACCGAATGGGAATGTGGAGGTAAGCATCCATGATGTCCAACGACACCAGGAACTCCCCCTCCGTTAGACCTGAGATGACAGCTCTCAGAGATTCCATCTTGAATTTGAACTCCCTGAGATAAGGATTCAAAGACTAAGTTTAGAATAGCTTGTACCGAACCATCCGGTTTTGGTACCATGAGAAGGTTCGAATGATAACCCATGTTCCACTGCTGAGGTGCAACTGGGACAATGACCTCTGACACCATCAATTTTCTGATGGCCTCCAGAAGAATTGTCCTGTCCGCCAGCAGGCAAGCTTGACTTGAAGAAACTGTGAGGTGGGGGATCCTGAAACTCCAGTCTGTACCCCCTGGACCCTATATCCAGAACCCAGGGGTCCAGGCCAGACGACACCCAGACATGGCTGAACTGCCAGAGTCCGGCCCCCACCTGACCTTCCTCCAGGCCTAGCTGTCCACCGTCATGCGGAGGACTTAGGGGTATGAGAAGCGGGCTTCTGGGCTTGGGAACCTGCAGGTTTCCTTCCTTAGGCACGACCACCTCTGAAGAAGGTGTTCGAAGGCTTGTTCTGTCTACACCTCGCGGGCCAAAAGTACTGAGACGTGGCGAGCGTAAAAGGCTTCTTTGAAGCCGGTGCAGCTGAGGAGAGAAAAGGAAACTTACCCGCGGTAGCCATGGCAATCCACGCATCCAGCACCTCCACAAAGAGCCTGACATGTACAGGGTAGGCCCTTCACACACTTCCTGGATTCCGCGTCCGCAGACCATTGGCGCAGCCAGAGACCCCTGCGAGCAGAGATGGACATGGAGGAGATCCCCGCAGCCATGGAACCCAGGTCCTTCATGGAATCTACCAAGAATCCTGCAGAATCCTGAATATGGCGTAAAAATAAATCAACGTGCCTGTCACGGACCCCGGCCGCCTCACTCTCCGGATACACCAATCCGAGAGTTGCGCCAGCGCCGTGCGAATCTCCGCTGCCACCAGCAAAGACTGTATCGCTGGATACAAATTAATGTCCCATTTGCCACATTCCCGCCAGTAAATTGAAGCATATGGGGACTAGTGACACACGTCACAGTCCTACTTGTGCGCCACTGACCACCTGCTCATTTTGGCGTGAAAGCCCATCAGCATTTCCGTGCTGTGCACCCTTCCTATGCTGAATAGTGAAGTTGAATTGTTGGAGCACCAGACTCCATCTTAGGAGTTTGCCATTATCTCCGGAAACTCTGTTCAACCAAACGAGTGGATTGTGGCAAATGGGACATTAATTTGTATCCAGCGATATAAGAATTGTATGTAATGTCTACATGTATATTGTAATGGAGTCTGTGACACAAAATGGTTTCCAACCTGTCCTTTAAATGAACCCATAGTTACATAGATATGGGAGTGGAGGACACTGATGTATAGTGGGAGAGTCAGAGGTTAGTTTATGGCTCTTACCTTATCTAAGAAGCTATAAACAACATTACCACAAGCCAGGCCAGGCCAAGAAACCTGACCTCTTGAAACTTAAAAGGAAGACAGTTGTTGAAAGTGAAACCAAATGAAGTCTGGTTGTTACTGCCCAGGTACCCAGCATTGAGAGTTAAAGAAAGGGTGGGAGGCCTGCAGCTATGAGGGGGCTATATCTGTCCCTCACACACACACACACACTGTCTTGTTCATTCTCTGAGGGAAGCAGCCAGGAGCTGGGAATGCACCATATATATCTTCCATTGTGAGATCCCTCCACACAAAAAGCTAACTGAGGTTGAGTAAGTTAGGCTTCTGAAATTATTCTCTTTTTGTTTATTGAGACTGCTAGTAACCTGTATATCTTTTCTAAACTCCTTATATTCTTTGTAATCTTTTTACCATTGTAAACCCGAAGATATTTCTTGATTATAATAAACATATAATTAGATCTGACTGCTGTGTTCTTGAACCCAAGTCAAGCCAAGTGAAGTACGTTACCTATGGTTTTCATGAGATATTGAGATTGGTGATCACAGGTGAAGCTAAAGACACCTGCAACGTCCGCAATACGTTGAAAAGTCTTTGCTGGTGGCAGCGGAGATTCGCACGGCGCTGGCGCAACTCTCGGATTGGTGTATACGGAGAGTGAGGCGGCCGGGGTCCGTGACAAAGTGGTGGTGCTCCCCGCAGCCATGGAACCCAGGTCCTTCATGGAATCTACCAAGAATCCTGCAGAATCCTAAATATGGCGTAAAAATAAATCAACGTGCCTTTTATCCATCGCAGTCGATTCCTCCTGCAGAGCGATTGACCACCTGGCAATAGCTTTTGCAATCCAAGCACAGGCTATAGTAGGCCGTAATATAGCCCCGGAAGCCGTGTAAATGGATTTAAGTGTAGCATCCATCTTGCGATTTGCCGGGTCCTTCAACGCGGTAGATCCCGGGACTGGAAACACCACCTGTTTAGGCAGCCTGGAGACAGAGGCGTCAACTATCGGCGTGGACTCCCATCTCTTCCTATCTTGCTCTGGGAAGGGAAAAGCAACCAATACCCTCTTAGGGATCTGAAATTTCTTTTCCGGAGTATCCCAGGCATTTTCAAAGATAGCATTAATTCATTGGATGCCAGGAAGGTGAGGGGGGCTTCTTGTTATCTGTAAAAAAAGGCCTCCTCCACCTGCTCAGGAGCTGTGTCAGAAATATGTAAAATATCCTTCACAGCTTCAATCATCAACTGCACCCCCTTAGCAAGTGATGCTGTCCCCCTCGACACATCCCCGTCACCGTCTGCAGTGTCAAGAGTCGTGTCCCTGTCATCCTTCGTCAGCAATGCAAGCGCACATTTATGAGAATGTACCGCAGGGGACCCCGAGGAAGCAGTATCAGACCACACAACCATAGAGGATTGTAGGATCTGAGTGGCATGCTCAGTCCTAGCAACCCTGTCAGAAATCTGAGAAATATAGTCCCCCTCAGAGAGACCAACCATTCTGGCTCTCTAGCAGGGATCTGCGCTACAACAGTGCAATCCTGATTACATGGTATGGAGTCATCCTGGGAAGACAAATCCTCTGCAGCATATGAAACATTGTCCCTAGACATGTTGTCACACATACCAAACACCCCACAAACACACAGGTATTGGGTAGATAGAGTTTCCCCCCAAGAATGGCAGAGAGACAGACTGGAGCAAACCCACATGCAGCGCTATCAAAGGTATAGGGAGACCCCAAACCGCGCTGTGTCCCTTCATAGGTGTGACAGCCTATAAACAGCATCACCCCCCCTCCCCCATTCTACAACCCCCTGGTACCGTACAGATAGCTGGAATTGCACTGGAGGGACCTGGACATCCACTAGTAGTAATTGCAGGAAGGAAAATGGGGAACACTGCTGGGTCCGCTCTGAGGAGAAGCTCCGCCCCTTCAATGGAGCGGTCTACCCACTCTTAGAAGATTATACTGACCTGAGTATTTCATGCTAGCTTGGATCCGCAGACGCCGACAGGCTTGATGTGGTCAGTGTAGGGTCAGGTGCTGGCTCAGGGCGCCCCTCACAGCGCCGCACCGCTGAGCCGTCCAGGTATTAACCGCGCTCCTACCCTTAAGCCGCCTTCTTCACACTGCCCCCCCCCCCCGCTTGTAAGGGGGGACAGTGACTAACTCGCCATACTTCAGCTCATTGAGGGGGTGGCGGCTGGCTATCGGGGTGAGGGTGGCGGCTGGCTGCCGGGGTGAGCGAACCCCAGTGGAGGGGCGCGATCTGTCCCCTCTGGAGCTCAATGTCCAGTCAGCGGAGGTAGTGGCTCAAAATCCCGCAGGGCGGACACTGCTCCCCCCCCCCTCCCCGCCCCTCAGTCCCTCGATGCAGTGAGGCGGTTGCCAGCAGCCTCCCTGTAAAATAAACTAAAAAAACTTTTACTAGAGAAGCCCTGTAGAGCTCCCCTAGCTGTGACCGGTTCCTCCGGGCACATTTTCTAAACTGAGTCTGGTAGGAGGGGCATAGAGGGAGGAGCCAGCCCACACTATTAAACTCTTAAAGTGCCAATAGCTCCTGGTGGACCAGTCTATACCCCATGGTACTAATATGGACCCCAGTATCCATTAGGACTGAAGAGAAATATTAATTAACCAGCAAAGAAAAATAGGATTTTGGTACTTACCAGGTAAATCCTTTTCTTTGAATCCACAGGGGGCACTGGAGTGCTCTTGGGATATAAACGGTTTCCGTAGGAACAAGGCACTGAATATTAAAATTTAGAACTCTCCTCCCCTCCATATCCCAGAGTACCTCAGTGTTTTTTACTGAGCCGAACAGGAGCGATAGAGAGGTTGACAATGGAGAATTACATATAACAGAACGGACAACAATAAAGTTGACACATAACGTGACGGACAACTAAACAGTTTGCACAATAACAGATAGAACTTGAAACTTGAACCAGTCGGTGAGAATGTGTTACCATACGATTCCCTGAACTTACCGCAAACTAGGTAAAACTGCTCTGGGTGGGCGTCCAGTGCCCCCTATGGATTCAAAGAAAAGGATTTACCTGGTAAGTACCAAAATCCTATTTTCTTGTTCATCCACTAGGTGTCACTGGAGTACTCTTGGGACGTACCAAAGCTTCCCCCGTGGGCGGGAGAGCAGTTTGGCACCTGTAACACTAGGCGGCCAAAGCTAGATGCTCATGCCGCAAACGTATCAAACTTGTAAAAGCGCACAAACGTGTGCACTGATGACCAGGTAGCCGCACGGCAAAGCACCGTCGTAGAAGCCCCACGACCAGCTGCCCATGAAGTTCCCACAGAACGTGTGGAATGAGCTGTTACTGATGTAGGCGGCTGTAACCTAGCATGAAGGTAAGCCTGACGTATGGTCAGTTTAATCCATCTGGATAAGGTCTGCTTAGAAGCTGGCCAACCCATCTTGGCAGCATCATACAGAACAAACAACGTATCCGTCTTACGAACTGTAGACGTTCGGGACACAAACGCGTAATGCGCGTACCACATCCAAGGTTCCAGAATTTCCTGTCAACACAGGAACTACTATTGGTTGATTGATGTGAAAGAATGACACTACCTTTGGTAGGAAAGCGGGATTCGTCCGAAGTTCCGCTCTGTCATCATGAAACACCAAATACGGTGGCTTGCATGACAAGGCACCCAAATCGGAAACACGCCTTGCCGAAGCCAAGGCTAGTACGAAAATTGTTTTCCAAGTGAGAAACTTAATATCCACTTGGTGTAAGGGTTCAAATATGAAGACTGTAAGAAATCTAAAACCAGATTCAAGTCCCATGGCGCTGTAGGTGGAATGAATGGAGGCTGTACTCTGAGGACAGCTTGCAGAAAAGTGTGTACAGACGGCAATAGAGCCAATCGTCTTTGAAAGTAAATTGACAAAGCAGATACCTGCACCTTTAGTGTAGATAAACGCAGTCCTCCATCTAACCCCGTCTGTAGAAATAACAAAAGACGGGATAACTTGAAAGATGATGTCGGAAACTTCCGATCCTCACACCAACCTATATAGGCACGCCAAATTCTGTAATAATGAGCTGCCGTAACTGGCTTCCTAGCACGTAACATGGTTGGTATAACCGATTCTGGAATGCCCTCTCTCCTTAAGAGGGCGGTCTCAACAGCCACCCCGTCAAACGCAGCCGCGCTAAATCAGGGTAAAGGAACGGACCCTGTTGTAACAGGTCCGGACGAAGTGGGAGCGGCCAAGGCTCGTCTGCGAGTAGTCCTCGGAGATCCGAGAACCAAGCTCTCCAAGGCCAATGAGGCGCCACTAGTAGGACTGACGGACTCTCTTTTGATCCGTTGATCCGTTTTAGCAACAGAGGGAGCAGCGGAAACGGTGGAAACAGGTACACGAGGCTGTACGGCCACGCGACGGTGAGAGCATCCACCGCCACTGCCTTTGGATCTCGCGTTCTGGACACATACTGGGGCGTTTGGTGATTTTGGCGAGATGTCATCGGGTCCACTTGAGGGTAACCCCACCTCTCTGGGCCAACATGTGAAACACTTCTGGATGTAATGCCCATTCTCCTGGATGAAAATCCCGACGGCTGAGATAATCCGCCTCCCAGTTGTCCACTCCCGGAATGAACACTGCCGACAACATCACTTGGTGACGCTCGGCCCAATTGAGGATTCGAGCTACTTCTCGCATTGCCATGCGGCTTCTCGTTCCTCCTTGTTTGTTGATGTATGCGACCGCCGTCGCATTGTCCGACTGCACCTGGACAGGCTGAGACCGAAGAATGTGCACTGCTTGTCGTAGCGCATTGTAAATTGCCCGGAGTTCCAGGACATTTATAGACAGCAATCTTTCGTGAGCCGCCCAGAGACCCTGGAGCTGACAATTTTGAACTACAGCTCCCCAACCTCTGAGACTCGCGTCCGTCGTTAGAATTATCCAATTCCAGGCGCCAGTTTCCCTGCGGTCAGATTGTGTACATTGAGCCACCAGAGTAGAGATACCGTGGCCCGTGGCGACAACCTCACTCTGTGGTAAATCTGCAGATGCGAGCCCAACCACTGTGCGAGCACATCCAGTTGAAAAGAACGTGAGTGAAGTCTCCCGAACTGAAGCGATTCGAAAGCCGCCAACATTGTGCCTAAAGGCGAATGCACAAATGTAACGAGACTGTGCGTGGCTTGAGCACCAACCGAACCAGATGACGAATGATCTGTACTTTCTGTTCTGGTAGGTAAATTCTTTGATTTACCGTATCGAGAATCATACCTAGGAATTGCAGTCGTTGAGACGGAATCAGATGTGATTTCTTGAAGTTGACAATCCAACCGTGCTGAACTAGGACATCGTACGTTAGCAACGCATGTTGGAGGAGCATCTGTTGAGACGGAGCTTTAATGAGCAGATCGTCCAAGTACGGAACTATTATCACTCCCAGGGATCTGAGATGAGCTATCATCACAGACATAACTTTGGTGAATACCCGAGGCGCTGACGAGAGGCCAAACGGTAGAGCCTGAAACTGGTAATGGTTCTGCCGGATTGCAAACCGCAAGAACTTCTGATGAGGTGGCCAAATCGGAATGTGTAAATACGCATCTTTGAGATCCAGCGCAATCATTAATTCCTGTGTCTCTAAACCTGCAATTACCGACCGCAGAGATTCCATCTTGAATCTGTAGTAAGTGACGTACTGATTGAGGCCCTTTAAGTTCAATATTGGCCTGACCGAGCCATCCGGCTTCGGTACCACAGACTGGAATAATACACCTCTGCCCTTGTTGGTGTACAGGGACCGGAATCAAAACTGCTGACTCCAGCAGAGACTGAATGGCAAGTTGCAGAACCGCCCTTTTGTCGTCCAACACAGGCAGTCCTGTCTTGAAAAACCGCAGTGGCGGGAGACAGTCGAACTCTATTTTGTAACCTTTTAACACTAAATTGCGGATCCACCCATCTGTGGACGTTTGGAACCACGCCAAATGAAACGTCTGAAGGCGTGCTCCCACAACTGGAGATCCAAGATGGGCTGGGAGTCCGTCATGCCACTGGCTTGTCGGTGACCTTAGCGTCTTGACGACTGGCGTTGGTTTGTTGGAAACCACGCCCTCGACCTCGTCTACCGGCCGTGGCTGGTCCCCTACCACGGCATCGAAAGGGCTGAGGCCGAAAGGATTTGAACGCCGGGCCCGAGTATTTCCGTCTATTGGAGGCAATGGTAAGAAAACAGACTTACCACCCGTGGCCTCAGCAATCCATTTGTCCAATTCAGGACCAAACAACTTCTCGCCACCGTAAGGTAACGCCTCTATACCTCTTTTGACCTCTGTCTCCGCTTGCCAAGAGCGCAGCCAGAGTGCTCGTCTTGCTGCAACTAGCGACGATGAAAGGCGAGATGTGAGCTGACAGACGTCAGTAGAAGCTGTACATAGATAATCAGCAGCTTCCCAGATTTGATCAGCGAGAAGTATAAGGTGATCGATATGTAGGGCAGACTTGAGTTCTGTTATCCATACCATGAGCGCCTTAGTTACCCAAATGCCAACCAACCCAGGTCTAAGCAACACTCCTGCTGCTATATACATGGATTTTAGCATAGCTTCAATTTTACGGTCTGAAGGGTCTTTAAGCGTAGTAGCCGTTGGTACTGGTATGGTTAATTTCTTTGTAAGTTTAGACACAGACGAATCCACCAATGGCGGATTCTCCCATGTAGCGGTCACAGACTCCGGAAACGGGTAACTAGACTTAAATCTGCGAGGTATAGAAAACCGTTTATCCGGATTCTTTCGTGTTTCCAGTAACATCTTATTAAGAGATTCCGAAACCGGAAAACACATTGTAGTCCTCTGTCGTTTAGCAAAGACGACTTCATCATTTGTCAGAGGCTCCTCAGATTCTGTAAACCTCAGAGACTGACGCACCGCTCTGATGAGATTATCAATGCCTGGGCTGTCAAAATCGTCACTATCGGACTGCTGGTCTACTTCGCCCTCCTCACCGTCATCTTGCGCAGTGAGGTCTGGCATAGAATCATCAGACTGTAACATAGCAGAAACTGGTAAATCATAAGACAAAGTAAATTTATCCCTACTACCCAAAATGGACTTTGACTGTTGGCAAGGCTGAGACCCCTCTGGTAGTCCTAGCGGTCTCACCCTAGACTCAGATCTTGCCGCTTCCCGCTCCTGTCGAGCGGCAGCCAATTCTGATTGCAATCCAGCCATGACATCTGCTAGCATAGCCCATGGAGGGTCCGGGGATGAAACCAGCTTAGACAGCGGAGCAGAGATTGTATTCGTAGCTGAATCCACAAAACATACTGTACATGTGGTAGATCCATCCGGTAACACTCTGACAGACATGGCAGTGCTTTTTTGGTTTTGCCGGTGCCTTACTCATTATGCAGACAGACAATACAACATACAAAGACAACCTGCACGACTCAGTAAATAGTACTAAGGTGTCTCTCTCTCTCTATATATATATATATATATATATATATATATATACATATACATACATATATCTGGCAAAGTGTAGTGCACGTGGCCAGTACTATATGAAACTGATCCCAAATTCCCACCAACACCCCTGCGCCTCCGGTGGAGTAGAGATATAGTACAGGAACGTTCTGGAATCACAAACTGAAAGACAGGAAGCAAGATTAAAATGGCCACCATGCCTCACAGTGCAGGGTATATGTAACAAGTGCAGCCAACCCTGTAATATAGACTTAACAGCCTATTTCATCAATGTCACCCCCCTTATGCAGCCCTCCGCTAATGTCATCTCCCCCCCCCCCCCCCCCTTCTGCTCCCTCCCCCGTGGCCCGTGTACCGCTGTCTGAGCGGGAATTACCGGGGCGCGGGTATCTCACTCCCAGCGCAATCAGGGCGCAGGAAGCGCTGTAATGGAGCGCGGTCCTACAGCGGCGGCCGGCGGATCTCAGCGATGGAGGCGGCGCTGCTCGGAGCGGTTGCCGGGGCGGCCTGTCAGGAGAGGCGGGTGCAGTGAGAGCGGCGCCAGTGAACAGTGTCCCCACACAGCGGGGCGGCAGCGCCCGTACCCCAAGCATACCTGACTCCAGAGGCGAAGGCTGTGACGGGGCTTCTATCTGTAAGCTCCGTCCAGCTCTAGCAGCAGTCAATGAGTGAGCTGCGTGTGGCTGTGAGGGTGCTCTTTGTGAGGACCGACACGCCATGCGCTGCTCCGTGCAGCGGCACTATCCCGGACCCACGTTTTTACAGAAACTGGAAAGGGATGTGCTGTGAGCAAAAAATGTAAAAGTAGAAAGAAAATTTTTTTTAAATAAAAATATTCAAAGTAGTGTGGTTAAGCTCCACACAAGCCCTGTTGCTACGAGAAGCACAGAAAAAACACTGAGGTACTCTGGGATATGGAGGGGAGGAGAGTTCTAAATTTTAATATTCAGTGCCTTGTTCATACGGAAACCGTCCATATCCCAAGAGTACTCCAGTGACCCCTAGTGGATGAACAAGAAATAGTTAGAACCAAATCCTCTAATAAGAATGAACACATATATACAGTATAAGGACATTAAATATAGAGTCCCATATGTAAGCGCATATTGGGTTATAACTAACCCATGAAGCAGTGTCTCAGTGCAAGTGCTGCCATGAACACAAAACAACAAAGGCACCCCACATACACACACAAACTATTCTAAATCTGCAGACAGGAGTCTGTCTCACTCACAAAAATAGAGAAGAAAATTACGCTGACTATACTCAACCTTGCTATCCTTGCAGCAATTAAATAAAACTGAGATGGGGGTATACAGGATCAGGTTGTATGCCATCATAACTAACTCAAAGTTTTTTTTAATGCCCTTACCTATCCTCTTTGGTGTTCAGTGTTCCCCATAGGAGAAGACTATCAAATGTTGTATACGAATAAAGACCTACCTTTTCCTCCATTTCTTCACAGCATTTCTGGTATCGGACTAAAGCATTTGCCATTTTCTCAATCGCTTTCAAAAGAAATGAAACATCATCTTGTTTACGAATCTTAATACTACCCTGCAAGATATAATAGAGCGACATTTGTAATTAATAGACAAACATGGATACAAATTTATATACTATCTTTTTAAAAAGTAGAAAAAAAAATAAACAGGAAAAAAAGGAGATTTATGGTAAGACTGGGTACCACAGGGATAACATCAGGGTGTAGAGTTGGATCTTGATCCTCCGTGCACAGCAGCTCAGTTTTGCCAACCAGTCCAATGCAGTAGCAGGCAATAGAGACTACAACCGTTAGTAGCCACACATACCACATTATTGCGACAGGAGAAAGTACCAGCAGGTAAAGGCCATACAAACCCAAAGAAGCTAAGTGCTTCAGGGTGGGCGCCCTGTGAAACCCAGTGTACCTCGCAGAAAGATTTAACAAAAGGTAAGTACTTACCATAAATCTTTTTTTCTGCAGCGGGGTAGCATGGGGTTCCACAGGGATAATATCGGGGATGTCCTAAAGCAGTTCCTTATGGGAGGGGACGCACTGTAGCGTGCACAAGAACGTAGCGTCCAAAGGAGGCATCCTGGGAGGCGGAAGTATCGAAGGCATAGAACCTTATAAACTTGTTCACTGAGGACCACGTAGCCGCCTTGCACAATTGTTCAAGGGTCGCCCCACGGCGGGCCGCCCAAGAAGGTCCAACAGACCGAGTGGAATGGGCTTTGATGGTAGCAGGAGCTGGAAGTCCAGCCTGTACATAAGCTTGTGCAATCACCATTCTAATCCATCTGGCCAAGGTCTGCTTATTAGCAGGCCAGCCACATTTGTGAAAACCAAAAATGACAGAGGGAATCAGATCTCCTAGGAGAAGCTGTCCTCTTCACATAAATACGGAAAGCCGGGACCACATCCAAAGACCGCTCTTTGGAGGATAAACCTGTAGAGGTAAATGCCGGAACCACAATTTACTGGTTAAGGTAGAAATACGACACCACCTTAGGCAAATAAGCAGGACGAGTTTTAAGAACTGCCCGGTCACTGAAAAATCAGAAAGGGAGACCTACAGGATAAGGCACCCAAGTCTGAAACTAGTCTAGCAGAGGCAATAACCATCAAGAACAAGACCTTTAAGAGTAAGCCACTTAAGGTCCACAGACTCAAGAGGTTCAAACGGAGACTCTTGTAAGGCGTCCAGAACAACCGACAAATCCCAAGGAGCCACAGGCGGGACATAGGGAGGTTGAATCCGTAAAACACCCTGAGTGAATGTATGAACATCAAGCAGAGTCGCAATCTTTCTCTGAAACCATATCGACAAGGCAGAAATATGAACCTTGAGAGAGGCCAGACGAAGGCCTAAGTCCAGGCCCTGTTGCAGGAAATCCAAAAGCTTGCCAGTACTGAACTTGTATGCGTTGTAATGGTTAGTCGCACACCAGGCAAAGTAAGAATTCCAGACCCTATAATAAATCCGAGCAGATGCCAGTTTACGGGTCTTCAACATAGTTTGAACGACCTCCTCAGAAAATCCTTTGGCCCTCAGTGCGGAAGCTTCAAGAGCCACGCCGTCAAAGCCAGCCGGGCCAAATCCTGGTAGACACAACGGCCCTGAACGAGGAGGTCTGGGCGCTTTGGAAGTAGAAGAGGACGCTCTATCGAGAGACCATGCAGGTCTGAGAACCAATGCAGTCTGGGCCACACTGGAGCGATTAGAAGTAGTATTCCTCATCCTTGCTTGAACTTCCTTATCAACCTGGGCAGAAGCGACACCGAGGGGAACACGTACTGCAGCCGAAAGTTCCATGGAGTTGCCAGTGCGTCCACGAATGCTGCTTGAGGATCCCTTGTCCTTACTCCAAAGACCGGAACCTTGTGATTGTGTCGAGACGCCATCAGGTCTACATCTGGTAGGCCCCACTTTTCCACTAGGAGTTGAAAGACTTACGGATTTCCGGATGAAGACTCCACTCTCCGGCATGTACGTCTTGACGACTGAGGAAGTCCGCTTCCCAGTTGAGGACTCCCGGAATGAACACTGCAGATATAGCTGGCAGATGACGTTCCGCCCAACAAAGGATTTTTGACACTTCCATCACTGCCATGTGGCTTCGAGTGCCGCCTTGATGATTTATGTACGCCACCGTGTTGGCGTTGTCCGACTGTACTTGAATAGGCCTGTTCTGTACTAGAGGCAGGGCTAGTGTCAAATGCATTGAACACTGTCCGCAATTCCAGAATATTTATAGGGAGGAGAGATTCCTCCCTGGTCCGCCGACCCTGAAGAGAGTGTTGCTCCAACACCACGCCCCAGCCCCGCAGACGGGCATCTGTCGTCAAAAGGACCCAGATGGAGATCCAGAAGGGACGACCCCTGCTCAGTTGCTGGTCCTGTAGCCATCAGCTCAGTGACAAGCGGACCTACGGAGTCAAGGAGTTCACTTGAGTCCTGATCCAGTGAGGCAGGCCATCCCACTTGGAGAGTATCAACCTCTGCCGAGGGCGGGAATGAAATGGAGCGTACCCTACCATGTAAAAAGCAGACACCATGAGGCCTAGTACTTGCATCACCAAGTTTATAGACACACGTGGGCGAGAGAGGAAGCATCTTATCCTATCCTGAAGTTTCAGTACCTTCTCCGGAGACAAAAACAATTGTTGGTTGTGGGTGTCCAATAGTGATCCCAGGTGCACCATGCTCTGAGCAGGGACCAGGGAAGATTTCTTCCAGTTGATGAGCCACCCCGTGGGCTTGCAGGAATTGAACAGTCAGTTCCAGATGACAGAGGAGAACCTCTGGAGAGTTCGCCAGGATCAACAAGTCGTCCAGATACGGCAGGATCCTGATACTCTGACGGCAGAGTAGAGCTGTCATGACCGCCATTACCTTGGTGAAAATTCTTAGAGCCGTGGTCAGGCTGAAAAGTAAGGCCTGGAATTGAACACGTAGGTTGCCAATAGCAAACCGCAGGTGTTGCTGATGCGACACTGCAATTGGAAAAATGCAGGTAAGCATCCTGTATGTCCAGGGATACCATATAGTCCTTGGGCTCCAAAGCCAGAACAATAGAGCAAAGTGTTTCCATACGGAATTTGGAAACTTTCACAAATTTGTTCAAAGACTTGCGGTTGAGAATGGGCCGAGAGGAACCATTTGGTTTCGGGACTAGGAACAGCGTGGAATAATACCCCCCTGACTCTCTGAGCCAGAGGCACCGGCACTATCACTCCCGTATCCAGGAGAGATTGTAGCACCAAATGGAGAGTTTTTGCTTTTACCTGATCCGAAGGGATGTTTGTTGAGCAAAACCGGCGAGGGGGACGTTTCTTGAAAGAGATGGCATATCCGTGAGTGACGACTTTCCTTACCCAGACGTCCGAAGTGGTCTGTAACCATGCCTGAGCAAACCGTAGAAGTCTGCCTCCCATCCTGGGATTCCCCAGGGGGAGGCCCGCCCCGTCATACAGCAGGCTTGTCTGTTTTGGAAGCAGGCTGACGGGCAGCCTAGCCACGTTTAGGTTTGGGCTTAGAGGTCTTGGAAGTGCAAGCCTGTTTCGGGCACGCCTGTCCCTATGCTTTATCTGGAGGTCGAAAGAAATGAAAGGAAGTACTCAGCCTTCGGAGCCGAAGGAGAAGTACTAGGCAGACATGCCGTCTTAGCTGATGCCAAGTCAGCAACAATTTTGTTGAGATTTTCCCCAAAAAGAATGTTTCCCTTAAAAGGGATCACCTCCAAGGTCTTTTTAAAGTCCAGATTGACAGACCAGGACCGCAACCAGAGAATTCTGCGAGCCAGAATGGACGTAGTAGACGCCTTGGCTGCCAGGACACCAGCATCAGATGCCGCCTCCTGAATATAATGAGAGGCTGTAATAATATGTGAAAGACATTGTCTAGCATTATCAGGGAAATCCGACGGTAGTTCTGCTTCAACTTCCTAAACCCAGGCTTCAATAGCTTTTGCCGCCCGAGAAGCCGCAACAGTGGGCCTATGCACAGCTCCAGCAAGAGTGTAAATGGACTTCAAGCAACCCTCCACACGCTTATCCATCGGTTCCTTCAGCGAGGTGACGGGAGTGACAGGCAGAGCAGTGGGCACCACCAGACACGCGACTTGAGAATCCACCGGTGGAGGTGTTTCCAAATTTTTACTCAACTCTGCAGCGAGGGGATAACAAGCTAGCATCTTTTTAGACAGGTAATATTTCTTTCCTGGATTTTCCCAGGATTCCTGACGAATGTCAACCAAGTGGTCAGAATGAGGTAAAATTAATTTAGCAACCTTCTGATGTTTAAACTTATCTGGTTTCTTAGAGGTAGCTGGAGGCTCTTCGTCATCATCGATTTGAAGAATCAGCCTGATAGCTGCCAAGAGGTCAGGAACATCCACCCATGTCAGAGATTCCCCATCAGAAGCATGTGCATCAGTGTCTAAAGGGTCAGTGTCAACGCCATCTTCAGCGGATGAGATATCCTAAACATGTGTGGATTGTGAGGAAGTAATGGCCCGTTTAGATGACCCCTTGATCTTAAGCGGGCAAGAGTCAGGATTTAGCTTAGCCAAAGACTGATTTAATTGCTGTAATTTAGAGGACAGTGCATCTACCCGTGGCGGATTAACTGCAGGTACAATATGTGGCTGTAATGGCACAGGAGGTCCCATAGGGGGCGCAAGTCTAGTTACTAGCGTAGTCAGCAAATTAGAGAAAGCAGCCCAAGGTGGGTCTTGATTTGCCCCGGTTGTTGCAGACTGACCATGGGGTATAGAACCCCCAGTACCTGAACCCTCAGCTGCTATGTTTTCCTCCGAGTAGTCCGTGGCAGCAGCACTGCATGGTGCAGGATCAGCCATGGATCTACCACCCTGTTTAGCAGACATTATATGTAAGCGTAACCTTAGGGTGTAATAGCACAATATAAGTAGATAAATTACCTGACAAAAAAACCCTGTATAGTGTGACTGCAAAGCAGAGCAGAAACAGAGGATTTAAGATGTATGTGGTGACTGTAAAACGCAGAGAAAAATACCAAAGTAGTATATCCTGTGAAACACTATTAAATGAGAACCGTGACGTACTTAGCCCCCCCTCTGGGTACAGAATATAGGGATAGCAATATGTGTGAGATGCACATAATAGAGATAACAGAGCAGCTATTGGCACACAGTCACATATACAATGCAGCAGAAATTATTACAAACAATAAAACTGCACTGGACTAGCAATACTAAGTACAAACTGTACCACTAAGTAAAGCTATATAGGTATATAGCTATAACAATGGACAGTAAAGACTGGATGTATATCACAGGGTACTCGTACTAAATATCCCTAAAGTAATGCACTTGCTCTTAACTAACCCTGTCTAAAGGACATGTAGTATACTTAAGTGTCCTGTAAATGCACAGCGCTGATGATGCAGGCGGCTTTACAGAGGAGACATTGCCCAGCAGTCCCAGAATCAGCTCAGCATGTGTGTAATGGCACCCAAACGCTGACAGGGAGTGAGGGAGACAGAGAGATGCAGCTCCAGGCCAGGAACATTAGCAGTAAATGGCACCTGGGGCTGGGGGAAGGGCTAAAGGTCAGAGCCTGATCTCCTGCTGGACTTCACCACCAGGTACTGCGGGGCCTATTAAAGTGGATTATGAGGTAATCCGACCTATGCCCCTTGCCCTGGTGGTCTAGTAGGGTCCCTGTACGGCCAGTGTCCACGCCAGCGCGCCCGACCCATCTCCTAGAGACTGCGACGGATCACGATTTTCAGCGGGTCCCATCTGGGGGACCCTCTTACCTCCACCCTGTAATGAGGCCACATGATCCTGGAGAGCAGGGGCGCATGTGTGTGCCTGAAGAGAAACCGGAGCCCTCCGCTGTAAGTACCTGGCAACCAGGGCGCGGGAGTATACAGCGCCGCTGGGGGAGGTGAGGGAGCAGCAACACGATATGTCAGAATGATATGTAGCACTTTTAACTGCCTGTGCTGCGGCCCTTGAAGTCTTCAGTCTTCTGAAAAAGATCTTTTCAGGGCTGCCTAGTGCAGCCCTCTCTGTTAGCTGCCTGCACTGCAGGCACCAACTTACAAACTGAGCTCCTCTGTACAGAGGCAGGGTTATAGAGGAGGCAGCAGTGCATCTTGGGAACAGTCAAAGCTTTTAGCCTATTGGTGCCTCGGATCAAGATTCAACTCTACACCCCGATGTTATCCCTGTGGAACCCCAGTGTACAATGCTGCAGAAAAAGCCAAATCTTTCACATTTGTTATGTGTAATATAGACGCCGGAATCACAAACTCGTGTAGCGTGTCTATTCGGCACGCTTTGGGCCCTGTGGCGACCGATCTTTTCCCCTCGGGTAGTAGCACGTACCACCACCCCAGTGAGGATTATGGCAACACCGACCACCGGCATTGGAACGGGTGTCGGGATTCTGGCGCCGGTCCATCTTTATGACATCAGCCAAATTATTTCTGAAATCGTACTGTAGCTTGGTCACATTACCAGCAAAACAGTACAACACTATTTTACTCATAATCCATTTTAGAAGCTCCTTGTAAGAAAACACAGTTTGCTCTTCATACACCAAGTCTCATTGTATTTTCTGTTTAATAACTAGTGTTGGCTTCAATCCTTAACATTTGCAAACATGTACGTATGTATACGAAGCACAAAAAACACAGACCGAGCAAGCACATCATGGTACAAAATATATTAGTAAGGAGATATTTCAGTTATTGCAGTAAATTATATTAGAGACTGCTTGTTAATTTGTTGGGTTGTAATTCATAGTTGCAATTTTTTCATAAAGTTAGGCTATGTACACACTAGTACGATGTGCGGCCCATACGAAATTGTAAACAAATTACCCGACATACGATATTATTTCTCGTAGTCCGTAGAGGATGCTGGGGTCCACATTAGTACCATGGGCTATAGACTGGTCCACTAGGAGCCATTGGCACTTTAAGAGTTTGTGGACTGTGGGCTGGCTCCTCCCTCTATGCCCCTCCTACCAGACTCAGTTTAGAAACTGTGCCAGAGGAGACGGACAACTTCGAGAGAAGGATAATACACAGACAGTGGTGAGATTCACACCAGCTCACACAAACAAGGCAAACCAAGCTAACGAGCCTGAAAATTCAGCAATAGCTGAAAACATTACTGAAGTTATAACGCAGTACTTAACTAAGAACAAAGCAGTACTGCACCAAGTAACCACTGCAGGATAACAAAACGCGGACTACGAGAAAATCCTATTTTCTCTTACGTCTTAGAGATGCTGGGGTCCACATTAGTACCATGGGGATGTACCAAAGCTCCCAGAACGGGAGGGAGAGCGCGGAGGTTCCTGCAGAACTGCGACCAAACTTAAGGTCCTCAGAGGCCAAAGTAGCGAACTTGTAGAACATAGCAAACGTGTTCGACCCAGACCAAGTAGCCGCTCGGCAAAGCCGAGACACCCCGGGCAGCAGCCCAGAAAGAACCCACCTTACGAGTAGAGTGGGCCTTAACAGATGTAGGACACGGCAATCCTACCGTAGAATATGCATGCTGAATAGTGAACCTGATCCAGCGAGAAATCGTCTGCTTAGAAGCAGGACACCCAATTTTCTTGGGATCATACAGGACAAACAGAGTCCGATTTTCTCTGACGAGCCGTCCTCTTCACATAGAGCTGCAAAGCCCTCACAACATCCAAGGACTTTGATGTAATTGAGGAGTCAGTAGCTACAGGCACCACAATAGGTTGGTTGATATGAAAAGCCGACACAACCTTTGGAAGGAACTGCTGATGCATACTGAGCTCAGCTCTATCTTCACGGAAGATTAAGTAGAGGCTTTTACAGGACAAAGCCCCAATTCCGACACACGTCGAGCAGAAGCTAAGGCCAACAAAGTGACAGCCTTCCACGTGAGAAACTTGACCTCAGCCTCCTGTAAAGGCTTAAACAAATACGATTGCAGGAAATGCAACACCACGTTAAAATCCCAGGGTGCCATCGGCGCCACAAAGGGAGGCTGTATGTGCAGAACCCCTTTCAAAAAAGTCTGAACGTCAGGGAGGGCAGCCAATTGTTTCTGGAAGAAAATGGATTAAGCCGAAATCTGGACCTTTATGGATCTCAAACGCAGGCCCATATCCACACCTGCTTGCAGGAAGAGGAGAAATCGCCCCAGTTGAAACTACACCGTAGCAAATTTCTTGGATTCACACCAAGATATTTTTTCCAAATGTGATAATGTTTAGACGTTACACCCTTCCTAGCCTGTAACAGGGTAGGAATAACATTGCTCGGAATACCCTTGGCGTTGAACCTCCATGCTGTCAAACTTAGCCGCGGTAAGTCTTGATAAGCGAACGGCCCCTGTTGCAGAAGGTCCTCTTGAAGAAGAAGAGGCCTCGAATCTTCCAGCAATAACTCCAGAAGATCCGCGTACTAAGCCCTTGTTGACCAGTCCAGAGCAATGAGGATCGCCAGAACGCTTGTTCTTTTTATTAGTTTGAGAATCCTTGGGATGACTGGAAGTGGGGGGAACATGTACACTGACTTGAACACCTACGGAGATACCAGGACGTCCACCGCCACTGCCTGAGGGTCTCTCGACCTGGAACAGTACCTCCGCACCTTCTTGTTGAGAAGGGAGGCCATCATGTCTATTTGAGATACACCCCAAAGACTTATCACCTCTGCGAACACCTCCAGACGAAGGCCCCACTCTCCTGGATGGATATCGTGCCTGAGGAAGTCCGCATCCCAGTTGTCCACTCCCGGAATGAAGATTGCTGTCAGCGCCACTGCGAGCCTTTCTGCCCAAAGGAGGATTCTGGTCACCTCTGACATCGCCGCTCTGCTGTTCTTTCCGCCCTGTCGGTTTATGTAGGCCACCGTCGTGACATTGTCCAAATGCACTTGTATGGGCTGATCTTGCAGAAGGTGTGCTACTTGTAGAAGACCGTTGTACACGGTTCTTAGTTACAGGATGTTTATTGGAAGAAGGGATTCCTGACTAGACCACCTTCCTTGGAAGGATTCCTCTTGGGAGACTTGCATCCGTGGTTAGAAGGATCCAGTTCTGAACCCCCGAACCTGCGTCCCTCCAGAAGGCGAGGCATTTGCAGCCACCAGAGGAGTGAAATCCTTGCTTTCGGCGACAGACGTATCCTCTGGTACATGTGCAGGCGAGATCCCGACCACTTGTCTAGGAGATCCAGTTGGAATGACAGAGCATGAAATCTTCCGTACTGTAGAGCCTCGTAGGAGGCAACTATCTTCCCCAGAAGGCGAATGCACTGATAAACCGATACCCGGGCTGGCTTCAAGACATCCCGGACCATCGATTGCATCACCAAACGATTTTAACACCGTCAGAAACCACCTCTGCATGTCCGTGTCGAGGATCATCCCCAGGAAAGAATCTCTTTGTCGGCTACAAATGTGACTTTGGAAGGTTCAGGATCCAACCATGTTCCCTGAGCAGATGAGTCGTGAGAGCAATGGACTAACAACGTCTCCCTGGATGATGCCTTTATCAGCAGTTCGTCCATATATGGAATTATGTTCACTCCCTGTCTGCGGCGGCGAATCATAATCTCTGCCATCACCTTCGTAAACCCCCTCCATGCCGTGGAGAGACCGAAAGGCAGTGCCTGGAACAGATAGTGACTGTCTAACAGTGCAAATCTGAGATAAGCCTGGTGAGGCAGCCAAAACGGAATGTGGAGGTACGCATCCTTCATATCCAGGGATATCAGAACTCTTCCTCCTCCAGACCTGAGGTCACCGCTCTCAGACTCTTTTTGAATTACGATCAGCCGGTTCTTTTAACGCAGTAGAACCAGGGACAGGTAACACCACCTATTTTGACAGTCTGGAGACAGATGCGTCAACTATGGGTGGGGTTTCCCATTTTTTTCTATCCTCCTCACGGAAGGGAAAAGCAACCAGAACACTTTTCGGGACCTGGAATTTTTTCTCCGGGGTTTCCCAGGACTTTTCAAATAATGCGTTTAATTCCTTAGACGCAGGGAAGGTTAGCGACGCAATCTTATCGTCTGTGAAGTAAGCCTCCTCAACCTGCTCAGGTGGTTTGTCAGTAATGTGTAACACATCCCTAATCGCCTCAATCATGAGCTGCACTCCCTTTGCAAGGGATGCCGACCCCTCAGCACGTCCCCATCACCGTCCGCCATGTCAGAATCGGTATCAGTGTCAGCTAGCATAATCTGGGCAAGTGCACGTTTCTTTGGGTAAATGCCAGGGGACTTAGAAGTAACAGGGACAGAACCTGACCAAACTTCCATAGATTTCTATAAAACCTGAGTTTCAGCCTCAGTATGGGCTACCCTAGTAGAAATCTGAGATATCATTCCCTTAATGGAAGCCAGCCACTATGGCTCAGATTCAGGAGTACATGGAATGGATTCCTCTGCAGCATAAGACACAGAGTCTCTGGACATGGCTATGTGAGAAACTCGCGTACACCCACATACACACAGGAAAATGTCAGACAGTTTCCCCCAAGTACCTTCAAAGGAACATAGAGTTTGGAGCCAGCACACAGACAGCGCTATATCAGGCAGTTATAAATTAATACCTGGCGCTGACTGTGCACCCTTAATAGACACAATAAACTACCGCCTCCACCCCCCCACCCCCCTTCAACAACCCCCGGTACCGCACAGGGTAGTTGGGAATCGTGTGGAGGTACAGCGCTCCCTGTCAGCGTCTCAGTCTACAGATCTGTAGGGAGAAAATGGCGCTGGTGAGCTGCTAGGTCCGCTCTGAGGAGAAGCTCCGCCCACCAAACATGGCCCGTCTTCCCGCACTTTGAAATCTTTATGCTGGACGGAGATATGGTGCTAGCAGCGTTACAGAGGTCCCTGATAGGGTATGTGCGCTGGCTCAGGGCACCCCTCCTAGCGCCGCACTGTGTACTGCTGAGCCTCGGGAGCGCAGTGTCAGTACTGCGCTCCCACCCTGTTGCCACCATCACAATCGTCACCAGAATTTTCTGGCACTGTTAGGGGGTGGCGGCATGCTGCGGGAGTGAGCGGTCGCCTCGGGCGGCTAACTATCATCACCCTCAGGAGCTCAGTGTCCTGTCAGCGGAGATAGTGGCCATTAACCTCTCTGGGTTGGACAATACTCCCCCCCCCCCCCCCCCCTAAGTCTAGGAGATCCCTTAGCTGTGATCGGCTACTCTGGGCACATTATCTAAATGGAGTCTGGTAGGAGGAGCATAGAGGGAGGAGCCAGCCCACACTATTAAACTCTTAAAGTGCCAATGGCTCCTAGTGGACCAGTCTATACCCTATGAGACTAATGTGGACCCCAGCATCCTCTAGGACGCAAGGGAAATCAGGCATACACACTATATGATAAAACAATAAGAGAAGATGAAATGATCTCATGGGGCTGGAGTTGTTTTTTTATAAGCTCTTAAGATAACATTATTACATGCCAGCCTGGCCCCTCCTCTTCCTTGCTGTGTGACAGGACATCTGTAGAGAAGAGCAGAAAGTACAGGAAGCCAGCCAGTGTTTCTTAAAATATATATATATAAACCTTTGAAGAATGTTTTCGGTATGTTTTTAACTTATAAAAAAAGTATTTTGCTGCTGCTTACTAATGTAATGTTTGTAATGTTTTTCTGTCCAGGTCTGTGCATGCATTGTTTGCGCATCTGCTGTAAAACTACAAGTTCCAGCATGATCTGACACAGATGTGCTGTCAGGGAAAGCACATCTGAGGCAGGGCTTGCTGGCATGTTTAGTTTCACTTTTTATGATTTTTAAAAGTTGAGGAAGTCCAGGGGGTATTTATCACTTATCTGCATCAGCAGCGGCATATGCGATTAAGTATATCTCTTTAGGAGCCAGTCCTTTGTCCAACCCGACCTTCTCGCTCTTTTACAACTATGCGTACTCTCCATATTTTCATATTCCACTAACACAGCAGCAACAGCATAACATACTGCTACTTGTTGATTGAAGGAAATCATCAAAGCAGTATGTGAACACCAAGGCCAATCAAGACACTGAGCAGTTCTGTGGAGAGTTCAGCTAAGCCTCACTTGCCACACAGCACAACTACACAGACCTAAAATGGTGGACAATTCATATAACATAATAGTCCAGCCCCTTACATGAAAAATTCTAGCCCCCTATTTTAATTAGTATATGGTTGTTTTGTTTTTTTGTACAGGGTATACGACGTAAGATACATAGTATAGTGTGTACATAAGAAATCACATGTCCGGTAGAGCAAGGGAAATTATATACAATATCTTATCACATCCCATCGTTCTAATGTGTACATAGCCTAACGTAGCCCGTAAACTTGTGAGATATCAGGTACAACCCTTCGATTTCAACCGCATCTGAGATAAATTGAAGGGTTGTATGCACATTTTAGGTACCTTGCGATGCAATGCGCGTGCACGCCAGTCGAATCTCTTGTCTCAAGATAGTATGGGCTGCACTTAATATTTATCTAATCGCGGTGCGATTGCATGCTGGTTTTTACCACTTTCGATTTATCACACTGCGATATGAGAAGATAGGAGCCGACTTCCTGGACACTCCCCTTCCCCCAAATGTGCACATGACTGGAGAGGAGGCTGCAAGCACGCTGCTGAGCTCCCAAACAGCGGACAAGGTAGGCAGGCAACACCACTGGCCACCAATGACTATTATGATGTTTTACCACCACTGCCCACCATTGTGCTGCTCTACCCATAATTATACTGGCCCACTGCCATGCCATGCATGCTATGCGCTCGCATTCGATCATACGATTCACCTGATTTCTGGTCGTAAGGGGCATGCGATAAATCGCAGGATTGTATGAACATCGAATGCACCAAAAAAGCACTTTTGATGCGATTTATCTCAAGGTGAGCTTCAATGGAAATCGAGCCCGATATCGCATCGAATGCAGTCGCACAAGTATATGAGGAGCATAAGGGAGCACAAGCAGAAGGAGGAGGAGAATGGTCCAGGCTGATGTCAACACCCTAAAATCATATGGTATGTACACACTACAAAAAAAGCTCATGATATTGGCCCTCATTCTGAGTTGATCGCTCGCTAGCTACTTTTAGCAGCCGTGCAAACACATAGTCGCCGCCCACGGGAAAGTGTATTTTCGCTTTGCAGGAGTTCAAACCCCTGTGCAGCAGAGCGGCTGCAAACACATTTTGTGCAGAACAAGACCAGCCCTGTAGTTACTTATTCTGTGCGATGAAGGTCCCGGTATTGACGTCAGATACACGCCCGGCCACGCCTGCGTTTTTCCAAACACTCCCAGAAAACGGTCAGTTGACACCCAGAAACTTCCACTTTCTGTTAATCTCCATGCGATTTGCTGTGCGACTGAAAGCGTCGCTAGAACCTGTGTGCAAAACCACAGTGCAGTTTTGCCATTTTTTTAACTAATCGCTACGCAGCGAACAGCAGCAGCTAGCGATCAACTCGGAATGAGGGCCATTGTACAATCCAGACTGCATGCAGGTCAAATGTTGGATGTCCACGGGAGCGCGCATCATATGATAAATCGTGTGTACACACTATGCGATATTGTATGCAATCATACAATATCAGCAATATTGCATGCAATATCTCAGTGTGTATGCAGTTTTAGGTCAGATGTCTTGTTACAGTATACTTAACAAGTTTAATGACAGAAAGATAATTTTGATAAAAGAAAGTAGAGATTTACCATGAAATCAATAATCTCCTTGATGTTTGTAAATTCCTCAGGGTCACGATAAGCAAGTTCCTACAGTGAAGAACAGAAGTTATATCACATATTAGTAACAGGACTATAAATTATATTTATAGTGTCCAGATATTTACCATGCTGCACACTTCTTTGTTTTTGCCATTATTTTCCTCTTTCCCACCATCTCCAGGTATTTCTTTATTGTTCTGGTCTTCTTCCTTAAAAACATATAAAAAGTAATGTTTTAACTAGGAGTCTACCAGCATAAATTAGACTGTAATGTAGAATATGAAGAAACAACATTACTGTAAAAACTATGGAAAGCCGGGAACACCCACAATGAACAGGTAATATACCATGTGGATGGGTCTCATGGGCATTACAATGGTCATATTAGGAGGTCGGAGGGTGCATGCAGGGGTCTGATGGGCATTTTTCAAGGCACATGAGGAGGACAGCGCATTAAGGGGGGGGGGGTGCCTAAAGGGCATTAACTGGTGCGTGGGGAGGTCTGAGTGCATGGGGGGGGGGGAGACGTCATAAAAACATTATGTGAAAAGACCTGAAATCTTGTGGAAGATTTGATGGGCAAATAAATGCATGTGTGAAGATCTGAGGAAATGCTGGATGTGATCTGTTGAGCATACAAATGGTCTGAAGGTATGGGGGGGGGGGGGGGAAAGAGAGCCATGTATCATCTCATCCACACCATAACCAGCAATACAGGCTTCATACCAGTATGGCAGGAGGATGAGGATGATACATACACAGAGTCTGTACAAGACAAACAAACTGGCTGGACAGGCAAAAAGAGAGGGAGACTTAAGCACATGGAGGCAATACATGAGAAAAGAGGGGGAAGCAGGAAAGCGGGGGGAGAGAGAGAGGGAGAGGAGATAAACATGTTATAGAAGGGACAAAAAAAGAATAAGGTGAGAGAGATGGGAGAAAGAGGGGAAATATTCCTCAGATACAGTCCCCACCACATGCTGTGAACAAAACAATACTGTCAATGGTGTTACCACATATGTAATCAAATCTGAAAAACATCATTTAATCGGTACTAGATTTGGATCACATATGTAATCAAATCTGAAAAACATCATTTAATCGGTACTAGATTTGGATCAAAATTCTAACGAATATAATAAGTGTGATATTCAACCATGATTAGGATTGTACATATATTTTGTAGTAAGGGAATAGATAAAATAGGCTAGTATATATCAGTTGAATGTTTAGACAATTTAGTCACTTCAAAGGCACACAGGTAATGACATGCGCAAGGAAGTGCCTAAGACTACAATCAGGAATCTGCATATCCTGAGCAATGTATGTTATTCGGCCTTCTGCTTTGAGACAATGACTCCTAGGATCAATTGAATTAACGAAGTCTCAAATGTTGATGAACACTAGCAGTATTTACACTCCAAAATAACCAAAGGAAAACCTTGATAGACAAACAAATATCAGACGCTATGACTCCAGAATTCACCCCCTGCTCGTCACTGTTGAACAAATTATCTGATATGTTTTACAACACCTTTGAATATGTAAATTGGGATTGTTAAAGTTGGGATATAAGACAGACAGGGTTTGGAGCAGTCTTTAGTTAGTGCAGAGGGAAAGAGACAAGGAAGGATCCTAAGACATCAGAAGAAGGTAGCTATGCATTTAACCCTCAATAATTCTTGCAAGTGTACAGTATGTGTGTTAATTGTTTAAGTTTGTAATATTGTTTGTGTTTGTTTAATATGTACTGCAGTTAATAATAATTATAGGATTTATTATCATTGTGTTTTTCATATCTTGTATTTTGTATACCTAGAATAAAGTGTTATTGAAATAGAGCTATTATTCCATGGTTCAAACTCATTTTTTGGAATCTCTAAATCATACAAATCTGCATATATTATATAAGGCTCTGCAAAGTTGGACAATATATTTATACCCCTAAGGTATAGAGCATTGATATATCAAATGAGCCAGAAGGATACATCCCTGCATAAAGTATATTTACCATGTGCACAGATGTATTGCTTGGACAGTAATTGTTTTCAGTAGCTATATTCATACCCACATAGTCAATGAGCCAGGATTATATATCTCTGTAAAGTATAATTACACTTTACCTTGACATATCTCTTGGACAAGTAGATATATAATTCCTAAACCCAAATGAGCCAATCACATGCATATGTATAGGAATGTTCATATAATGTACATTGCTGTGTGATTGGACTAGTGCTAATCTCTGCCCCTTTAGCTATGAGCCAACCTAATTTGTAAGCCTATTATAATATATTTGCAGATGTAAGATACATAAAGCATAAATCAATATATGATATAATAAATATATATTATATAAGATTCCACACTTCAATAATTGGCACCCCAGATGGGACCATGGAATAATTTGGTATCTATTTTAAACTAACATAATATCTATTAGGAAGCAGCACCAATGGCTATAAGCCTGCTGGCAAAGTACAAGATCACAGTGGAATAGGTTACAAATGAGAATAAAGAATTTAAAGGCCTAGAATAGAAAATGTGCACAGTGGAAATGAGTATTTCCAAATAAATGTACCAGGTATTAGAGTTTAACCTTAAGACACCGGTCAATCTTAAGGAGAGGATACCTTCAGTACTAAAAACAAAGAATATATAAATTTAGCATTGTAATGTTAAATATGCAAAAAGTTGCAGCAGCATTAAGAAAAATGCGCAAAACTGCGGCTTTAGAAGCCAAACAGAAATGTAAAGAAGAATCAGGTTCACGTCTTCGTAAGGCGTGCCTGACCATTAATGCAAAAATGCATTCATTATTTAAGTCCCTTAAACAGAAAAATAAACAGAAAAAGTTTGGGGCAGAAGCAAAAAGCCTGGCAGATTGTAAGCAAACTGTCATGACCTCTCAGGAGGAGATAAAAGAAAGTACAAGGGAGAACATTGTAGATGTAGGTGAGACTCAGGACAGCATTGTCCATGTGCAGCACACAGAGTCTGCTATGGTCACACAGACCACCAGCAGAACAGCCTCTTTGGTAAAGGAAGAAAGTAGCAATGTGCAGGATGTGTCTATCATCAGACAGCACATTAATGTAAAGGAGGTAGCAGCAATAGGAGATGTCCCCTATACTGTGTCTAGTAAGGGGGAAGATCAGTGTAATTCAGATTATGAGTATTCTGCTGAATACACTCTCAGAGTTCCCAATGTAAATGAAGAATTTGTTATGCCTTTAGGCAAAGGTGAATTGTCAGCAGATTTAAACACTGATAGCAGCAGTACAGTGCACACAGGGGTGGGGAAGTTCCCCATGGTGAAAACTCCCATGGCAACCAGAGTTGCAAACTTTGAAATGTATTCACCTGGAAACACGTTTAAAGGGAAAATCCATGAAATTAATTCAGGAATGCATGTTTACAAACAAAGTTCCCAAACCTTTGTAACCCCGACACAACACTCAGAGAAATCTAGTGATGGTGCAAATGTTTGCATGCTCTCAGAGAGACCACATGCAGAGTGTCATTCTGCAACCCACACACCAATTAACAATGACAAAAAGGATCACCAGGATGAAAATGTTTTTATGCCCTGGTGCCATAACCATTTTATTACAGGTGTGGAAAGACAGAAAGCCCTGGGACCTGCAATACATATTTGGCAAAGTCTAACAAGTTTCTCTCCCCACAAAAGTAGGTTTTTTCAGAAGCTCCAAGTTTCTTCCAGACTAAGGAGCCACAGCAAGCAGCAAACGCTATGGTTGGGGACAGCCTGGGCCCAGGCTGCATCACAAGGGAGTATGGTCACAAGTGAATACGGTAGTATCATTCCTTTACTTGTTAGATCCAATGTAGCCATTGTTTGCTTTGATGTTCAAACAGCCACAGTTTCCAAATTAAACCTGCATCATATCTGCAGCGACAATTGTGCTGTCATTGACACACAATGTGACAGGAAAGATTGGCACAGGCCAGAAACAATTGTTTGTTTGTTTGTTCTTCAATCTCTAAAGACACATTTGTAAATTCTGTACCTGATAACATGCAGCAGATAGGACAGAATGCATAGCAAGCTATGTTAAATCACTGTATAAATATCTGTGATATTCATTGTATGTATTTTTGTTTGATTCATAGTAATCCTGGCAACCTGTATACAGAATGGTGCAAGACTCCAAAAAGACTCCAATTTACAAGGGAAAAGGTCTTCATTAACCCTTTCATCGCTGCTATCCAGCAAATTCTACATAGCATCCCTAAAGACTGATATATGGACAAATCCTCAAGGAGTTTTCCAGTTTCACAAGAAAGGGGAAGGTTTTCATTAACCCTTTCATCACAAGTAATCATTACTTGTCTTTCAAACTACATGTACACCCCCACAACAGTGTACAGCACATCTCATCACTGTGATTATACAGAACTGTCTCATCCCTTCATATACCTTAATCAAATATATGTAAACATTTGTCTGATATATATATATATATATATATATATATATATATATTATATCATGGTATTATATACCTTGTAAATATTTTATGTTTTTTTTTATATTACACAGTAGATACTACCTATGCTTCCTTCGTAAAAGCTTCAAAAGTAATTAAATATCTAATACTGGATGGAATTAGATTTAGTCAAAGCCATTCCTAAATGATATTTAATATCTGTTTGAAGCAAAATTGTATTCATTTATTGTATTGATAGGATGTTACTATATACACATCAAAAGCATTTTAAATAATTATTAGTCAAAATATAGGTAGGATAGAAAACGCCTTTATATGGGTTAAACTGGTATAGGGTTATTTAAGATTGAGATGTATAAATAGGTTCAAGGTAGAATAAGGAGACTTAAGACTGCATGGTAATTTATTCAGTGAGGAAATACAGAACAGAGTAGGTGTACTACTCACAGCCATTTGTGGTACTATTGCCCGAAGACAATTAAGACCTACTATTAACAAGCAAAGAAAGAAAGAAAGAAAGAAAGAAAGAAAGAAAGAAAGAAAGAAAGAAAGAAAGAAAGAAAGAAAGAAAGAAAGAAAGAAAGAAAGAAAGAGAAAAAAAAAAAGACTGTTTCATATATGCCTGTTCTATTCAAAATCACAACCTGTTTGTGCAAAAGCAATATGGACACTTGTCACAACTGCGGCATTGGAAAAACATTTAAAGGACGCACAAGGCTAAAGACCATTACTGAGGGTCGTCACAAGTACTGAATGTTCAAGACACAGCACTCGACGTACACAGCCCTCTGCCTCAAACAGCGAAATGGCAAGCAAAGGAGCAGCTGCTATGAAGAATTCTACTTCAACTGCCTTCATGATGCAAACGTAATACGTCTCCAATGGCAAGCAAACCACGCAGATGACATTACTCTCCCAGTAAATTGCTACAGCCAAGAACAGCAAAAATGTCCAAACGTACTGATCCAGATACAGAAAAAAAAAAAAAAAGGTCTACAATTGGGCTATGGTATTCCAAATGTCTGTAGAAATTAGTTTTCCTCATGAATACTGAATAAAAACCTCAGTCTTGTCTGCTTTAGTTAAAAAGTAGAATAAGGTTAGGTAAGCTAAGAATTTTTATAGATTTTTAAAATCATAATGGTTATTATTATTACACTTATGGTATATATTATGGTTACAACAAAAGTTATGTTTTGAAGAAATTTTGAAATGTATTTGGAAGCAATTACGCTAGTTTAATGTGTGGCCAATCAAAATAATTTCTCATGGCCACAAGGGGGCGACTGTTACCACATATGTAATCAAATCTGAAAAACATCATTTAATCGGTACTAGATTTGGATCACATATGTAATCAAATCTGAAAAACATCATTTAATCGGTACTAGATTTGGATCAAAATTCTAACGAATATAATAAGTGTGATATTCAACCATGATTAGGATTGTACATATATTTTGTAGTAAGGGAATAGATAAAATAGGCTAGTATATATCAGTTGAATGTTTAGACAATTTAGTCACTTCAAAGGCACACAGGTAATGACATGCGCAAGGAAGTGCCTAAGACTACAATCAGGAATCTGCATATCCTGAGCAATGTATGTTATTCGGCCTTCTGCTTTGAGACAATGACTCCTAGGATCAATTGAATTAACGAAGTCTCAAATGTTGATGAACACTAGCAGTATTTACACTCCAAAATAACCAAAGGAAAACCTTGATAGACAAACAAATATCAGACGCTATGACTCCAGAATTCACCCCCTGCTCGTCACTGTTGAACAAATTATCTGATATGTTTTACAACACCTTTGAATATGTAAATTGGGATTGTTAAAGTTGGGATATAAGACAGGGTTTGGAGCAGTCTTTAGTTAGTGCAGAGGGAAAGAGACAAGGAAGGATCCTAAGACATCAGAAGAAGGTAGCTATGCATTTAACCCTCAATAATTCTTGCAAGTGTACAGTATGTGTGTTAATTGTTTAAGTTTGTAATATTGTTTGTGTTTGTTTAATATGTACTGCAGTTAATAATAATTATAGGATTTATTATCATTGTGTTTTTCATATCTTGTATTTTGTATACCTAGAATAAAGTGTTATTGAAATAGAGCTATTATTCCATGGTTCAAACTCATTTTTTGGAATCTCTAAATCATACAAATCTGCATATATTATATAAGGCTCTGCAAAGTTGGACAATATATTTATACCCCTAAGGTATAGAGCATTGATATATCAAATGAGCCAGAAGGATACATCCCTGCATAAAGTATATTTACCATGTGCACAGATGTATTGCTTGGACAGTAATTGTTTTCAGTAGCTATATTCATACCCACATAGTCAATGAGCCAGGATTATATATCTCTGTAAAGTATAATTACACTTTACCTTGACATATCTCTTGGACAAGTAGATATATAATTCCTAAACCCAAATGAGCCAATCACATGCATATGTATAGGAATGTTCATATAATGTACATTGCTGTGTGATTGGACTAGTGCTAATCTCTGCCCCTTTAGCTATGAGCCAACCTAATTTGTAAGCCTATTATAATATATTTGCAGATGTAAGATACATAAAGCATAAATCAATATATGATATAATAAATATATATTATATAAGATTCCACACTTCAATAATGGCAATGCTAGGAGGAAAGAAAGACTCTGTGTTGAGTTGGCATGTCCTCACAGGGGCATTGTAGGTGATGTAGTTGGCATCTCGACATTTGTAATACAGTCAGCTGACATCCCGAACGTAAGTATTCTGGGGAGGGTTAGGCAGCAGGGAGAGGTGGTGTGGTTAGGCTGTAGGTAGGGTAGGTTAGGGCTAGGCTGCAAGAAGGGAGGGTAGGGATTAGTATACCCACCTACTAGGTGTCGGGATTCTAAGTGTTGGAATGCCACTGCCAGTCATCTGGCATTCTGAGCTCCAGGTCACCTATACCCAGTCCCATTGTAGCTCTGCCCACCTCAAGATGCTGTCATTATAGTGGTTTCTACTAATAATCACATCTCTAGATTAGTGATAGATTATTCCTAGAACTATCACTGGTAGTGTGTGGGAGGCACAAAAGGAGGTTGGATGTGCAGAACACCTTTCAAGAACGTCTGGACATCAGGGAAAGAAGCCAATTGTTTCTGAAAGAAAATGGACAAAGCCAAAATCTGGACATTTAAGAAGCCCAGACACAGGCCCACATCCACACCTGCCTGTAGAAAAAGCAGGAAATTTACCAGATGAAATTTCACCGCAGAATAATTTCTGCTCTTACACCAAGAGACGTATTTCTTCCAAATACGATGGTAATGCTCAGACGTTACCTCCTTCATCACTTGGCTCGTAGTCGGGATAACCTTGTTAGGGATCCCTCTCCTGGCTAGAATCAGCCGTTCAACTTCCATGCCATCAAATGTAGAAGCGTAAGTACTGATAGACGAACGGGCCCTGTTGCAGAACATCCTCGCGAAGAGGTAGAGGCCACGGATCTTCAAGGAGCATCTCCAGAAGGTCCACATACCAGGACTTTCTAGGCCAGTCCGGAGCAATGAGAATTGCTTGAACCTTTTCCCTTTTTATTCTCTTTAGAAATATTGGGATCAGAGGAAGTAAAAACACGTACACCATCTGATAAACCCATGGATTCGTCAGGGTGTCTACCGCCACCGCCTGTGGGTTTCTCGACCTGGAACAATACCGCTTGAGCTTCTTGTTGAGCCGAGGCGCCATCATGTCGATCTGTGGATATCCCCATCGACTTGTCAAGCACCTGAACAATTCCGGGTGAAGGCCCCACTCCCCCGGGTGTAGGTCGTGTCTGCTGAGGAAGTCTGCTTCCCAGTTGTCTACTCCCTGAATGAAGACCGCTGACAACAGCACAGAGTTTCTTTATACCCAGAGGAGAATTCTTGACACCTCTGACTTCGCTGCTCTGCGCTTCGTTCCGCCCTGTCGGTTTATGTACGTCACTGCTGTCACATTGTCCGATTGGACCTGAATGGCCCGATCGTGAAGATGTGAGGCCTGCAGAAGGGCGTTGTATATGACCCCGAGTTCCAGAATGTTGATTGGAAGGACGACTTTCTAACTTGACCATCTTCCTTGAAACTGCACCCCCTGAGTGACTGCTCCCTAACCTCTGAGGCTTGCGTCTGTGGTTAACAGAATCCAGTTCTGAATAACGAAACCTCCAACGAAGTGAGAAGTCTGTAGCCACCACAGAAGGGAGATCCTGGCTTTTGGCAACAGACGGATCCTCCGGCGCATGTGAAGATGCGATTCGGACCACTTGTCCAACAGATCGAGCTGGAACGGTCTTGCATGAAACCTTCCGTATTGAAGAGCCTCGTAAGAGGCCACCATTGTTCCCAGAAGGCGAATGCAAAGATGCACAGATACCCGGGTTGGCTTCAGGACATCCCGAACCATCGACTGGATTAACAATGCCTCTTCCAAAGGATGGAACACTTTCTGAGACTCCGTGTCCAGTATCATTCCCAGGAATGGGAGCTTCCGTGTTGGCTCTAGATGAGATTTCGTAAGGTTCAGAATCCACCCGTGATCCTGGAGGAGTTTGGTTAAGAGACCAATGCTGTCCAGCAACCTTTCCCTGGACAGTGCTTTTAATCAGGAGATCGTCCAGGTACGGAATTATGTTCACTCCCTGTTTGCTGAGAAGAAACATCTCGGTCATCACCCTGGTGAACACCCTCGGTGCTGTGGAGACACCAAATGGCAGGGCCTGGAACTGGTAGTGACAGTCCTGCAGTGCAAACCGTAGATAAGCCTGATGAGGCGGCCAGATTGAAATGTGGAGGTGCACATCCTTGATATCCAGAGACACTAGGAATTCCCCTTCTCCAGACCTGAGATCACTGTTCTCAGAGACTCCAACTTGAATTTGAACACTCATAAGTACGGGTTCAACGACTTGAGGTTCAAAATTGTTCTTACAGAACCGCCCGGTTTCGGTGCTACAAACAAGTTGGAATAATATCCCTTGTTTTGCAGATGAGATGGAACTGGAACAATGACTTGAGTCTGTACCAGCTTTTGGATGGCATGCTGTAAACTTATACAGTACTTGCCTCTTGCGAAACTGGGAAGTCTGATTTGAAGAATCTGTGAAGTGGGAGCTCTTAGAACTCCAGTCTGTAGCCCTGGGAAATAAGATCTATGACCCAGGGATCCTGGCACGAACTTGACCAGATCTGACTGAAGAATCGTAGTCAGGCTCCCACCTTACAGCCATTGAGGTCCACAGTCATGCTGAAGGCTTTGAGGAAGCAGAGCATGAGCTCTGTTCCTGAGCACTGGCAGTTGCTGGTTTGCATGTTTTACCTCTTGTGCCGCTGGAGGACATAGAAGCAAGGATTTGCCCTTGAACTTGGCAGCCCTAAAGGACTGCAACTTTGAAGCTGAATAAGTCTTCTTGGTTGGGGGGTCTGCGGAAGGAAGATACGTAAACTTACGCGCAGTAGCTGTGGAGATCCATCTTTCTAATTTATCTCCAAATATGGCCTCTCCTGTGAATGGAAGGCCTTCCACATCTTTCCTGGAGTCCGCGTCAGCAGTCCACTGGCGTAGCCACAAGCCCCTGCGTGACAACACTGCCATAGTGGTGGTGCGTGCATTAAGCAAGCCTATTTCTTTTATGGCTTCCCCCATAATGTTTGCAGAGTCCTGTATATGCTGCAGGAGTAAAAGAACTTCCCATCTAGACAAGGAATCTAATTCCTCAATTAGGTTACCTGACCGTTTTGCAATGGCTTTTGTGATCCACGCACATAGTGGGTCTTTGGGCCACCCCAGCAGCTGTGTACAATGATTTGAGTGTAGTCTCAATTTTACGATCAGCCGTGTCTTTCAGGAAGGCTGCACCAAGAAGAGGCAATACAATTTTACGTGACAATCTAGAGACTGATGCATCCACTATCGGGGAATTTTCCCATTTTTTCTTATCCTCCAGAGGAAAAGGAAAGGATGAAAGCAACCTTTTAGGGATCTGACATTTACCCGTGTTTTTACCTAGTGGAAAAGGGTCCCCCGGGCAAATTCCCGGATCAAGTGATCCGGGAATCCTACCCGGCTAGCTGTCTAGTGTGAATGGGAGCCGTGTCGAGGCGACACGGCTCCCGTTCACAGTGTATGGGAGGGCGGCGCCCATTGCCGGGTTGGTGAGCGCTGCCTGAAGAGGGCTGTAGCAGGGGTCACAGCCGTGTCAGGCGACACACGGCTGCGACCCGTGCTACAGTGGTGGAAAAGGGGAATTAGCTAGCACTTCAGTTCTTCTGGCTCCTATAAGGAGGACAAAAAGATACTGTACTCCATTGTTGGTCCTTAATTCTACGTAATCAGGAAAGATACTAATCAAAGGGTTCCTTTACCTATAAAGCTTGTAGCTCGCTTACTGCCTTGTCAGATCTAGCTGAGAGAACAAAATTTCACGAATGTAAGGGGAGACTAATGGTTCAGAGGGGAAGACATCAGGTAATCTAGAATTAAGATTCAAATCACACGGGGAAATAAAGCATCCATCTGAGAATGGATTCTTTTAACCGCCTAAAAAAAAAGATCAAATTACTTATTTGTCTGTAAATAGTTATTTATTTATTCTTTCTATAAACCAAAGAGCAGAACCTAAATTGGAAGTTCAATATTGCAGTACTTGGTGATAGTGAGGTTTGTTTGTTTTTTTAATTTTGTTTTTTTAAAACAGGACTTTTCCCCAAACCAAGATATAAACTTGTTCCAGATTTTACAATAAGCTTCAGAAGAAACTTGCTTTCTTGTCTGTAACTAGATTTTTATCACTTGTACTAATATCTTTATTTCTCAAACACACCAGCATTAAATTTAAACCTGTCAGGGGTGGATGGATTACTAGCCCTTGATGTAATAGATATTGATGGAATGGCAGAATCCAGAGGGCACCTGGGCCAAAATGGTAATCATTATAATGTATGCCTTTCTTTTCTGGATTGGAATGGTGGTGGGGGAAGGTGAATATATTTGCCAGGTGGGAGTTCCATAGTACTAAGAGGGCATCTACTCTTCAGCTCCTAGATTTTTGTGTGGGAAAATATAGGTAGTTTCACACTTTGTTTGGATGCCATTAGATCCAACTGTGGGCAATTGAAACTTTTTATTAACAGCTGTGGCAGGATCAGCTTCTGGCTGAGGATATCTGCCAGGAAATTATGTTCAGCTGAGTCATGGCGAGCTGAAAGTTAGCACAAGTTTTTCTCTGCCCAATTCCGCCATCATGGGTTGTCCAACTGCCGTCATGTTGTTGGACAACACCTAGAGCTGTCTGCAATGTAACTTTGTTTGGCCTATTATTAATTTGGCAGTCAAGATGCTTTAGACAGCTTCATTTCCAACATGAATAACTACTCTTGAGTTCACAACGACATACAGCAAAAGTGTGGTGGTATTCCATGACCTCGAAATCTACAAAAAATAAAATTAAAATTCAAACAAGAACCCACATCAAAATAATGAGCAGCAATCACCACAGAAACTAGATTGAATATATTCCAGGAGCCCAGTTCAGATGGATATGGAGAAATTGCACAAAAAAATTAAATCTTCACCAAGCAAAATGAAGAGATGGAGATAGAGTCATTGAAAAGGATACAAAGACAATAGCATTACAGGAACTGGTAAAAATAATAACCCTGGAAAGGAAAGACTTTATAACATATACAGAAAACAACATATGGCACCATCCTTTACAACCTTGTGGAGACCATGCACCCTGATAAAGAAAGAATACTAAACAATCATTGCCACATACTCTTGCTACATGAAGAACTAAAGAAGGCCATACCAAACAGACGAAAAATCATATATAGAAGGGCAAAAAATTTGACACAACGACTAACTAGGAGCTATATCCCCACACATCCCATACATACCGAATCACATGAATTCCAATACTGCACAGATTGCAAGGGATGTAATACAAAAGCAGGAACCAAAACATTTGTATCAAACATAACCAAAGAAGAATTAAAAAAAAAAAAAAAAAACAGCTATCGTAACAGTAAAGGAGTTCTCTAATAGAAAGTCCATGTGGGCCAAACAAAGAAAAATAAAAGTAAGAATTTCAGAGCATTTTTATATCAACAAAAGAGGACTTAAGACCCACAGTCTATCAGACACTTTCTAGAAAAACATATGAAAGACCCAAATGAACTCAGATTCATCAGCATTCAAAAAGTGAAAGACTGGAGAGGAGGAGACTTTCGTAAACCTACTCAAAAAATAAGATTTTACTCACCGGTAAATCTATTTCTCGTAGTCCGTAGTGGATGCTGGGGACTCCGTAAGGACCATGGGGAATAGACGGGCTCCGCAGGAGACTGGGCACTCTAAACAAAGATTTAGTACTACCTGGTGTGCACTGGCTCCTCCCTCTATGCCCCTCCTCCAGACTTAAGTTAAGGAAACTGTGCCCGGAAGAGCTGACATTACAAGGAAAGGATTTTGGAATCCAGGGTAAGACTCATACCAGCCACACCGTATAACTTGTGATAACATACCCAGTTAACAGTATGAACAATAACAGTGCATCAACCAATGGATGCCAACATAAAATAACCCTTTATTAAGCAATAACTATATACACGTATTGCAGAAAGTCCGCACTTGGGACGGGCGCCCAGCATCCACTACGGACTACGAGAAATAGATTTACCGGTGAGTAAAATCTTATTTTCTCTAACGTCCTAGTGGATGCTGGGGACTCTGTAAGGACCATGGGGATTATACCAAATCTCCCAAACGGGCGGGAGTGTGTGGATGACTCTGCAGCACCGAATGGGCAAACACAAGGTCCTCCTCAGCCAGGGTATCAAACTTGTAGAATTTTGCAAATGTGTTTGAACCCGACCAAGTAGCAGCTCGGCAAAGCTGTAATGCCGAGACCCCTCGGGCAGCCGCCCAAGAAGAGCCCACCTTTCTTGTGGAATGGGCTTTCACTGATTTTGGATGCGGCAAACCAGCCGCAGAATGAGCCTGCTGAATCGTGCCACAGATCCAGCGAGCAATAGTTTGCTTTGAAGCAGGAGCACCCTCTTGTTGGATGCATACAGGACAAACAGCGAGTCAGTCTTCCTGACTCCAGCCGTTCTGGTCACATAAATCTTCAAAGCCCGGACTAAGTCAAGCAACTTGGAATCCTCCAAGTCACAAGTAGCCGCAGGCACCACAATAGGTTGGTTCAAATGAAAGGATGACACCACCTTTGGCATAAATTGCGGACGAGTCCGCAATTCTGCCCTATCCATATGGAAAACCAGATAAGGGCTTTTACATGACAAAGCCGCCAATTCTGACACACGCCTAGCCGAAGCTAAGGCCTACAGCATAACCACTTTCCACGTGAGATACTTTAGCTCCACAGTTTTAAGTGGCTCAAACCAGTAGGATTTCAGGAAACTCAACACCACATTAAGATCCCAAGGTGCCACTGGTGGCACAAAAGGGGGTTGAATATGCAGCACTCCCTTAACAAACGTCTGAACCTCCGGTAGTGAAGCCAATTCTTTTTGAAAGAAAATGGATAGGGCTGAAATCTGGACCTTTATGGACCCTAATTTTAGGGCCATAGTCACTCCTGACTGTAGGAAGTGCAGGAACCGACCCAGCTGGAATTCCTCTGTAGGGGCCTCCCTGGCCTCACACCAAGCAACATATTTTCGCCATATACGGTGATAATGCTTTGCTGTCACGTCCTTCCTAGCCTTTATTAGCGTAGGAATAACTTCATCCGGAATGCCCCTTTCCGCTAGGATCCGGCGTTCAACCGCCATGGCGTCAAACGCAGCCGCGGTAAGTCTTGGAACAGACAGGGCCCCTGTTGTAACAGGTCCTGTCTGAGAGGCAGAGGCCATGGGTCCTCTGTGAGCATTTCTTGCAATTCCAGGTACCAAGTCCTTCTTGGCCAATCCGGAACAATGAGTATTGTTCTCACTCCTCTTTTTCTTACAATTCTCAGCACCTTTGGTATGAGAGGAAGAGGAGGAAACACATAGACCGACTGGAACACCCACGGTGTTACTAGTGCGTCCACCGCTATCGCCTGAGGGTCCCTTGACCTTGCGCAATACTTTTGTAGCTTTTTGTTGAGACGGGACGCCATCATGTCCACCTGTGGCAGTTCACTTCGATTTGCAATCTGCGTGAAGACTTCTTGATGAAGTCCCCACTCTCCCGGGTGGAGGTCGTGCCTGCTGAGGAAGTCTGCTTCCCAGTTGTCCACTCCCGGAATGAACACTGCTGACAGTGCTAGTACGTGATTCTCCGCCCAACGAAGAATCCTGGTGGCTTCTGCCATTGCCACCCTGCTTCTTGTGCCGCCCTGGCTGTTTACATGGGCCACTGCAGTGATGTTGTCTGACTGAATCAGCACTGGTTGGTTTCGAAGCAGAGGCTCCGCTTGACTCAGGGCGTTGTATATGGCCCTTAGCTCCAGGATATTGATGTGCAGACAAGTCTCCTGACTTGACCACAGCCCCTGGAAGTTTCTTCCCTGAGTGACTGCCCCCCATCCTCGGAGGCTTGCATCCGTGGTCACCAGGACCCAGTCCTGTATGCCGAACCTGCGGCCCTCGAGGAGGTGAGCACTTTGCAGCCACCACAGAAGAGACACCCTGGCCCTGGGGGACAGGGTGATCAGCCGATGCATCTGAAGATGCGATCCGGACCACTTGTCCAACAGACCCCACTGAAAGATCCTCGCATGGAACCTGCCGAAGGGAATGGCTTCGTATGACGCCACCATCTTTCCCAGGACTCGCGTGCAGTGATGCACCGATACCTGTTTTGGTTTTAGGAGGTCTCTGACGAGAGTCACGAGCTCCTGAGCCTTCTCCTCCGGGAGAAACACCTTTTTCTGGTTTGTGTCCAGAATCATGCCCAGGAAGGGCAGACGCGTCATAGGAATCAGCTGCGACTTTGGAATATTCAGAATCCAGCCGTGCTGTTGCAACACTTCCTGAGAGTGTGCTACGCTGATCAGCAACCGCTCCCTGGACCTCGCCTTTATGAGGAGATCGTCCAAGTATGGGATAATTGTAACCCCTTGCTTCCGAAGGAGCACCATCATTTCCGCCATCACCTTGGTAAATATTCTCGGTGCCGTGGACAAGCCAAACGGCAACGTCTGGAATTGGTAATGACAGTCCTGTACCACAAACCTGAGGTACTCCTGATGAGGTGGATAAATGGGGACATGCAAGTACGCATCCTTGATGTCCAGAGACACCATAAAATCCCCTTCCTCCAGGCTTGCAATGACCGCTCTGAGCGATTCCATCTTGAACTTGAATTTCTTCAGATAAATATTCAGGGATTTTAAATTCAAAATGGGTCTGACCGAACCGTCCGGTTTCGGTACCACAAACATGGTGGAATAGTAACCCCTGCCCTGTTGAAGGAGGGGGAACCTTCATTACCACCTGCTGGAGATATAGTTTGTGAATTGCTGCCAACACTACCTCCCTTTCCATGGGGGAAGCTGGCAAGGCCGATTTTAGGTAACGGTGAGGGGGCGTCACCTCGAATTCCAGCTTGTATCCCTGAGACAATTTCTATAGCCCAAGGATCCACCCGTGAGCGAACCCACTGGTGGCCGAAATTTCGGAGACACGCCCCCACCGTTCCTGGCTCCGCCTGTGGAGCCCCAGCGTCATGCGGTGGATTTTGTGGAAGCCGGGGAGGACTTATGTTCCTGGGAACTAGCTGCATGGTTCAGCTTTTTTCCTCTACCCTTGCCTCTGGCAAGAAAGGATGCCCCTCTGACTTTCTTGCTTTTTTGTGAACGAAAGGACTGCATTTGGTAATACGGTGCTTTCTTTGGCTGTAAGGGAATATATGGCAAGAAATTTGACTTCCCAGCCGTAGCTGTGAAAACTAGGTCCGAGAGACCGTCCCCAAACAATTCCTCACCCTTATAAGGTAACACCTCCATGTGTTTTTTTTTAGAGTCGGCATCACCTGTCCATTGCCGAGTCCATAGGACCATTCTGGCAGAAATCGACATTGCGTTTATTCTAGAGCCCAGTAGGCAAATGTCCCTCTGGGCATCCCGCATATATAGGACAGCGTCTTTAATATGTCCTAGGGTCAGTAAAATAGTCTCCCTGTCCATGGTATCTAACTCCTCAGACAGAGTATCTGTCCATGCTGCTAGAGCACTACACATCCCGGCCGAAGCAATTGCTGGCCTCAGAAGAGTACCAGAATGTGTATAGACAGACTTCAGGATACCTTCCTGCTTTCTATCCGCAGGATCCTTTAGGGCGGCCGTATCATGTGACGGCAGGGCCACCTTCTTAGATAAGCGTGTCAACGCTTTGTCTACCCTAGGGGAGGATTCCCAGTGCAACCTATCCGTTGGCGGGAAAGGATACGCCATAAGTAATCTTTTGGAAATCAGTACTTTCCTATCAGGGGAATCCCACGCTTTTTCACATAACTCATTTAATTCATGTGAAGGGGGAAAAGTCACTTCTTGCTTTTTCTCCCCAAACATATAAACCCTCTTGTCCTCCGATATGTGCAATACATCCTTCATTGCTATAATCATGTATCGGATGGCTTTAGACATTTTAGGCTGCAACTTTGCATCATCGTCATAGACACTGGAGTCAGAATCCGTGTCGACATCTGTGTCAACCAACTGGGATAGTGGGCGCTTCTGAGACCCTGACGGCCTCTGAGCTGCAGCATCAGACATGGGTTGAGACCCTGACTGATTATCCAACCTTTTATGCAAGGAGCTTACGTTATCATTTAACACCTTCCACATATCCATCCAATCAGGTGTCAGTGGCGACACCACATTCACTTGCACTTGTTCTGCCTCCACGTAACCGTCCTCGTCAAACATGTCGACACAAACGTACCGACACACCGCACACACACAGGGAATGCTCTAATTGAGGACAGGACCCCACAAGGCCTTTTGGGGAGACAGAGAGAGACAGTATGCCAGCAAACACCCCAGCGCTATATAACCCAGGGATTACACAGTAACTTAAGTGTTTACCCAGTAGCTGCTGTATTATGATAATTTGTGCCTAAATTTATGTGCCCCCCCTCTCTTTTTTACCCTTTTTATACCTTGATACTGCAGGGGAGAGCCTGGGGAGCTTCCTCTCAGCGGAGCTGTGGAGAGAAAATGGCGCTGGTTAGTGCTGAGGAAGAAGGCCCCGCCGCCCCCTCAGCGGCGGGCTTCTGTCCCGGGTCTGTCAGTGCCCAGCTGTATATATGTGTCCTTTTGCCAAGAGGTATCCTAATTGCTGCCCAGGGCGCCCCCCACTGCACCCTACAGTGACCGGAGTGTGCGGGTAGTGTGGGCGCAATGGCGCACAGCTGCAGTGCTGTGCGCTACCTCATGTGAAGACAGGAGTCTTCTGCCGCCGATTTCGATGTCTTCTTGCTTCTGCCGGCTTCTGACTTCTGGCTCTGCGAGGGGGACGGCGGCGCGGCTCCGGGAACGGACGACCAAGGTTAAGATCCTGTGTTCGAACCCTCTGGAGCTAATGGTGTCCAGTAGCCTAAGAAGCACTACCTAGCCGCAGTTAGTAGGTTTGCTTCTCTCCCCTCAGTCCCACGTAGCAGAGAGTCTGTTGCCAGCAGAAGCTCTCTGAAAATAAAAAAACTAACTAAAATACTTTCTTAAAAGCAAGCTCAGGAGAGCTCACTAAAAGCACCCAGCTCTGGCCGGGCACAGATTCTAACTGAGGTCTGGAGGAGGGGCATAGAGGGAGGAGCCAGTGCACACCAGGTAGTACTAAATCTTTCTTTAGAGTGCCCAGTCTCCTGCGGAGCCAGTCTGTTCCCCATGGTCCTTACGGAGTCCCCAGCATCCACTAGGACGTTAGAGAAAATAATGAAGCACAGTGGAATTCTAAACTAAAAACACTAACCTGTGGGATCGAATATCGATATCGAGCTGAAAGCATTCTTACACTAAACCATGCATCTTACACGTATCCCTAAAACTGCCCCCCCCCCCCCCATTTTTATTTATTTTAGCTTTTTTTTATTTTGCTTATTATTTTATATATTTGATTTAATTTACTTATTTTATCCATTACACATTTTTTTCTATTTTGCTTTAACACTTTTTTGTTTGCATACTGAAAATCAGTTGCCAAGTATTATTATTAAGAATGAAAGGAACATGCGACCGCCGTCAAAAGGCGGACTTCCGGATTTGGCCAGTTCCGGTTTTAGCAATAAAGAACATAGTATTTAAACAGCACCAAATGAGCCACCCCCATAATGAGCACACCCCCATTCTTAAAATAGAATCCCTTTGGGATTTCAAACACGCTGGGGAGAAGGGCAGCACAAGGACCCGCTAACAGCCAAACATTGATCAGTAAAGATTATTCCCAACGGCATCTGACATCAACTAGATAGCTGCCAAACGTGCTGTATGTGAATCAGCTTTCGAACCACATGTGGTGGAAGTGAACAAGGATCTTGTTCTGTTTTTCATTCTTGGCTCTCCAATTGAGATCTTTTTAGGCTGGAATCTTTCAAATAAATCTAGGTGATCTAAATTTTTCTTCTGGTGTCTTCTCATGCACAATTGTAGCTATACCACTGTGCCCCCCCCCCCCCCCCCTTAAAAAAAAAAGACCTGTCAGGAGAGGAGTTCTGAGCTGTATATGGGCCATAATTTACATTTCCAGTGATCCTACCATGTTTTGTAGTGTATCAAATTGTACCCCAATAAACTTTAACTGCTATATTGGATTTGATTGACTTTTCCTAGTTTAGGAATCATCCATAATGTTAAAGGAAATGCACATGATTTACTTTAGCATGCACCAGTTGTTTTGTTTCCCTGCAGTGAAAAGATACAGTAATATTGTTAGGTCTAGTCTGCACAATTCCGCTATGAAAGTTACAAGCATCTTGGTGAATGTTCTCTGTGCTGTTGCCAATCCGAAGGTGACGCAGGTGCACGGATTGTGATTGCCCAGTGCATAGAATATGAGAAACGTTGGATTGCTTTCTATTATGGGAATATAGAAACAGGCATCCTGGAGATCTATTGACACCAGGATATCCACCTTGCTAAGGCCATCGGGAACTGTCTTCAGTGCCTCTTTCCTGAAGTCTCTTATGTGGATATGCTTTTTTTTTTAATGGTCTGATAGCAAATATTGTTCTGAAGGACATCAACAACAAAAAATGTTTATTTATTTTTTTTACAAGGAACAGACCTTAATAATATCATGTTCTCTCTTTTGTAGGAGGTACACATAATGTCTGCTCCGGTTTTGTACAATTTTTGCAGACTGTCGATACTTTTTCTTGAATACAAATTGTGGATCCTCTGACATCTCTTGTGGGTGTCTTATTTTGTATCCACTTGAGAATTTCCAACAACTAGTTGTCCACTACTGAAGACTTGGCAAAGTCAGTTAGATAACATTCTACATACTATTGTATTGGCAAAATGACTGTCTGGACAGACCTACCATACAGATACTGTATTAGTGTTCACTCTAGGATTTTTTTAGGGCAGGGTGCTGACCTTGGGGAGGGCACATTTTTGATTCGGGGAGGGCACATTTTTGATTCGGGGAGGGCACATTTTTGATTCGGGGAGGGCACATTTTAATTTAGAAGGGCAAAATGGTGTACATACTGTAATATGTATGCAGGTGTCTTAAACTTGCAGCACATTGTAGCTTATAAACCATCCTGGGACACCTTCGCTTCAATCTGACAGCACATTTTAAGTTTAAATGTGCCGTCAGATTGAAGTGAAGGTGTCCCAGAATGGTTTATATATCATTAATGTGCTGCCAGTTTATTTCTGAAGTGTCTCAATAGGGTTTATATAGTTTATTAAACTATATAAATCCTATTGAGACACTTCAGAGTTAAACTGGCAGCACATGTTTCTATATAAACCCTATTGAGACACTTCAGAAAAAAAACTGCCAGCACGTGTTGCTATATAAACCCTATTGAGACACTTAAAAAAAACCTGCAGCACATATTGCTATATAAACCCTATTGATACACTTCAGAGTGAAATTGGCAGCACGTGTTGCTATATAAACCTGATTGAGACACTTCAGAAATAAACTAGCGCACATCGTATTTTAAATGTGCTGTCAGATTGAAGCGAAGGTGCCCCAGGTTGGTTTATATAACATTCATGTGCTGCCAGTTTATTTCTGAAGTGTCACAATAGGGTTTATATAGTTCATTAAACTATAAGATTAGTTGAATGCTGCCAGATTAAAACTAAAGGGGCACCAGGCGACCCATATACAGTAGGATAAATAGCTTAGTGTGGCAGCACTAGTCTTAGATGATGTTTGTGTGTCAATTCAACTTACTGGGGGCTGATGCTGCAGGAGTGATCGCGCTGGTCCCCCGTCACACACCGCGGAGCTGGAAGAAAATGCCCGCCACACTGATCCTACCCGGCATCCTCTTTTATTGGGTCATGTGCACAGAGGAGGGCTGGGTTTGCCTCGGCAGGAGAGGCAAACCCAGCCCTCCTCATCTCACCAGCAGCCTACAGTATTGCCGAGACCCGAGTGCTGTGAGCGCATTAGCGCGACAAGCCTGAGGCAGCGGCAGGGAGGCGTGGCAGCATGGCGGGAGCAGTGGCAGCGTAGCGGGAGGAGTGACGGCGCTGACAGCGATGCGAGAGGAGTGGCAGTGCGGAGAGAGGAGTTTCAGTGCGGCCCGGCGCAGCAGTCCTTTAGTAATCAGCAGGGCGGCAGGGCGGGCACAAACGGGCAGGGCGCATTCTGACACTTGGAAAAGGGGCAGGGCGCAGCGCCCCGCGAAAGAAGGCTAGAGTGAACACTACTGTATGCCATAATTATGTCCTTATCTATAACGTCTAGCTTCTTGTTTAGATTACACAGAATCTAGAATTTGTACTTTATCAATGAACAGAAAATAATCTTAAAAACGTAAAGAAGCTAGCCTATTTCTATATGTATCTGCTGCCCAACGATGGAATCATGGGGCTCTTTGTGTTACTGTTGCAAAATGTAGAGTAGAGCTACATACTCTAAGCCAGGCATGTGGGCCGCAAGAAGAAAAAAAAAACCCAAAACACATTTCTTAGATATATACATGTCGAGTATTCCTTATCCAAAATGCTTGGGACCAGAAACATTTTGGATAACGGATTATTCCGTATTTCGGAATATTTTTATGTCCTCAGTTACACATAATGTCCCCCATATAGTACCAGTTACACGTAATGCTTCCAGTATAGTGTCAGTTACACATAATGTCCCCAACTATAGTGCCAGTAACACAATGTCAACCAGTACAGTGCCAGTTACAGATTATGTCCCCTAGTATAGTGCTTGCTACACATAATGACCCCCAGTATAGCGCCTGCTACACATGTCACCCAATGCACCGCCATCCCCTATGCAGCATGCCCCAGAGACTTACATTAGCAAGATAGTCCTTCGTGGGCATGCTGCTTCAGGGGTCAGGGCTCCAACTGGAAGGGCTTCAGCTTTAAGGGCACCAGCGGTCATGGCTGTGGCTTGAAGTGCTGTGGCTGTCTGTCAGGGCTCCCTGCTTAACACCGCCGCATGGGTGCCAGTGGGCGAAGCAGGCAGCAGGCCAATGTAACCACAGGCAGACGGAGGTGGAATGCCAAGGACACAGATCCACTCTTTCCAATGTGCCGCAAAAGGACACCTGCCCACAGGCTGCCAAAGGATGCGATAGGGGCCGTGAGTTTGACAATCCCTGCTCTAAGCACATAGGGTTTTGTTTTCTCACTCTACATATCTGGAGAACCAGTTTACCCAGGCATGGGCTTAGTCAAACATGTAGTTCCAAGTATGCCGCAGATTTTTGACCATTTTTTAACTTCATAGAGAGGATACAACTTTATGGATATCTCCCTTACTTGTGAGTGCCTTCAGTTTGCAATTCTCCAAGACTGCTATTATTCCCATCACTGGTGCTGTGTTCATTAAGGATAGTGCAGATTGGAGGTTGAGACAACTTTAGTACATTTTGCGATGGAGTCTTAGCATGCATGGTTCCTGTGTGCTTGATTGAGGCGGTGGACAAGTCTAGAGACTTACAGTCTAGACCAGAAGCAGAGTTGTTTATCTTGGTGTCACATCCTGTAGTTTTAGGTGCTAGTCATGTGGGAACATTTTTTTTAAATCTTTTTTGTTGTTGTTGCTTGACATTTCAGTGCCTTCATTCTCTTTGCTCATTCTGCACTATCCATCCCTGCAGAGCATGGCTAACCATAACTGAAGTGCTCTGGGCAGGTATGGTTTGTAGCACATACAAGTAATCTAGATTTAAAGTGCCCACACTCCTCTTGTATCCAGTTTTCCCCCCACCCGATGATGGGTAAGAAATGGCGACAGTTGATATGGACATTAAAATGTCAACATGGTCGTTTTGGCCATGTTGACATTCATCATGTAGACATTGATGAAATGTTGACATCTTAGACCCAGCGGTGACTTTCCATCTCCTGGCAACTGCAGCCGGCTCTTCCGTCATGTCATGTGAACTTCTCTTTCGGGTCAGACCTGAGAGCCTCTGGCATTCAGGTATTTCTTTTCTGTCACGAATCCCTACCATAAACTTCCCCTCCGGATCCTATTGTTACCAACCTTCCACATCCTAACTCTAACCTCCCTCTGCAGCCTAACCCTATAACCATCCCTACAGTAGTCAAACCCTAATGTCAACATTATGTAAATGTTGGCATTTTATCTGTCGGCAATCGCAGAATGTTGACATGTTGCCAGTCAGCATTGTGGTATCAACATTTTGAATGCCAACAGTGTTATTGTTGACCTTTTGACTACATTTCCCATACCCCAACATTACCCCAGTGCAGTGGTTCCCAAACTCTGTGCCTAGGCACCTTGAGATGCCGCAAAGCTCTTGCAGGGGTGCCTTGGTGTTGGTGGTCCAGTACCAACTCAAATTATTTATGGTCAAAGTGATTGGCAGCACTAGCACTGGTGTTGCCTATCATAAAATATGCGGACAATCAGAATCACAGCTGTACACCACTACATAACTGAACCTAAGGAACAATTTACTTAGTTTAATATTTTTTTCCAAATTTATCAACACTAAGAAGTATATTCAATTGAAGATGGCAATTTTCAACTTTTTTAGGTCGGAAGGGGTTCCGACCTATTTAATATAACCACAAATTTTTCGACAAGTGGAGGAATTCGACTTGTCGAAAAGCACGTGGACCGGCGGAATAGCTGCCGATCCACGTGCTTGTGTCCAAAACGGGGCCAAAACCTTTTCGACCATCTCAATTCGACTTTAAAAAATGTAAACGTGAGATGGGGAGAGCAGCGCCGGAGACGCGGTGAGCAGCTTTGGAGGATGTCACAGCAGCGTACACCCGGTTTCAGCAAGCGAGTCCTCGCGGCTCTCCCCGTCTCCCCTCCAGCATCTCAGTTCGACTTTTTTAAAAGTCGAAATTGCGATTTCATTGAATAGCCCAGGTTGGATCCATTCCGACAAATGAACGTCAGAATGGATCAGACTTCAATTGCATATACCCCTAAACCTTTATTCTCTGAGTTCTGTGGAAAAAAAAATAGGATTTTGGTACTCACCGATAAATCCTTTTCTCCAAGTCCGTAGAGGATGCTGGGGACTCCAAAAGGACCATTGGGGGGGTATAGACGGGATCCGCAGGAGCTTGGGCACACTGAAAAGACTTAATCTGGGTGTGTACTGGCTCCTCCCTCTATGCCCCTCCTCCAGACCTCAGTTATAGGAACTGTGCCCAGGAGAGACGGACATTTCGAGGAAAGATTTTTGTTTAAACTAAGGGCTACCAACCTACCAGCCCACACCACAAACATACCGTACAACCAGAGTAACCTTAAACCAGATAACAGTATGAATTAACAACAGCAACAAGCTGAAACAAGAAATACACAACCCGTGTATAAACTAGTTAAACTAGCAAGAAAAAACTGCAAGTAACAGTCCGCACTGGGATGGGCGCCCAGCATCCTCTACGGACTAAGAAAAGGATTTATCGGTGAGTACCAAAATCCGATTTTCTCTTGCGTCCTAGAGGATGCTGGGGACTACAAAAGGACCATGGGGTTTATACCAAAGCTCCAGAACGGGCGGGAGAGTGTGGACGACTCTGCAGCACTGAGCAAACGCAAGGTCCTCATCAGCCAAGGTATCAAACTTGTAGAACTTAGCAAAAGTGTTTGAACCCGACCAAGTAGCTGCTCGGCAAAGCTGTAACGCCGAGACGCCTCGGGCAGCAGCCCAAGATGAGCCCACTTTTCTGGTAGAAAGGGCTTTTACTGACTTTGGCACCGGTAGTCCGGCCGAAGAATGAGCCTGCTGAATCGTACTACAAATCCAGCGTGCAATAGTCTGTTTTGAAGCAGGATGACCAATTTTGTTGGACGCATACAAGACAAAAAGCGCCTCAGTTTTTCTGGCAACAGCTGTCCTATTGACGTAGATCTTCAACGCTCTTACAACATCCAGAGATTTTGGAATCGCCACAGCCTCCGTAGCCACCGGGACCACAATAGGTTGGTTAATGTGAAATTAAGAAACCACCTTAGGCAGAAATTGTTGACGAGTCCTCAATTCCGCCCTATCCGAATGAAAAATCAAGTACGGGCTCTTATGAGACAAGGCCGCCAACTCTGACACCCGCCTGGCAGACGCCAGCGCCAACAGCATAACTACCTTCCAAGTGAGAAATTTAAATTCAACCTTACGCAAAGGTTCAAACCAGGAAGACATGAGAAACCGTAAGACCACATCCAGCTCCCATGGAGCTACAGGAGGCACAAACGGAGGATTGATATGCATTACTCCTTTCACAAAAGTCTGAACCTCTGGGAGGACAGCTAATTATTTTTGAAAGAAAATAGACAAAGCCGAAATCTGCACTTTGATGGAACCTAATTTCAGGCCTGCATCTACTCCCGCCTGTAAAAAGTGGAGAAAGCGCCCCAAGTGAAAATCTTCTGCAGGAGCCATTTTAGACTCACACCAGGAAACATACTTCCTCCAAATACGGTGATAATGTTTCGCCGTAACCTCCTTCCTAGCCTTAAAGAGAATTGGAATGACCTCCCTGGGGATACCCTTAACTAGCTAAGATCTGGCGCTCAACCTCCATGCCGTCAAACGCAGCAGCGGTAAGTCTGGAAACACGCATGGACCCTGCAACAACAGGTCCTCTCTTAGGGGAAGCGGCCAAGGATCTTCCACCAGTAATTCCTGAAGATCCGGGTACCAGGCCCTTCTTGGCCAATCTGGGACGACGAGCCTGAACCCTTGCTCGTCGAATGATCCTCAGTACCTTTGGAATGAGAGGAAGTGGAGCGAACACATACACCGACTGGAACACCCACGGAGACACCAGGGCATCCACTGCACTGGCTTGGGGGTCCCTTGACCTGGAACAATACCTCGGGAGCTTCTTGTTGACACGCGACACCATCATGTCTATCAACGGAATTCCCCAACGTTTTGTCACCTCTGCAAATACCTCTTGGTGAAGAGCCCACTCTCCCGGATGGAGATCGTGTCTGCTGAGGAAATCTGCTTCCCAGTTGTCCACTCCAGGTAGGAAGACTGCTGACAGGGTGCTCACGTGTTGTTCCGCCCAGCAAAGGATTCTTGTGGCCTCCGCCATTGCCGCTCTGCTCCTTGTTCCGCCTTGACGGTTTATATGTGCCACCGCTGTGATGTTGTCTGACTGTACCAGGACAGGTCGACCCTGAAGAAGGCTTCTTGCTTGCAGCAGGCCGTTGTAAATGGCTCTTAACTCGAGAACATTTATGTGGAGACAAGCTTCCTGGAGCTACCATTTCCCCTGGAAGTTCCTTCCTTGGGTGACTGCGCCCCAGCCCCGGAGACTTGCATCTGTTGTCAGAAGCACCCAATCCTGGATACCGAACCGGTGTCCCCCTAGGAGGTGAGGACTGTGTAGCCACCACACGAGAGAAATTCTGGCTCTGGGAGATAGACTTATCTTCCGGTGCATGTGCAGGTGAGACCCAGACCATTTGCTTAGCAAGTCCCACTGAAACACCCGGGCATGAAACCTGCCAAATGGAATGGCTTCGTACGCCGCAACCATTTTCCCCAGAACCTGAGTACAGTGATGGATCGACACACTCGTCGGCCTCAGAAGTTCCCTGACCATCGTCTGCAGTTCTTTCTTCTGGAAGAAACTTTCTGTAACTTCGTGTCCAGAATCATGCCCAGAAAAGGCAGCCGAGTGGTCGGAATCAACTGAGATTTTGGCAAATTGAGTACCCAACCGTGCTGTCGCAGAACCGACAGTGACAAATTTACACTTCTCAGTAACCGTTCCTTGGACCTCGCCTTTATCAGGAGATCGTCCAAGTACGGGATAATTGTAACCATCATTTCCGCAATGACTTTGGTGAAAATCCCCGGAGCCGTGGAAAGCCCAAACGGCAACGTCTGAAATTGGTAATGAGAATCCTGTATCGCAAACCTGAGGAAGGCCTGATGTGAAGGACATATCGGGACATGTAAGTAGGCATCCTTTATGTCGACTGACGCCATAAAATCCCCTTCAAGGCTGGCAATTACCGCTCGAAGAGATTCCATCTTGAACTTGAAAACTTTCAAGTATGGATTGAGGGATTTTAGATTTAGAATTGGTCTGACCGAACCGTCCGGTTTCGGCATAACAAAGAGGCTCGAGTAGAACCCCTCCCCCCGTTGGGACGAGGGAACGGTAACAATGACGCTCTGTAGACACAATTTTTGTATCGCTGCCAGCACCACCTCCCTGTCCGGAAGAGCTACTGGTAACGCCGAAATGAATAACCGGTGAGGGGGTATCTCCCGAAACTCCAGCTTGTATCCCTGAGACACAATCTCTAGGACCCAAGGATCCATGTCTGATTGAATCCAGACCTGACTGAATATTTGTAGACGGCCCCCCACCGGTCCGGATTCCCCCAGGGAAGCCCCAGCGTCATGCGGTGGACTTGGTAGAAGCAGGGGAGGACTTTTGGTCCTGGGCACCTGACACTGCAGGTGGTTTCCTTCCCCTTCCTCTACCTTTTGAAGCGAGGAAGGACGAACCTTTTCCACGCCTGTATTTATTGTGACGAAAGGACTGCATTTGCTGATGTGGTGCCCTTTTTTGTTGTGTGGGAACATAAGGAAGAAAAGAGGACTTACCCGCAGTCGCGGTCGAGACCAAGTCAGCCAAGCCGTCCCCAAACAAGACAGTACCTTGAAGGGTAACGCTTCTATCGCCCTCTTGGAGTCGGCATCAGCATTCCATTGATGGATCCACAACGCCCTCCTGGCTGATAGCGACATGGCATTGGCTCTTGATCCCAAGAGACAGACATCCCTCGCCGCATCCTTCAGGTAATCTGCAGCGTCCTTGATATAACCAAGAGTCAAAAGAACATTATCTTTATCAAGGGTATCCATATCATTAGCTAAATTCTCAGCCCATTTAGCAATAGCACTACTCACCCATACCGACGCCACAGTAGGTCTGAGCAATGCACCCGAATAAGTGAAAATGGACTTCAGAGACGTCTCCAGCTTGCGATCCGCCGGATCTTTGAGAGCTGCCGTATCAGGAGATGGAAGCGCCACTTTCTTAGACAAGCGAGAGAGAGCTTTATCAACATTTGGAGACACCTCCCATTTTTCCCTGTCATCAGAGGGGAAAGGATATGCCATGTAAATCCTCTTGGGAATCTGCCACCTCTTATCCGGCGACTCCCAAGCCTTTTCACAAAGAGTATTCATTTCATGAGAGGAGGGAAACTTCACCTCAGGTTTTTTTCCCTTAAACAAGCAAATCCTTGTTTCCTGTACCGCAGGTTCATCAGAAATGTGTAAAACATCTTTTATAGCCACAATCATGTACTGAATACTCTTAACTAATCGTGGATGTAAAACAGCCTCAGTGAAATCGACTTCGGAATCAGAGTCCGTGTCGGTATCCGTATCTACCACTTGAGTAAATGGCCGCTTTTGCAACCCCGATGGGGTCTGTACCCGAGACAAAGCCTCTTCCATGGACTTTTTCCACAGCTGTGTCTGTGACTCAGACTTATCTAACCTCTTTGATAAAGAAGCTACATTCGAATTTATCGTACTAAGCAATGCGAGTAAATCAGGTGTCGGCTGCGACAGTCCCAAATCTAGCCCCGCATCCGCTCACCCAATAACCTCCTCTGGTGAATAACATTCAGCCTCAGACATGCCGACACGTAGTACCGACACTCAGATACACACCAAACGTCCCAGCTAGGTGACAGGCCCACAATGAAGCCCAGATAGAGGACACAGAGGGAGTATGCCAGCTCACACCCCAGCGCGCATATATCCTGACAAAAGATATATGTACCCAGCGCTGCTTTTATAATGACAATAACCACCACACTGCGGCCACCCCCACTTCTGAATATGTCCCCGTTACTTGATAGAGGAATTGTGGAGGTCCCGGCAGCGTCTCCTTCAGCCGCGTGTTGGAGGAGAAATGGCGCATGTGAGCTGCGGGACGAAGCTCCGCCCCCTTCCCGGCGCGCTTCGGCCCGCCAAATTTGAAAAGCAAAAGATGCCAGCGGGGGTTTAGAAACGGTGCCAAGGCACCGAAAGCCTTCTGCTGGTCGTCCAACTTCAGTAACATGCTGCCTACCCCCCCCCCCAGCACCCTGTAACTAGCGTTGGTGAAGTGTGTGGGAGCATGGAGCACAGCGTTACTGCTGTGCTGTACCTTCCGTCACTGAAGTCTTCTGCTGTCCTGAAGTCTTCTGATCTTCTCATACTCACTCGACTTCTGTCTTCTGGCTTCTGTGAGGGGGCGACGGCGTGGCTCCGGGAACAAGCAGCTAGGCGCACCAAGTGATCGAACCCTCTGGAGCTAATGGTGTCCAGTAGCCGAGAAGCAGAGCCCTTAACTAAGAAGAAGTAGGTCTGACTTCTCTCCCCTCAGTCCCACGAAGCAGGGAGCCTGTAGCCAGCAGGTCTCCCTGAAAATAAAAAACCTAACCAAAAGTCTTTTCAGAGAAACTCAGGAGAGCTCCCCTGTGAGTGTCCAGTCAGTCCTTGGCACAAAGTCTAACTGAGGTCTGGAGGAGGGGCATAGAGGGAGGAGCCAGTTCACACCCAGATTAAATCTTTTCAGTGTGCCCAAGCTCCTGCGGATCCCGTCTATACCCCCCCCCCCCCATGGTCCTTTTGGAGTCCCCAGCATCCTCTAGGACGTAAGAGAAAAAGTGATTCAAGAAAGTTTGGGAACCACTGCCCCATTGTCTTAAACAAAAGGATTTATTGAAAGTAAAATCTTTACTTTTTTATTTATTATTTATTTCTATTATGTGTTTATAAATCCAGGAAGAGCTTACTACCATGGTGTCCAGAGTTTCCGGAAAACGAGGTCCACGACTGTCGAAAGAACAAAAATTAAATAAAATGTAGTTACTGACAAAAACAGTATTTTTTTTTAGAGTGCTTTAGCAATTTCAAAACACAGACAGTGTAGATACAGGTTGAGTATCCCATATCCAAATATTCCGAAATACGGAATAATCCGAAATACGGAATTTTTTGAGTGAGTGCGAGATAGTGAAACCTTTGTTTTCTTATGGCTCAATGTACACACACTTTGTTTAATAAACAAAGTTATTAAAACTATTGTATTAAATGACCTTCAGGCTGTGAGTATAAGGTGTATATGAAACAAATGAATTGTGTGAATTTACACACACTTTGTTTAATGCACAAAGTTATTAAAAAATATTGGCTAAAATTACCTCAGGCTGTGTGTATAAGGTGTATATGAAACAAATACATTCCTGTGCTTAGACTTAGGTCCCATCACCATGATATCTCATTATGGTATAGAATTATTCCAAAATACGGAAAAATCCGATATCCAAAATAATTCTGGTCCCAAGCATTTTGGATAAGGGATACTCAACCTGTACTACTAATTACTAATGAATGATCAACTTCCCAACTTTTAACAAAAAGTTACTATAATTGTTATTTTTTTTTAAACTAAAACATCCAATAATTATTACAATTCCTTATTAGAATGTACAAGGTCATCACCCAAACTTACCAAGGTCCTATCATCATCAGATCTGCCTTGGCTGCCTTTATTTCTGCAAGTAATAAAATGCACACAAGCATGTTTCCAGAGGCAAGTATAGTTGGTCATTTTGCAAAAAGCACTGTTTATTTATTTTTAGCTGTAATAGCTATGAATAAAATTGTTAGCTTACTACTAATACTAAATAGAAAATAGCGAACAGTGAAGTCCCAAGGAGAGGATCATTTTTTTTTTTTTTTTTTTTTTAACTTTTTAGCAACGGTATCCAGTCCAGCAACTTTTATAGATATGTCCTCATACATCTAGACTCAATATGCCAAACAACGCAAGATGCCTGGTGCGAGTGAGGCAACAGGTCTCAAGCAACTCTGTTAGCTTCAGGGAGACTGCTGATTAATTTGATATGCAATATGAGGCCCAAGGTACCTGAAGCAGCTTCTGATTCCATACTGCCCCACTCAATTACTGCGATCTGTAGATGAAGGACTTTTAACAGTACCTAGAATCTCCCATTTTTCATCTGGGAGTCAAGCATTTAGTCATGCGCTCCGACTCTATGGAACTCAACTTCCCCGCACAGTGCGAGAGGCCCCAACTTTAGAATCCTTAAAAAATAGACTCAAGACGTTCCTATTTTCTCAAGCACTTCCATAATGTCCCTTTAGTATCTACAGGTTTCTGTATTTTATGTAAAGCTGTTCTGTAGTTCATTGTTTCTATACTATATTATGCTATGCATCTGTTAAGCACCTTGAGTCTTATTGGGCAAAGAGAGCTATATAAATAGAAATATTATTACTACTTATACAGTATACAATATCTGTGTGCAGCTGAGTTTGTGAACAAAGCACAACAGAACTACAGATTCAGAAGCTCAGTCGCTCAATGATAAATCAGCGCATTCTCCTGGTGAGTCCTAATCTTATCGCACTGCAACTATAACCCTTTTCACACTACTATGCCGGATCATACCCAGGATTTTGTAAACAGGTCCTTTAATGGGTGTTACTCGACTGAGACCACTTTCAGACTGGCGGCCTGACCCAGCTTATTGCCAGGTTGGTGATGTCACCACTGACGAGACCCAAGCGCCGTCTCTTCCTATGGTGTGAACGGGTCTAGGGTCGCATAGACCCGGTTTACGCGTTCACACTACGAGACAGGCTGAACCAGTGTTAAACCCTGCTCGCTCTCCGGTTTCAACAAAGTGTTTTCACACTGCACAATATTCCGGGGTTGCTGCGCATTCATGTGTAAAAACCCAGTATACGTATGGCAATGTGAAAGGAGTATAAGACGCATTTTTTACAGAAAAGACGCTAGCAGAATCTCAAAGGGCCTAGAGTACCAAGAGAGGCCCAACTCCAGCCATGATGTATGAGAACACATCTGTATATTATATAGCATGAAAGTTAAACAACTTATGAAACCTGACTATGCAGACCAACTTTTAGAATTAACATGGGCTTTAGATACAGTGCTGCCCCACTGTTGACTAAGAAATCATAATTTCGTTAAAACTAATTTGATGATAGTAAGGAACTTTTGCGATTGAAGAATACATATGTTCAAAGAAAGTACCTAGGTAAGTTAAAAAACGTTCCGAGTCTTTGGGTTTGCCATCTGTTCCAATTAAATCCTCATTGGTGAAGTCTATTTTCTGCAGATTGCTGTCTGGTCCGTAATTTATACTAGGAGGAGGGCCGGTTTCTAGGAACATAAAAAAAAAAAATTAAAGTTTGTTCAGTATATTACTAATGTACAGAAAGATATATGCTACCTGCTCACATTATGGATAATCCCATTAGAAAAAGAGGGGTAGATGTATGAAGTGGTGCACCGATATCGCTTACCCCCCTTTATTAATGCAGCAGTGTGCGCTCAGTGACGGGGCTCTATGCGCCCGTCATTATCGGCACGGCTATCTTTTAGTTAGCACGCCAATACGCAGAGCAATGTAAGAACAGTCAATGGCACCAACCATTCCGACACTTGTAGCTATTGATTTCGACAACTGCAAGTATCGTTGCCCTTACACCAAGCCAGGGACAGCGCTGTCCCTATCTTTGGTGGGTACAAGCTCCGGGCTGCTTGTGAGATCTCACATGAGTAGCAAAATCTCTAAAAATGCACCCTGGAGTCACAGCGCATCGGCACTAAGCTGATGGGCTGGGGTCTCGAGCAGGGATCACCAGAAGGGGGAGTGTTCACTTCCCCGCTTCAGCAGGAAGTGTTATAGTGGCATGATATTTGCTGCTATAAACCCCCCAACCTCTGAATATTTTACAACCTTGTTACTGAGGTCTGGCCTCAGTAACAAGTGGGGGAGATATATCAAATCTTGGAGAACTACAAACCAATAAGCATCTGTCATTTTACAGTCTGTGTTTGAAAAACGAAAGAAGCAGACTGCTTGGTTACTTTCTCTCTCTCTCCAAAATATGATAAATTTTCCCCTAATATTTGCTACTCTCACACCCTAATTATTCCAGTCTGCAGTGTGTTGTCAATGACTTGAAAAGATGAGGTCAACAAAAGTAGTAATGGGAGGAATTCAACTGCTAGTAAATGCCTTGGCCTAGCTAAATTAGCTCGGCAGCGTATCGCGCACAAAAGTGTTCGCTTTCAACAGGGTAGAAAGCACTTTTATCCGAACCAGGCATTTGAACAGCCAGGCAAAGTGTGCGGGAAAGGGTGCTGTTGCTCGCGTTTAAACACCGTGGCAACAGCAGTCCGCACCCCAAGTCTAGAACTGAATTGCCGCCAATGTCTTCCTAGTTCTTCGTAGAACCCCACCAGGCAAATTACTATTTGGGACTGAATTAGTTTGTATATTCAACCCAAAACTTGATTTTTGAAGGAACCACCCCTAAATGTCTACCATTAACAAGGGTTTGGCTATCTGGGCCAAGGTAAGTATATTTAATAAAGGTTATCCTCATAGCATATGTGCAAGATTCCTTGTGTACAATATCACATTACAGGTACTTACGGTATGTAGTCATGTGACCGGCGGTCAGGAGACAGCCGTTCACAATATAACCCCCTACATCCCGCTCCCTTAGAATCCAACAGTCGGCATAGAGTTGGTATAGAACCTGTGGCGAGTGCAGCGTGCCCACAAGAGGCTTGTTCCCGCACACGTCGGCTATCTCGCATACCCAACCCGTACTAGCAACATAAATGTAAAGGTCTGCTACCCAAGGTCACATTAGAAAAGAAAACACAGTAACAATGAGTTGAAGATTTATCAAAGCTTGGGGAATGAAAATGGAAAGAAATAAAGTACCAACCAATTCAGCTTCTGTCATTTTACAGGCTGAATTTGAAAAAGGACAGTTAGAAGCAGATTCATTGGTACTTTGTCTCTCTCCAAGCTTTGATAAATCTCCCCTAAATCAAATATAAGAAAATAAAATTAAAAGTATCTTTGTACCGATCTCATTAGTATCCCAGAAGAACCAGATTGGATTATAGTATAGCATATGTACATTCATTAAAAAAGGATTTATAAACTTCTATATACTGTAAATTGTGTAATATATTACAATCTGCAATAATATAGTTACAAGTAACAAAGCTTAACTTACAATCTTTCTTTTTTATATTATATATATATTTAAGCAAAGCCACGTTGACTCTGTCTGAACAGCAGCTATTTATGTAACAACTGTGGATATCAGACCAGTAAGATTTCTTTATAATTGAATCACCTTTATTTTAATTTAAAAAATGTAACCCGTAGTTTTTCAAACCGACATTGTAGATGGCAATGGGCATATGGTTTAGCACAAACGCCAGAAAATCTACAGTATATGGGCATGTGTGTGGGATGGCCCATTTGGGTTGATCTTGGTTTTCCGGTCCTTACAAAAAACAAAAATTATCCTTCTAAAAAGAACTAGAGGATAAGAAAGAGAACTGTTTTGGGGTACACTGTGTGCTCCCCCCCCCTTCCCAAAATCCAAAATGAGTCATCTTTCTTAAACTCTAGATCTTTTTAGAAGGATCACTTTGTTGTAACCAAATTCTAGACTCTTAGAAACATCACCAACCCAGATATTATATAGGAAATTTACGCACGAGAGAGAGAGAGAGAGAGAGAGAGAGAGAGAGAGAGAGAGAGAGAGAGAGAGAGTGTATGTATGTATATATATATATATATATATATATATATATATATATATATATATGTATACATACATACACGTCCACAGTTAGGGCAGCACTCCCATTAAAACATACATCTGCTCCGGTGCCCTCCTAGAAGCCCAAATAGGCCCACGACATACTTCCCGGTACGGCGGCACTCGGATATCAATCACGTCTTAAAGGCAGAAGTTACAACGTTTCGGAGAACTTTATTCACACTCCGTCATCAGGTAGTGATGACGGAGTGTGAATAAAGTTCTCCGAAACGTTGTAACTTCTGCCTTTAAGACGTGATTGATATCCGAGTGCCGCCGTACCGGGATATATATATATATATATATATATATATATATATATATATATATATATATAATAAGATTTTACTTACCGATAAATCTATTTCTCGTAGACCGTAGTGGATGCTGGGCTCCGACAGGACCATGGGGATTAGCGGCTCCGCAGGAGACGGGGCACAAAAATAAAAGCTTTAGGACTAGGTGGTGTGCACTGGCTCCTCCCCCTATGACCCTCCTCCAAGCCTCAGTTAGGATACTGTGCCCGGACGAGCGTACACAATAAGGAAGGATTTTGAATCCCGGGTAAGACTCATACCAGCCACACCAATCACACCGTACAACCTGTGATCTGAACCCAGTTAACAGTATGACAAACGTAGGAGCCTCTGAACAGACGGCTCACAACAATAACAACCCAATTTTTTTGTAACAATAACTATGTACAAGTATTGCAGACAATCCGCACTTGGGATGGGCGCCCAGCATCCACTACGGACTACGAGAAATAGATTTATCGGTAAGTAAAATCTTATTTTCTCTGACGTCCTAGTGGATGCTGGGACTCCGTCAGGACCATGGGGATTATACCAAAGCTCCCAAACGGGCGGGAGAGTGCGGATGACTCTGCAGCACCGAATGAGAGAACTCCAGGTCCTCCTCAGCCAGGGTATCAAATTTGTAGAATTTAGCAAATGTGTTTGCCCCTGACCAAGTAGCCGCTCGGCAAAGTTGTAAAGCCGAGACCCCTCGGGCAGCCGCCCAAGATGAGCCCACCTTCCGTGTGGAATGGGCTTTTACAGATTTTGGCTGTGGCAGGCCTGCCACAGAATGTGCAAGCTGAATTGTACTACAAATCCAACGAGCAATCGTCTGCTTAGAAGCAGGAGCACCCAGCTTGTTGGGTGCATACAGGATAAACAGCGAGTCAGATTTTCTGACTCCAGCCGTCCTGGAAACATATTTTCAGGGCCCTGACTACGTCCAGCAACTTGGAATCCTCCAAGTCCCTAGTAGCCGCAGGCACCACAATAGGTTGGTTTAAGTGAAATGCTGAAACCACCTTAGGGAGAAATTGAGGACGAGTCCTCAATTCTGCCCTGTCCGTATGAAAAATTAGGTAAGGGCTTTTATAGGATAAAGCCGCCAATTCTGATACACGCCTGGCTGAAGCCAGGGCTAACAGCATTACCACTTTCCATGTGAGATATTTCAAGTCCACAGTGGTGAGTGGTTCAAACCAATGTGATTTTAGGAATCCCAACACTACATTGAGATCCCAAGGTGCCACTGGAGGCACAAAAGGAGGCTGTATATGCAGTACTCCCTTGACAAACGTCTGAACTTCAGGAACAGAAGCTAGTTCTTTTTGGAAGAATATAGACAGGGCCGAAATTTGAACCTTAATGGACCCTAATTTGAGGCCCATAGACAGTCCTGTTTGCAGGAAATGCAGGAATCGACCCAGTTGAAATTCCTCCGTAGGGGCCTTCCTGGCCTCGCACCACGCAACATATTTACGCCAAATACGGTGATAATGTTGTACGGTTACATTCTTCCTGGCTTTGATCAGGATAGGGATGACTTCATCCGGAATGCCTTTTTCCTTCAGGATCCGGCGTTCAACCGCCATGCCGTCAAACGCAGCCGCGGTAAGTCTTGGAACAGACATGGTCCCTGCTGGAGCAGGTCCTGTCTTAGAGGTAGAGGCCACGGGTCTTCCGTGAGCATCTCTTGAATTTCCGGGTACCAAGTCCTTCTTGGCCAATCCGGAGCCACGAGTATAGTCTTTACTCCTCTCCTTCTTATGATTCTCAGTACTTTTGGTATGAGAGGAAGAGGAGGGAACACATACACTGACCGGTACACCCACGGTGTTACCAGAGCATCCACAGCTATTGCCTGAGGGTCCCTTGACCTGGAGCAATATCTGTCCAGTTTTTTGTTGAGGCGAGACGCCATCATGTCCACCTTTGGTTTTTCCCAACGGTTTACAATCATGTGGAAGACTTCTGGGTGAAGTCCCCACTCCCCCGGGTGAAGATCGTGTCTGCTGAGGAAGTCTGCTTCCCAGTTGTCCACTCCCGGAATGAACACTGCTGACAGTGCTATCACATGATTTTCCGCCCAGCGAAGAATCCTTGCCACTTCCGTCATTGCCCTCCTGCTTCTTGTGCCGCCCTGTCTGTTTACGTGGGCGACTGCCGTGATGTTGTCCGACTGGATCAATACTGGCTGACCCTGAAGCAGAGGCCTTGCCTGACTTAGGGCATTGTAAATGGCCCTTAGCTTCAGGATATTTATGTGAAGTGACGTTTCCATGCTTGACCACAAGCCCTGGAAATGTTTTCCCTGTGTGACTGCTCCCCAGCCTCTCAGGCTGGCATCCGTGGTCACCAGGACCCAATCCTGAATGCCGAATCTGCGGCCCTCCAGGAGATGAGCACTCTGTAACCACCACAGGAGAGACACCCTTGTCCTTGGAGACGGGGTTATCCGCTGATGCATTTGAAGATGCGATCCGGACCATTTGTCTAGCAGATCCAACTGAAAAGTTCTTGCGTGGAATCTGCCGAATGGAATCGCTTCGTAAGAAGCCACCATCTTTCCCAGGACCCTTGTGCACTGATGCACTGACACCTGGCCTGGTCTTAGGAGTTTCCTGACTAGGTCGGATAACTCCCTGGCTTTCTCTTCCGGGAGAAACACCTTTTTCTGTACTGTGTCCAGAATCATCCCTAGGAACAGCAGACGTGTCGTCGGAATCAGCTGCGATTTTGGAATATTTAGAATCCATCCGTGCTGTTGTAGTACTATTTGAGATAGTGCTACTCCGACCTCTAACTGTTCTCTGGACCGTGCCCTTATCAGGAGATCGTCCAAGTAAGGGATAATTAAGACGCCTTTTCTTCGAAGAAGAATCATCATTTCGGCCATTACCTTGGTAAAGACCCGGGGTGCCGTGGACAATCCAAACGGCAGCGTCTGAAACTGATAGTGACAGTTCTGTACCACAAACCTGAGGTACCCTTGGTGAGAAGGGCAAATTGGGACATGGAGGTAAGCATCCTTGATGTCCAGAGACACCATGTAGTCCCCTTCTTCCAGGTTCGCTATCACTGCTCTGAGTGACTCCATCTTGAACTTGAACCTTTTTATGTAAGTGTTCAAGGCTTTCAGATTTAAAATGGGTCTCACCGAGCCGTCCGGCTTCGGCACCACAAACAGCGTGGAGTAATACTCCTTTCCCTGTTGTAGGAGGGGTACCTTGATTATCACTTGCTGGGAATACAGCTTGTGAATGGCTTCCAATACCGCCTCCCTGTCGGGGGTAGACGTTGGTAAAGCAGACTTCAGGAACCGGCGAGGGGGAGACGTCTCGAATTCCAATTTGTACCCCTGAGATACTACCTGCAGGATCCAGGGGTCCACTTGCGAGTGAGCCCACTGCGCGCTGAAAATCTTGAGACGGGCCCCCACCGTGCCTGAGTTCGCTTGTAAGGCCCCAGCATCATGCTGAGGACTTGGCAGAAGCGGGGGAGGGCTTCTGTTCGTGGGAAGAAGCTGTCTGTTGCAGTCTTTTTCCCCTTCCTCTGCCCCGGGGCAGATATGAGTGGCCTTTTGCCCGCTTGCCCTTATGGGGACGAAAGGACTGAGCCTGAAAAGACGGTATCTTTTTCTGCTGCGAGGTGACTTGGGGTAAAAAGGTGGATTTTCCAGCCGTTGCCGTGGCCACCAGGTCCGATAGACCGCCCCCAAATAACTCCTCCCCTTTATACGGCAATACTTCCATATGCCGTTTGGAATCCGCATCCCCTGACCACTGTCGCGTCCATAATCCTCTTCTGGCAGAAATGGACATCGTACTTACTCTTGATGCCAGAGTGCAAATGTCTCTCTGTGCATCTCGCATATATAGGAATGCATCCTTTAAATGCTCTATAGTCAATAATATATTGTCCCTGTCCAGGGTATCAATATTTTCAGTCAGGGAATCCGACCAAGCCACCCCAGCACTGCACATCCATGCTGAGGCGATTGCTGGTCGCAGTATAACACCAGTATGTGTGTATATACTTTTAAGGATATTTTCCAGCCTCCTATCTGCTGGCTCCTTAAGGGCGGCCGTTTCTGGAGACGGTAACGCCACTTGTTTTGATAAGCGTGTGAGCGCCTTATCTACCCTAGGGGGTGTTTCCCAACGAGCCCTAACCTCTGGTGGGAAGGGATATAGTGGCAATAATTTTTTAGAAATTAGCAGTTTTTTGTCAGGGGTAACCCACGCTTCATCACACACTTCATTCAATTCATCTGATTCAGGAAAAACTACGGGTAGTTTTTTCACACCCCACATAATACCCCTTTTCGTGGTACTTGCAGTATCAGAGATGTGCAAAACCTCCTTCATTGCCGTGATCATGTAACGTGTGGCCCTACTGGAAAATACGTTTGTTTCTTCACCGTCGACACTGGAGTCAGTGTCTGTCTGGGTCCGTGTCGACCCACTGAGGTAACGGGCGTTTTATAGCCCCTGACGGTGTTTGAGACGCCTGGACAGGCACTAACTGAGCTGCCGGCTGTCTCATGTCGTCAACAGTTTTCTGTAACGTGCCGACACTGTCACGTAATTCCTTAATTACGGCCATCCATTCAGGTGTCGACTCCCTAGGGGGTGACATCACCATTATAGGCAATTGCTCCGCCTCCACATCATTTTCCTCCTCATACATGTCGACACACACGTACCGACACCCAGCACACACACAGGGAATGCTCTGATAGAGGACAGGACCCCACTTAGCCCCTTGGGGAGACAGAGGGAGAGTTTGCCAGCACACACCAGAGCGCTATATATGTATAGGGACAACCTTACAATAAGTGTCTATCCCTTATAGCTGCTTATATCTGTTATTTCGCCAAATAAGTGCCCCCCTCTCTTTTTTTTTTTACCCTGTTTCTGTAGTGCAGGATGCAGGAGAGATTCTGGGAGCCTTCCTACCAGCGGAGCTGTGTGGGAAAAATGGCGCTGTGTGCTGAGGAGATAGGCCCCGCCCCCTTCACGGCGGGCTCTTCTCCCGCTTTTTTCTGGAAAACTGGCAGGGGTTAAATACATCCATATAGCCCAGGAGCTATATGTGATGTATTTTTTGCCAAATAAGGTAAATTCATTGCTTCCCAGGGCGCCCCCCTTCAGCGCCCTGCACCCTCAGTGACCGAAGTGTGAAGTGTGCCGAGAGCAGTGGCGCACAGCTGCAGTGCTGTGCGCTACCTTATGAAGACAGGAAAGTCTTCTGCCGCCGATTTATGGACCTCTTCTTGCTTCAGCATCTGTAAGGGGGCCGGTGGCGCGGCTCCGGGACCCATCCATGGCTGGGCCTGTGATCGTCCCTCTGGAGCTTATGTCCAGTAGCCAAGAAGCCCAATCCACTCTGCACGCAGGTGAGTTCGCTTCTTCTCCCCTTAGTCCCACGCTGCAGTGAGCCTGTTGCCAGCAGAACTCACTGAAAATAAAAAACCTAAGTATACTTTTACTTCTAAGCAGCTCAGGAGAGCCACCTAGATTGCACCCTTCTCGGCCGGGCACAAAGATCTAACTGAGGCTTGGAGGAGGGTCATAGGGGGAGGAGCCAGTGCACACCAGCTAGTCCTAAAGCTTTTACTTTGTGCCCAGTCTCCTGCGGAGCCGCTGTTCCCCATGGTCCTTTCGGAGTCCCCAGCATCCACTAGGACGTTAGAGAAATAAGAATTTACTTACCGATAATTCTATTTCTCATAGTCCGTAGTGGATGCTGGGGACTCCGTAAGGACCATGGGGAATAGCGGCTACGCAGGAGACTGGGCACATCTAAAGAAAGCTTTAGGACTATCTGGTGTGCACTGGCTCCTCCCCCTATGACCCTCCTCCAAGCCTCAGTTAGGATACTGTGCCCGGACGAGCGTACACAATAAGGAAGGATTTTGAATCCCGGGTAAGACTCATACCAGCCACACCAATCACACCGTACAACTTGTGATCTGAACCCAGTTAACAGCATGATAACAGAGGAGCCTCTAGAAAAGATGGCTCACTACAGCAATAACCCGATTTTTTTTTTTGGTAACAATAACTATGTACCAGTATTGCAGACAATCCGCACTTGGGATGGGCGCCCAGCATCCACTACGGACTATGAGAAATAGAATTATCGGTAAGTAAATTCTTATTTTCTCTAACGTCCTAAGTGGATGCTGGGGACTCCGTAAGGACCATGGGGATTATACCAAAGCTCCCAAACGGGCGCGAGAGTGCGGATGACTCTGCAGCACCAAATGAGAGAACTCCAGGTCCTCCTCAGCCAGGATATCAATTTTGTAGAATTTTACAAACGTATTTGCTCCTGACCAAGTAGCTGCTCGGCAAAGTTGTAAAGCCGAGACCCCTCGGGCAGCCGCCCAAGATGAGCCCACCTTCCTTGTGGAGTGGGTATTTACAGATTTTTTGGCTGTGGCAGGCCTGCCACAGAATGTGCAAGCTGAATTGTACTACAAATCCAACGAGCAATAGTCTGCTTAGAAGCAGGAGCACCCAGCTTGTTGGGTGCATACAGGATAAACAGCGAGTCAGATTTCCTGACTCCAGCCGTCCTGGAAACATATATTTTCAGGGCCCTGACAACGTCTAGCAACTTGGAGTCCTCCAAGTCCCTAGTAGCCGCAGGCACCACAAATAGGTTGGTTCAGGTGAAACGCTGAAACCACCTTAGGGAGAAACTTAGGACGAGTCCTCAATTCCGCCCTGTCCGAATGGAAAATCAGATAAGGGCTTTTACAGGATAAAGCCGCCAATCCTGACACGCGCCTGGCCCAGGCCAGGGCTAACAGCATGACCACTTTCCATGTGAGATATTTTAACTCCACAGATTTAAGTGGTTCAAACCAATGTGACTTTTGGAACCAAAAACTACATTGAGATCCCAAAGTGCCACTGGAGGCACAAAAGGAGGCTGTATATGCAGTACCCCTTTTACAAACGTCTGAACTTCAGGGACTGAAGCTAGTTCTTTTTGGAAGAAAATTTGACAGGGCCGAAATTTGAACCTTAATGGACCCTAATTTCAGGCCCATAGACACTCCTGTTTGCAGGAAATGTAGGAATCGACCCAGTTGAATTTCCTCCGTCGGGCCTTACTGGCCTCGCACCACGCAACATATTTTCGCCAATTGCGGTGATAATGTTTTTGCGGTTACATCCTTCCTGGCTTTGATCAGGATAGGGATGACTTCATCCGGAATGCCTTTTTTTTTTTTTCAGGATCCGGCGTTCAACCGCCATGCCGTCAAACGCAGCCGCGGTAAGTCTTGGAACAGACCAGGGTCCTTGCTGGAGCAGGTCCCTTCTTAGAGGTAGAGGCCACGGATCCTCCGTGAGCATCTCTTGAAGTTCCGGTTACCAAGTCCTTCTTGGCCAATCCGGAGCCACGAATATAGTGCTTACTCCTCTCCATCTTATCAATCTCAGTACCTTGGGTATGAGAGGCAAAGGAGGGAACACATACACTGACTGGTACACCCACGGTGTTACCAGAGCGTCTACAGCTATTGCTTGAGGGTCCCTGGACCTGGCGCAATACCTGTCGATTTTTTCCCAACGGTTTATAATCATGTGGAAGACTTCTGGGTGAAGTCCCCACTCTCCCGGGTGGAGGTCGTGCTGAGGAAGTCTGCTTCCCAGTTGTCCACTCCCAGAATGAATACTGCCGACAGTGCTATCACATGATTTTCCGCCCAGCGAAGAATCCTTGCAGCTTCTGCCATTGCCCTCCTGCTTCTTGTGCCACCCTGTCTGTTTACGTGGGTGACTGCCGTGATGTTGTCCGACTGGATCAACACCGGCTGACCTTGAAGCAGAGGTCTTGCTAAGCTTAGAGCATTGTAAATGTCCCTTAGCTTCAGGATATTTATGTGAAGTGATGTCTCCAGGCTTGACCATAAGCCCTGGATATTCCTTCCCTGTGTGACTGCTCCCCAGCCTCGCAGGCTGGCATCCGTGGTCACCAGGACCCAGTCCTGAATGCCGAATCTGCGGCCCTCTAGAAGATGAGCACTCTGCAACCACCACAGGAGGGACACCCTTGTCCTTGGTGACAGGGTTATCCGCTGATGCATCTGAAGATGCGACCCGGACCATTTGTCCAGCAGGTCCCACTGGAAAGTTCTTGTGTGGAATCTGCCGAATGGGATTGCTTCGTAGGAAGCCACCATTTTACCCAGAACCCTTGTGCATTGATGCACTGAGACTTGGCTCGGTTTTAGGAGGTTCCTGACTAGCTCGGATAACTCCCTGGCTTTCTCCTCCGGGAGAAACACCTTTTTCTGGACTGTGTCCAGGATCATCCCTAGGAACAGAAGACAAGTCGTCGGAACCAGCTGCGATTTTGGAATATTGAGAATCCAATCGTGCTGCCGCAACACTACCTGAGATAGTGCTACACCGACCTCCAACTGTTCCCTGGATCTTACCCTTATCAGGGAATTGTCCAAGTAAGGGATAACTAAAATTCCCTTCCTTCGAAGGAATATCATTTCGGCCATTACCTTGGTAAAGACCCGGGGTGCCGTGGACCATCCATACGGCAGCGTCTGAACTGATAGTGACAGTTCTGTACCATAAACCTGAGGTACCCTTGGTGAGAAGGGTAAATTTTGACATGAAGGTAAGCATCCTTGATGTCCCGAGACATCATGTAGTCCCCTTCTTCCAGGTTCGCAATCACTGCTCTGAGTGACTCAATCTTGAATTTGAACCTCTGTATGTAAGTGTTCAAAGATTTTAGATTTAGAATCGGTCTCACCGAGCCGTCCGGCTTCGGTACCACCACAGTGTGGAATAATACCCCGTTCCCTGTTGCAGGAGGGGTATCTTGATTATCACCTGCTGGGAATACAGCTTGTGAATGGCTTCCAAAACTGTCTCCCTGTCAGAAGGAGACATCGGTAAAACCGACTTTAGGAAACGGCGAGGGGGAGACGTCTCGAATTCTAATTTGTACCCCTGAGATATCACCTGAAGGATCCAGGGGTCTACTTGCGAGTGAGCCCACTGCGCGCTGAAATTCATTGAGACGGGCCCCCCACCGTGCCTGATTCTGCTTGTAAAGCCCCAGCGAATACTGAGGGCTTGGCAGAGGCGGGAGAGGGTTTCTGTTCCTGGGAACTGGCTGATTTCTGCAGCCTTTTTCCTCTCCCTCTGTCACGGGGCAGAAATGAGGAACCTTTTGCCCGCTTGTCCACGAAAAGACTGCGCCTGATAATACGGCGTCTTCTCATGTTGAGAGGCGACCTGGGGTACAAACGTGGATTTCCCAGCTGTTGCCGTGGCCACCAGGTCTAAAAGACCAACCCCCAAATAACTCCTCCCCTTAATAAGGCAATACTTCCAAATGCCATTTGGAATACGCATCACCTGACCACTGACGTGTCCATAACCCTCTACTGGTAGAAATGGACAACGCACTTAGACTTGATGCCAGTCGGCAAATATTCCGCTGTGCATCACGCATATATAGAAATGCATCTTTCAAATGCTCTATAGGCAAAAATATACTGTCCCTATCTAGGGTATCAATATTTTCAGTCAGGGAATCCGACCACGCCGACCCAGCACTGCACATCCAGGCTGAGGCGATTGCTGGTCGCAGTATAACACCAGTATGTGTGTAAATACATTTTAGGATACCCTCCTGCTTTCTATCAGCAGAATCGTTAAGGGCGGCCATCTCAGGAGAGGTTAGAGCCCTTACAAGCGTGTGAGCGTTTATCCACCCTAGGGGGTGTTTCCCAACGCACCCTAACCTCTGGCGGGAAAGGATATAATGCCAATAACATTTTAGAAATTATCAGTTGTTATCGGGGGAAACCCACGCATCATCACACACCTCATTTAATTTCTCAGATTCAGGAAAACTACAGGTAGTTTTTCCTCACCGAACATAATACCCCTTTTTGGTGGTACTCGTATTATCAGAAATGTGTAAAACATTTTTCATTGCCTCAATCATGTAACGTGTGGCCCTACTGGAAGTCACATTTGTCTCTTCACCGTCGACACTGGAGTCAGTATCCGTGTCGGCGTCTATATCTGCCATCTGAGGTAACGGGCGCTTTAGAGCCCCCGACGGCCTATGAGACGTCTGGACAGGCACAAGCTGAGTAGCCAGCTGTCTCATGTCAACCACTGTCTTTTATACAGAGCTGACACTGTCACGTAATTTCTTCCAACAGTTCATCCACTCAGGTGTCGACCCCCTACGGGGTGACATCACTATTACAGGCAATCTGCTCCGTCTCCACATAATTTTTCTCCTCATACATGTCGACACAAAAGTACCGACATACAGCACACACACAGGGAATGCTCTGATAGAGGACAGGACCCCACTAGCCCTTTGGGGAGACAGAGGGAGAGTTTGCCAGCACACACCAGAGCGCTATATATATATATATATATATACAGGGATAACCTTATATAAGTGTTTTTCCCCTTATAGCTGCTGTATAGTTAATACTGCGCCTAATTAGTGCCCCCCTCTCTTTTTTAACCCTTTCTGTAGTGTAGTGACTGCAGGGGAGAGCCAGGGAGCTTCCCTCCAACGGAGTTGTGAGGGAAAATGGCGCCAGTGTGCTGAGGAGATAGGCTCCGCCCCCTTATCGGCGGCCTTATTGTCCCGTTTTTCTGTGTATTCTGGCAGGGGTTAAATGCATCCATATAGCCCAGGAGCTATATGTGATGCATTTTTTTGCCATCCAAGGTGTTTTTTATTGCGTCTCAGGGCGCCCCCCCCCCAGCGCCCTGCACCCTCAGTGACCGGAGTGTGAAGTGTGCTGAGAGCAATGGCGCACAGCTGCAGTGCTGTGCGCTACCTTGTTGAAGACAGGACGTCTTCTGCCGCCGATTTTCCGGACCTCTTCTGCCTTCTGGCTCTGTAAGGGGGCCGGCGGCGCGGCTCTGGGACCCATCCAAGCTGGGCCTGTGATCGTCCCTCTGGAGCTAATGTCCAGTAGCCTAAGAAGCCCAATCCACTCTGCACGCAGGTGAGTTCGCTTCTTCTCCCCTTAGTCCCTCGATGCAGTGAGCCTGTTGCCAGCAGGTCTCACTGAAAATAAAAAACCTAAACTAAAACTTTCACTAAGAAGCTCAGGAGAGCCCCTAGTGTGCACCCTTCTCGTTCGGGCACAGAGATCTAACTGAGGCTTGGAGGAGGGTCATAGGGGGAGGAGCCAGTGCACACCAGATAGTCCTAAAGCTTTCTTTAGATGTGCCCAGTCTCCTGTGGAGCCGCTATTCCCCATGGTCCTTACGGAGTCCCCAGCATCCACTTAGGACGTTAGAGAAATATATAAATATATAAAAATAAATAAAAACACAGGATGAGTTATTGTGAGATTATATACTAATACACCAAATGTACATAAAACTTTTTATAAAAAAAAATAAAATATTCAGAAATTAATTTTGGTATGCTCTTTCTTATTACTCCAAACAGATGTCAACAATTGGAGGGCTTGCAAGCCGCTATTACACGCGTGTGTGTGTGTGTGTGTGTGTGTGTGTGTGTGTGTGTGTGTGTGTGTGTGTGTGTGTGTGTGTGTATATATATATATATATATATATATATATATATATATATATATATATATATATATATATATATATATATATATATATACCGTATTTGCCGGCGTATAAGACGACTGGGCTTATAAGACGACCCCCAACATTTCCACTCAAAATATAGAGTTTGTTATATACTCACCGTATAAGACTACCCCCTTCCACACACCAAATAAAACGTAAAAGAACATCAGATTTGTGACATACTGTATATTATGACCTTATAAGAGATTTGGATAGGGAGTATTTATCAAGGTATGCATAAGAAGGGGGGAGGGGGCGAGGAGAAAGTTGTAAAATGTATAAAAGTATACCCCTGTGTGCATTTAGTGTTACCGGTTTCACATGAGTGCCATTAGTATTAGTATTCGTGCCATTACAGTACCTGTCATTGTCACCATTGTACGGCCACAACGCGACTGCAGCGCCTCCGGCCAGTCCCTGCATCTCCCTGTAATTGGCACTAGTGACCCGCCGCGGCCGCACTGGATATCGCACGATACTGGATGGTGAGTAGAATGAGGTGGGCGGGCATCGGGAGGCCACTATGGGCACCGGGCGAGTATCGGAAGGCCACTATGGCAGCTATGTCTATCCCAACTGAAGTGCACCCGGCGTATAAGACGACCCCCCCACTTGGAGGCATGTTTTTCAGGGCAAAAAAGTAGTCTTATACGCCAGCAAATACTGTATATATATATATATATATATACACACACACACACACACATACACACACACACACACACACATATATTCATAAATATACACACACATAGTGTACATACACACAGTCAGTTTATATACATATACAGACACTATACTATATTATATAAATGATACTTCGGCGCTAGCTGTACTATACTATTATTTTTCTGTGACACTGCCAGTCAGACTGCAGTAGTCATACACGTATTGAATTTGTGACACTGTAGGTTAAATTAAACCACAGTGTTGGATCACTATTTCTGACTCATACAAGTATGTGACACTGTAGGTGAAAGTGAACCACAGTGTAATATATATTCTGACTCGTACACATATTGTGTGACACTGTAGGTGGTAAATGTTTTTAACAAATTGTGGTGTGTGTTTCCAGGAAAACAGTGTAACAGCATTTTGTTGCAGATACAGCTGAAGTTGCACATAGAATATAGGCATGCTGCACATAATGTCATCAGCAGAGTCCCCTTGTGCGTCTTATCCGTATAGCAATGTGAATTTATTGTATTTCCGGAGAAAGAAAGAAAAAAAAAAAAAAAAAGCACAAAACGTTGCTCGGTAGAAAACACGCTCACAACTAGGCATTACTAGAAGAACTGTTTAAAGTGAATACAACAACGAGGGAGGACACATCTGTAGATGCTGGGTGAAGCTGGGCACTAAAATAAGAATTTACTTACCGATAATTCTATTTCTCGGAGTCCGTAGTGGATGCTGGGGTTCCTGAAAGGACCATGGGGAATAGCGGCTCCGCAGGAGACAGGGCACAAAAAGTAAAGCTTTAGGATCAGGTGGTGTGCACTGGCTCCTCCCCCTATGACCCTCCTCCAAGCCTCAGTTAGGATACTGTGCCCGGACGAGCGTACACAATAAGGAAGTTTTTATGAATCCCGGGTAAGACTCATACCAGCCACACCAATCACACTGTACAACCTGTGATCTGAACCCAGTTAACAGTATGATAACAGCGGAGCCTCTGAAAGATGGCTCACAACAATAATAACCCGATTTTTGTAACTATGTACAAGTATTGCAGATAATCCGCACTTGGGATGGGCGCCCAGCATCCACTACGGACTCCGAGAAATAGAATTATCGGTAAGTAAATTCTTATTTTCTCTATCGTCCTAGTGGATGCTGGGGTTCCTGAAAGGACCATGGGGATTATACCAAAGCTCCCAAACGGGCGGGAGAGTGCGGATGACTCTGCAGCACCGAATGAGAGAACTCCAGGTCCTCCTTAGCCAGGTTATCAAATTTGTAGGAGTTTACAAACGTGTTTGCCCCTGACTAAATAGCCGCTCGGCAAAGTTGTAAAGCCGAGACCCCTCGGGCAGCCGCCCAAGATGAGCCCACCTTCCTTGTGGAATGGGCATTTACATATTTTGGCTGTGGCAGGCCTGCCACAGAATGTGCAAGCTGAATTGTATTACACATCCAACTAGCAAAAGTCTGCTTAGAAGCAAGAGCACCCAGTTTGTTGGGTGCATACAGGATAACAGCAAGTCAGTTTTCCTGACTCCAGCCGTCCTGGAACCTATATTTTCAGGGCCCTGACCACATCTAGCAACTTGGAGTCCTCCAAGTCCCTAGTAGGCGCAAGACACCACAATAAGCTGGTTCAGGTGAAACACTGACACCACCTTAGGGAGAGAACTGGGGACGAGTCCGCAGCTCTGCCCTGTCCGAATGGACAAACAGATATGGGCTTTTTTTGAGAAAAAAACCACCAATTTTACACTCGCCTGGTCCAGGCCAGGTCCAAGAGCATGTTCACTTTTCATGTGAGATGCTTCAAATCCACAGATTTGACTGGTTTTAAACCAATGTGTTTTGAGGAATCCCAGAACTACGTTGAGATCCCACAGTGCCACTGGAGGCACAAAAGGGGGTTGTATATGCAATACTCCCTTGACAAACTTCTGGACTTCAGGAACTGAAGCCAATTCTTTCTGGAAGAAAAATCGACAGGGCCGAAATTTGAACCTTAATGGACCCCAATTTGAGGCCCATAGACACCCCTGTTTGCAGGAAATGCAGGAATCGACCGAGTTGAAATTTCTTCGTGGGGCCTTCCTGGCCTCACACCACGCAACATATTTTCGCCACATGTGGTGATAATGTTGTGCGGTCACCTCCTTTCTGGCTTTGACCAGGGTAGGAATGACCTCTTCCTGAATGCCTTTTCCCTTAGGATCCGGCGTTCCACCGCCATGCCGTCAAACGCAGCTGCGGTAAGTCTTGGAACAGACATGGTACTTGCTGAAACAAGTCCCTTCTTAGCGGCAGAGGCCATAAGTCCTCTGTGAGCATCTCTTGAAGTTCCGGGTACCAAGTCCTTCTTGGCCAATCCGGAGCCATGAGTATAGTTCTTACTCCTCTACGTCTTATAATTCTCAGTACCTTAGGTATGAAAAGCAGAGGATGGAACACATACACCGACTGGTACACCCACGGTGTTACCAGAACGTCCACAGCTATTGCCTGAGGGTCTCTTAACCTGGCGCAATACCTGTCCCGTTTTTTGTTCAGACGGGACGCCATCATGTCCACCTTTGGTAATTCCCAACGGTTTACAATCATGTGGAAAACTTCCCCATGAAGTTCCCACTCTGCCGGGTGGAGGTCGTGCCTACTGAGGAAGTCTGCTTCCCAGTTTCCATTCCCGGAATGAAACACTGCTGACAGTGCTATCACATGATTTTCCGCCCAGCGAAAAGTCCTTGCAGTTTTTGCCACTGCCCTCCTGCTTCTTGTGCCGCCCTGTCTATTTACGTGGGCGACTGCCGTGATGTTTTATCCCACTGGATCAATACCGGCTGACCTTGAAGCAGAGGTCTTGCTAAGCGTAGAGCATTATAAATTTACCCTTAGCTATATTTATGTGGAGAAAAGTCTCCAGACTTGATCACACTCCCTGGAAATTTTTTCCTTGTGTGACTGCTCCCCAGCCTCTCGGGCTGGCCTCCGTGGTCACCAACATCCAAAACTGAATGCCGAATCTGCGGCCCTCTAGAAGATGAGCACTCTGTAACCACCACAGGAGAGACACCCTTGTCCTTGGATATAGGGTTATCCGCTGATGCATCTGAAGATGCGATCCGGACCATTTGTCCAGCAGATCCCACTGAAAAGTTCTTGCATGAAATCTGCCGACTGGAATTGCTTCAAAGGAAGTCACCATTTTTTTTACCATGGCCCTTGTGCAATGATGCACTGATTTTAGGAGGTTCCTGACTAGCTCGGATAACTCCCTGGCTTTCTCTTCCGGGAGAAACACCTTTTTCTGGACTGTGTCCAGAATCATCCCTAAGCACAGGAGACTTGTTGTCGGGATCAGCTGCGAATTTGGAATATTTAGAATCCACCCCTGCTGTTGTAACAGTATCCGAGATAGTGCTACTCCGACCTCCAACTGTTCCCTGGACTTTGCCCTTATCAGGAGATCGTCCAAGTAAGGGATAATTAAGACGCCTTTTCTTCGAAGAAGAACCATCATTTCGGCCATTACCTTGGTAAAGACCCGGGGTGCCGTGGACAATCCAAACGGCAGCGTCTGAAACTGATAGTGACAGTTCTGTACCACGAACCTGAGGTACCCTTAGTGATAAGGGCAAATTTGGGACATGGAGGTTTTAGATTTAGAATAGGTCTCACCTAGCCTTCTGGCTTCAGTACCACAATATAGTGTGGAATAATACCCCTTTTCTAGTTGTAGGAGGGGTAATTTAATTATCACCTGCTGGGAATACAGCTCGTGAATTGTTTCCCATACTGCCTCCTTGTCGGAGGGAGACCTTGGTAAAGCAGACTTCAGGAGCCTGCGCAGGGGAAACGTCTCGACATTTCAATCTGTACCCCTGGGATACTACTTGTAGGATCCAGGGGTCCTGTACGGTCTCAGCGTCCTGCTGAGAGCTTGTCAGAAGCGGTGGAACGCTTCTGTTCCTGGGAATGGGCTGCCTGCTGCAGTCTTCTTCCCTTTCCTCTATCCCTGGGCAGATATGACTCTTATAGGGACGAAAGGACTGAAGCTGAAAAGACGGTGTCTTTTTCTGCAGAGATGTGACTTAGGGTAAAAACGGTGGATTTTCCAGCAGTTGCCGTGGCCACCAGGTCCGATGGACCGACCCCAAATAACTCCTCTTCCTTTATACGGCAATACACCTTTGTGCCGTTTGGAATCTGCATCACCTGACCACTGTCGTGTCCATAAACATCTTCTGGCAGATATGGACATCGCACTTACTCTTGATGCCAGAGTGCAAATATCCCTCTGTGCATCTCGCATATATAGAAATGCATCCTTTAAATGCTCTATAGTCAATAAAATACTGTCCCTGTCAAGGGTATCAATATTTTTAGTCAGGGAATCCGACCAAGCCACCCCAGCTCTGCACATCCAGGCTGAGGCGATCGCTGGTCGCAGTATAACACCAGTATGTGTGTATATACTTTTTATGATATTTTCCAGCCTCCTGTCAGCTGGCTCCTTGAGGACGGCCCTATCTATAGACGGTACCGCCACTTGTTCTGATAAGCGTGTGAGCGCCTTATCCACCCTAAGGGGTGTTTCCCAACGCGCCCTAACTTCTGGCGGGAAAGGGTATACCGCCCATATTTTCTATCGGGGGGAACCCACGCATCATCACACACTTCATTTAATTTATCTGATTCAGGAAAAACTACGGTAGTTTTTTCACATCCCACATAATACCCTCTTTTGTGGTACTTGTAGTATCAGAAATATGTAACACCTCCTTCATTGCCCTTAACGTGTGGCCCTAATAAGGAATACGTTTGTTTATTCACCGTCGACACTGGATTCAGTGTCCCTGTCTGTGTCTGTGTCGACCGACTAAAGTAAACGGGCGTTTTAAAACCCCTGACGGTGTTTTTGAGACGTCTGGACCGGTACTAATTGTTTGTCGGCCGTCTCATGTCGTCAACCGACCTTGCCGCGTGTTGACATTATCACGTAATTCCCTAAATAAGCCATCCATTCCGGTGTCGACTCCCTAGAGAGTGACATCACCATTACAGGCAATTTCTCCGCCTCCTCACCAACATCGTCCTCATACATGTCGACACACACGTACCGACACACAGCACACACACAGGGAATGCTCTGATAGAGGACAGGACCTACTAGCCCTTTGGAGAGACAGAGGGAGAGTTTGCCAGCACACACCAAAAACGCTATAATTATATAGGGACAACCTTATATAAGTGTTTTCCCTTATAGCATCTTTTTTATATATTTCTAACGCCAAATTAGTGCCCCCCCTCTCTGTTTTAACCCTGTTTCTGTAGTGCAGTGCAGGGGAGAGCCTGGGAGCCTTCCCTCCAGCCTTTCTGTGAGGGAAAATGGCGCTGTGTGCTGAGGAGATAGGCCCCGCCCCTTTTTCGGCGGCCTCGTCTCCCGCTCTTAACGGATTCTGGCAGGGGTTAAATATCTCCATATAGCCCCCGGAGGCTATATGTGAGGTATTTTTAGCCAAAAATAGGTTTTCATTGCCTCCCAGGGCGCCCCCCTCCCAGCGCCCTGCACCCTCAGTGACTGCCGTGTGAAGTGTGCTGAGAGGAAATGGCGCACAGCTGCAGTGCTGTGCGCTACCTTAAGAAGACTGAGGAGTCTTCATGCCGCCGATTCTGGACCTTCTTCTTGTTTCAGCATCTGCAAGGGGGCCGGCGGCGAGGCTCCGGTGACCATCCAGGCTGTACCTGTGATCGTCCCTCTGGAGCTAATGTCCAGTAGCCAAAGAAGCCAATCCATCCTGCACGCAGGTGAGTTCACTTCTTCTCCCCTAAGTCCCTCGTTGCAGTGATCCTGTTGCCAGCAGGACTCACTGTAAAATAAAAAACCTAAGCTAAACTTTTCTAAGCAGCTCTTTAGGAGAGCCACCTAGATTGCACCCTTCTCGGCCGGGCACAAAAATCTAACTGAGGCTTGGAGGAGGGTCATAGGGGGAGGAGCCAGTGCACACCACCTGATCCTAAAGCTTTACTTTTTGTGCCCTGTCTCCTGCGGAGCCGCTATTCCCCATGGTCCTTTCAGGAACCCCAGCATCCACTAGGACGATAGAGAAAACATTTAACTTTTTAGGGCAGATCAGACTCTTCCCTTCCCCATATCCCGCCCACTGCTGAGGCCAGTCAGTCTCTTAGTGCCCCAAGAGCAGGGCACATTTTTTTGAGCTATGCAGCAATTATCTACTTTCTGTATTTCTCAGGTCTGCCCCTATTGAATATTTGTGGGCTTTACATTAGATACTCCATATTGTTTTACTTTGCAGCCTTGTTTGTTACAACTTTTTGGGGGACAGTTTATTACTTTTTGTTTGCAATTTTGTACCTCTACCGTGTGCTATTTTATTAAAATGTGACTAAAGGCTAGCTCTATTCTTTCACAGAGTTTCTGATTACTCCAATTATTGCCCTTTTTCACACTGGCCATGAAAGTGTTCAGTTAGGTCGTATTTTGTAGTACTCTGTTATGTCGCAAAAAGGGGGTTCCAGAGCAGTTTCAAAGAAGTATGATTCATGCAAGTTCTTTTCCTGTAAAACATGTACGGATATGTTTGTGCCTTAAGCTACAGATCATGGGAGCTTGTGTGGTTCCTGCTCCACTGCACTCTTGTTCTCAGGTAATGGAGCTTCCCACCAGAACCAGCATGGGCATCAAACCTTTACCAAACAATGGCAGATTAACTTAAGCAGTTGTGTCCAGACAGCCTCCACATGGTCCTCACACTGAGTCTCACATCGGCTAAGCATGCGTTACCCACACCCCTACAGTCTATAAATCAGAAAAATGAACCCCACACAAAAGCGCAGACAACACTTCGTATGATTACAGCCCTTCAACAATTTCGAAGGTCTCTGTTGTTGTCCTAGGTGTTCCTCAATACCTCAGAATAGAGCAAACATATGGAAAATAGTGCAATACTGATAAATTAATTCAGCTTAACATATATAGAATCAATGACTTGTACCAGAACACACAGTCTACTAACAGTTGACAAAGTCCAGGGAGCTACGGAAGCACAACAGAATTTGCTGTGTTATATAAAAAAAACTGTTAGTAAATAAATAAGGTATTGATGAACACTCAGGAACAACAGAGACCTTCGAGATTACTAGAGGACTGTAATCATACGAAGTATTGTGTGGTGGTCCCTTTTCTGGACAACAAATTTTTCCAGAGAGTGTCGGTGACGCTTTATCCACATTAGCAGCCTTGTGCAATTGTGAGATTCCATCCTTTGTATGAGTCTACAAATCAGACTCCAACACGGTCTCTGTCAGATGAATATTTCCAGGAGGCGTCGGACCCGGGACTGTTCAAGAGGAGGAACACACCAGTTCCGTGGTCATGAAGTCCCTAATATCAGCGGTTCGAGCGGTGTTGCTCATTCAGGATGTCAAGGATACTTCCTCTCCAGATACATCCTTATTCAAGCGCAAGATGACCTTTCCTTCTTTAGTACAATTAAAGGATCGTCTCTCAGAACAATGGACCTTTCTACACAGAAGTTACAAATATCCAGGTGCCTTTTGACCTTGCATCCCCTGATGGTGTCCGATCAATCCAGATGGGAAACTATGCCGCTGGTGGATGCTCCCATAGCTCAGATTGCTAACCCACCACTCTTCCCCTTCCTAACATGGCCTCCTTAAAGCATACAATGTATAGGAAGTTTGAAGATTTTCTTAAAGCTATATTCTCTGCTGCTGGAGCATCCATGAATCCTGCAATGGTGGCAGCTTGGGTATCCAAAGCTTTGGAAAAAATGGGCTGACTCTACGTGGGTATTCATTCTGGAACATCAAATTCGGTATTGCCATCTTCTGTGGTGTATGCTGGAAAAGCAGCAACCTGTCTGGGAGACCGGTCCATAGTTTTGAGTATCCTATCAGCCCCTATTTCAGCTTTGGCGGTGGCAACCAGGAGAGTCTTCTGGCTTTGCACGTAGAAAGCAGACAATAAATCCAAAAAAGCCTTGGAATCTCTCAATGGCGAGATCATGTTTGGTCTTAAATTGGATAAAGATCTATGCTTCAGTGGCAGCCTCCATTGTCTGCATTTCTGCCGTCCACAGATATCAAACCTAAACTTCTACCCTTCCAGACCTTTTGTTCTCAAGGGCAACCAAGGTTCCATCCATCCTTTTGGGGTCACACGTCCTCCTCCCATGCTGGAAAACACACAGGAAAAGCAGCAATGGACAGCTACATAGCCTGCCCCCAAAGCCACCGACAAACCAGCAACATGAGGGGTCGGACATCCGCCCATGGAGATCCCAGGGTGGTAAGCTGTCTGCAGTTGTTCTGTGAGGTATGGTAGAAGGTGGTAAGCTGTCTGCAGTTATTCTGTGAGGTATGGTAGAATGCAACATATGAACATATGATCTTGGGTTCAGAGTGTGGTGAGTCAGGACTATGGGACTAATTCAGCAAGGATTGTAGTTGTGCGAAAAATCACACAACTACAACCCTTTACACTTACATGAGGGGGGGGGGGGCTCTGTAGTCTTCCATGCCCAAACCCCTATTTGTGCCCCAAGTTGGGATTTGCCCTTTGGCCTTTACAACATCGCTGTTTGCGAGTTTGGAGTCGGTCAACCTCAAATGGCTCACTTGGAAAATGTTTGTTCTGATGGCCCTTTCTTTGGCCCACTGGGTCTCAGAACTGAGTGCACCATTTCATAGATCTCCTTTAATTCTACATCTGGACTGGGCTGTGTTACACATTACTGGTTCTTGCCTATCAGAAGTTGTTTCCAAGTTCCATATTAACCAAGTAAAGAAAGTTATAGTAAAACCACAGCCCTGGAAAAACCTTTGTCCATTAGGAGGGTTGTCTCCAGAGCCACGCCTTGAAAGACAAGGTAGGCAGGTCCGGATGTAGGCAGGGAACCAGAGAGCAGGTCCGGACGAAGTAGCAGAGGGAAGGGCCCGACTATGGAGAGACACTGAAAATCCATGAACCAGTGGTGTCTGGGCCATGCCAGAGCTAAGAGGATAAGGGCGCCGCCGTCCTCCTTGAACTTGCAAATTACTCTGGGAATAAGAGATATGAGAGGTAAGATATAGGACAGATGAAAGGTCCATTGATCTGTGAGCGCATCCATATAGCTCTCTTCCCAATCGCGTGTCCTGGCCCTGTACACTAGGACTCTGTGGTTGCGTCTGGAGGCCATGACATCTACATCTGGAAGATCCCATTTGTGTACCAGATGCTGAATGACGTCTGGATGGAGAGACCACTCTTTGGCGTGAACATCCTGTTGACTGTGTAAGTCTGCTGCCCAGTTGAGGACTCCCGGAATGAATATTACAGATACAGCTGGAAGATGGATTTCTGCCCAGGCGAGAATCAGAGATACTTCCTGCATTGCTGCCGGACTGTGATTGCCTCCCTGGTCATTTATATAAGCCACTGCCGTGGCGTTGTCTGCAGATATGCAACTGTACTGCTGCCACCTTGACCTGAGGAAGGAACATGTGTTGTACATGGACATCCAGCATTGCAACTAGGTAGAGCATTCTTTGAGACAGGATAAGTAAGGATATGGTCCAACTGATCAGCCATCTGTGATTCTGCAGGAACAACATTGTCACCTGTAGGTGACATTACAGTACCTCCGGGGTTTGCACCAAAAGGAGGTGGTCATCTAGGTAATGGAGTATACGAATTCTCTGTCGCCGGAGATGAGCCGTCATCACAGCCATGAGCTTGGTGAACACCCTGGGAGCTGTGGACAGGTTGAAGGTTAGGGCTTGGAATTGGAGATACTGTAGGTGACAGGGTGCTATAGGTACATGTAGGTACGCATCCTGTATATCCAGGGAAACCATATAATCCCCAGGCTGCATAGCTAGAACAATGAAACAGAGATTCTATATACAGAATTTGGGTACCTTGAGGAATTTGTTGAGTAATTCCAGAATTAGAATGGGGCGGTATGACTCATTTGGTCTCTGAACCAAGAAGAGTGTAGAATAGAAACCCTAGCCCTGTTGAGACAGGGGAATAAGAATAATGACACCTGACATCTGTCGATGGAGTGGTAGGAAAGTACTGATTAGGGGGAAACCTCATTAAGGAGCGAGTGGACCTGTGAGAGACCACTTCATGGATTCATGTGTCTGTGGTGATTTGACACCATGCATGGGCGAAATGAAGTCGGCCTCCCTCCCTGGTAGGCCCATCCTGCAGTACTCAATGCAACAATGCAGTACTCAACTAAAACAAAGTTGTACTGAACCCAATAACAGCAGGAAACTAAGCGCTGGGCTGGCGCCCAGCATCCTCTATGGACTACGAGAAAACAATTTACCTGTAGGTACCAAAATCCTATTTTCTCTTACGCCCTAGAGGATGCAGTGGTCCACATTAGTACCATGGGGATGTACCAAAGCTCCCAGAACGGGAGGGAGAGCGCGGAGGCTCCTGCAGAACTGATTGACTGAACTTCAGATCATCAGAGGCCAAAGTATCGAACTTGTAGAACTTTGCAAACGTGTTCGATCCAGACCAAGTTGCAATGCCGAGACACTCCGGGCAGCCACCCAGGAAGACCCCACCTTACGAGTAGAGTGGGCCTTAACAGATTTTGGACACGGCAGTCCTGCCGTAGAATAAGTGTGCTAGATAGTGAACCTAATCCAGCGAGAAATAGTCTGCTTAGAAGCAGTACACCCAATTTTCTTGGGATCATATAGGACAAACAGAGAGTCCGACTTCCTGTGACGAAAAAAGTTCTCTTCAGATATATCTTCAGAGCCCTCACGACATCCAAGGACTTTGAAGTAATTGAGGAATCAGTAGCCACTGGCACCACAGTAGGTTGGCTGATATGAAATGCCGACACAATCTTTGGAAGGAACTGCTGACGAGTCCAGAGCTACGCTCTATCCTCATGGAAGATCAAGTAAGGGCTTTTGCATGATAAAGCCCCCAGCTTAGAGACACGCCTAGCAGAAGCTAAGGCCAACAAGGTGACTGCCTTCCATGTAAGAAATTTGAGCTCCACCTCCTGCTCAAAACAATCCGACTGGAGAAACTGCAACACCACGTTAAGGTCCAAAGGCACCATATGCGGTAGAAAGGGAGGTTGGATATGCAGAACTCCCTTCAAAAAGGTCTGAACCTCAGGGAGGGCAGCCAATTGTTTCTGAAAGAAATAGACAGGGCTGAATTCTGGACCTTTACAGATCCCAATCTCAGTCCCATATCTACTCCTGCCTGCAGGAAGAGTCGGAAATGTCCCAGTTGAAATTCCACCGCAGGAAATTTCTTGGACTCGCACCAAGAAACATATTTCTTTCAAATACGATGGTTATGTTTTGACGTTACCCCTTTCCTAACCTGTAGGAGGGTAGGAATAACTTTGTTCGGAATGCCTTGCCGAGCAAGAATCAGGCGCTCAACTTCCATGCCGTCAAACGTAGCCGTTGTAAGTCTTGATAGGCGAACGGCCCCTGCTGCAGCAGGTCCTCCCGAGGAGGAAGAGGACTCGGCTCTTCTTGCAGTAGATTCAGAAGGTCCACGTAACAAGCCCTTCTTGGACAATCTGGGGCAATGAGAATCGCTTGAACCCTTGTTCTCCTTATGAGCTTTAGGATTCTTGGGATGAGTGGGGGTGGTGGAAACACGTACACTGACTGGAACACCCACGGAGAGACCAGGGCATCCACTGCCACTGCCTGTGGGTCCCTCGACCTGGAACAATAACGCCGAAGCTTCTTGTCGAGACGAGAGGCCATCATGTCTATTTGGGGCAGTCCCCAAAGATCTGTTACCTCCTTGAACACCTCCGGATGGAGGTCCCACTCTCCCGGATGGAGATTGTTTCTGCTGAGGAAGTCCGCTTCCCAGTTGTCTACTCCCGGAACGAAGATGGCCGACTGTGCCAGCGCGTGCTTTTCCGTCCAGAGGAGTATTCTTGTGACCTCGGACATTGCCGCTCTGCTCTTCGTTCCGCCCTGTCGGTTTATGTAAGCCACTGTTACGTTGTCCGACTGCACTTGCATGGACGGGTTTTTTTAGAAGAGGGGCCGCCTGAAGAAGACCGTTGTAGACGGCTTAGTTCCAGAATGTTGATGGGCAGGCCTGCTTCCAGGCTTGACCACCGTCCTTGGAAGGTCACCCCTTGTGTGACTGCTCCCAAGCCCCGGAGGCTCGCATCAGTTGTTAGAAGGACCCAGTTCTGAAACCCGAACCTGCGGCCTTCCAGGAGGCGAGGCAATTGGAGCCACCAGAGGAGTGAAATTCTTGCCCTTGGTGACAGACGAATTCTCTGATGCATGTGGAGGTGAGATCCCGACCACTTGTCCAGGAGGTCCAGTTGGAAGGTCCGAGCATGAAACCTCCCGTACTGAAGAGCCTCGTAAGAGCCCACCATTTTTCCCAATAGGCGAACGCATTGATGTACCGACACCTGAAGTGGCTTCTAGACATCCCGTACCATGGATTGGATCACCAACACCTTGTACCGCGGAAGAAACACTCGCTGCACTTCCGTATCCAGGATCATTCCCAGAAATGACAATCTCCGGGTTGGTTCCAAATGTGACTTCGGAAAATTCAGAATCCACCCGCGACTCTGAAGCAGCCGCATTGTGAGAACAATGGACTGCAGCAGCTTCTCCCTGGACGATGCCTTTATCAGGAGATCGTCCTGATAAGGAATGATGTTCACACCTTGCTTGCGAAGTAGCATCATCATTTCCGCCATCACCTTGGTAAACAGCCTCGGTGCTGTTGAGAGCCCGAATGGCAGGGCCTGGAACTGAAAATGACAGTCCAGCAGTGCGAAGCGGAGATAAGCCTGATGAGGCAGCCAGATCGGAATGTGAAGGTACGCATCCTGGATATCCAGTGATACCAGGAATTCCCCCTCTTCCAGACCTGATATCACCACCCTGCGAGACTCCATCTTGAACTCCTTTAGAAAGGGATTCAATGATTTTAGGTTCAGAATGAGCCTGACCGAACCATCCGGTTTCGGTACCACAAAAAGGTTCGAATAGTAACCATTTGTCAGCATGTGCGGTGGTACCGGCACAATGACCTGTGCCTCCACCAGCCTTTGGACACGTCCTGAAGCACAGTGCCGTCCTCCAACAGAGTTGGTATGCCCGACCTGAAATAACGGTGAGGAGGTAGACTTTGAAATTCCAGCCTGTATCCCTGAGACACAATAGCTATTACCCCGGGATCCAGGCCGGACGATACCCAGCCTTTCTGGACTTGTTGGCCCTAAAGGACTACTGCGTAGCTGGGGAGAAGGATCTCTTCGGAGCAGGTGTTGCTGAGGGAAGATACGGAGACTTGCACGCTGTAGCAGTAGATATCGACGCGTCTAGGGCTTCCCCAAAGAGAGCCTGGCCTGTATAGGACAGCGACTCCACGCTCCTTCTGGATTCCGCGTCGGACGACCACTGGCGGAGCCACAGTCCCCGACGAGCTGAAACAGACATGGAAGAAACTCCCGCAGCCACGGAACCGAAGTCCTTCATGGATTCAACCATAAAACCTGCAGAATCGTGAATGTTGCGCAAGTACAATGCAACGTCATCCTTATCCAGTAATATGGTCCCTGAAGCAGAGTACCCGGATTTCAGAGTATTATCAATTTTCCTATCTGCCGACTCCTTTAAGGCGGTAGATCCCAGCACCGGTAAAACCACCTTCCAGGAGAGTCTGGATTCAGATAAGTCAATTGGCGGGTTTTCCCACTTTTTCCTATCCTCCTCCGGGAAAGGAAACGCTACCAGAATCCTCTTAGGAATCTGAAACTTCTTTTCAGGATTCACCCAGGCCTTTTCAAATATAGCATTCAGCTCTTGATGCAGGGAAGGTTAGCGAGGCTTTCTTGTTTTCAGTGAAGAAAGCCTCCTCAACCTGCTCAGGTGTGGTATCATTAACATTTAACACATACCTGATAGCCTCTATCAACAACTGTACCCCCCTTGCAAGAGATGCAGACCCCCGCAAAACATCCCCATCACCATCCGTAGTGTCAGAATCGGTATCCATGTCATTTTGTGTTACCTGCAAAAGCGCACGTTTGTGGGGGAATATAGTGGGGTGACCCGAGGTACCAGACAAGGGCCATATAGCCATAGAGGACTGCAATACCTGGGTTGCAAACTCATTATTGGTAACCCTGTCAGATATCTGAGAAATCCAAGTTTGATAGAGGAAAACTACTCTGGTTCCCTTGCTGGAATCTGTGCCAAACCAGTGCTAACCTGATTACATAGAATGGGATCATCCTGTGAGGATAAATCCTCTGCAGCATATGACACTGTATCCCTGGACATTGCTGCTGGTGACCATCAAACACACCACACACACAGGATTGGGTAAGACAGAGTTTCCCCACCAAGAATGGCAAGAGAGAGACAGACACCAGTGCTTAACACAAGGAGAAAACCCCTCATCAGCGCTGACTTGTGCTCCTTAATAGGACACAGTCAAACAATCAGCCTCCCCTCCCTTCTCCAACCCCCCGGTACTGTATTACAGTAAACTGGAGCTGCTGCGGAGGGACCAGGATCTTCCTTCAACTACAGCATGCAGGAAAATGGCGCTGGAACCCTGCAGGGTCCGCTCTGAGAAGCTCCGCCCCCTTCATGGCGCTGTCTTCAGAATTTGAAACTGGCCTGAGGATTAGTGCTGGCTGGGATTACGGGGGCCCGACAGGCTTGCTGACCAGTGTGAGGGGCAAGCGCTGGCCCAGGGCTCCCCTCACAGCGCCTGCACAGTGTGCCTCTGGTACCGTCCTGGAGCGCGGTTAATACCGCGCTCCCTCCCCTGTGACTAACTCACCACTTGCTTCAGCTCTGTAAGGGGTCGGCGGCATGCTGCTGGGGTGAGCGGTTCCCCTGCAGCAGAGACCGATCAGCCCCTCTGGAGCTCAGTGTCCAGTCAGCGGAGTCAGTGGCTCAGATCCCGCAGGGCGGACATTGCTCCCCCCCCCTTAGTCCCACGCTGCAGGGAGGCTGTTGCCAGCAGCCTCCCTGTAAAATAAAAAACTCTAAACTAAACTTCATTAGGAAAGCTCAGGAGAGCTCCCCTAGCTGTGACCAGCTCCTCCGGGCACATTATTTAAACGGAGTCTGGTAGGAGGGGTATAGAGGGAGGAGCCAGCCCACACTCTTAAACTCTTAAAGTGCCAATGGCTCCTGGTGGACCAGTCTATACCCCATGGTACTAATGTGGACCCCAGCATCCTCTAGGACGTAAGAGAAACAGAGTTAATAGTAAGTCTACCATAACTCCTATTTTCTCCTTCAGGGTCCACAGTAGTATCGACAGGATATACATTGGGATGACCCAAAGCAGTAATTAAGGGAGGGGATGCTCCTGATTGGACAGGAGAATCCTACACCCAAACGCAGCATCCGGAGAGGTAAGCGTGTCAAAGGCATGATGTCTAATAAATATATTTATGTAAGACCATGGGGTAAATTTACTAAGATGGGAGTTCTATTTAAGATGGGATGTTGCCCATAGCAACCAATCAGATTCTACTTCTCATTTATCTAGCACCTTCTAGACGATAATACCTGGAATCCGATAGGTTGCTATGGGCAGAGTTGCTCAGCTGAGGCATCACGGTGGACTGCCCATGGAGGACCTACTGAAAGGGTAGAATTGGCAGAGACATTATCCAGGATAGGGAGGAGATCAGCTTGAGAGTATGCTTCTGAGATAGTCATCGAAAGCCATCTAGCCAATGTTTACTTATTGGCAGGCCATTCTCTCCTGTGAAATCCGTATAGAAGAGAGTCTGTTCTTCAGAAGGCACTGCTACGATCCAAGTAGATCCTTAGCGCACAAACTACGACCAATGATGCATCTCCAACAGAGATCCAGCTATTGGAAGGCCAAAACTATTTCTTCATTAAGATGGAGCCTTGGAGACTGGCGTCTGTTGTCAGAAGCACCCAGTCTGAGATCCAAAATGGTCTGTAGCCACCAGGACAAATTTTCTGTGAAAGGGTCTTTGTCTGACTTTTTATTGTCTGATGCCATCCAACCCATGAGGAGAAAATCAGATGTTGAAAGGGTCTGAATGGAACTGGGCGAATTCTACCATGTCGATTGCAGAGACCATTGATCACAGATTCCGCATTGCTGCACGAATGGATACTCTCCGATTGTGCAGCAACCTGTGAATTCTCATCTGTATCATGGATATTTTGTCCAGAGGTAGAAAGATTCTCTGAATCTTTCTACCTCTAAATCCAATACAGCCTCTAGATGCATCCAATTTATGAGCCAACCATGAGCCTGTAGGAAGGCTATTGTCACTTGTAGATGGCAGTTGAGAGAGTTTCCTGGGATTGTGCCAGGATTAACAGGTTGTCTAGGTAATGGAAAATCCTTATTCCCGGACAACATAGGTGAGCTGCCATCACCACCATAATTTTGGTAAACACTTGTGGAGTGTGGCAAGTGGCAAAGGGTAGTGCCAGAAACTGAAAATGTTGCTGGAGGATTCAAACCTGAGATAGCACAGATGGGAAGGTGCTATTGGTACATGTAGGTAAGCATCCTGTATATCCAGGGACACCATGAAATCCCCCGTCTCCATAGCCAGGATAATGGTACATAATGTTTCCATATGGAATCGAGGCACCCAAATATATTTGTTCAGAGCCTTGAGACTGAGAATGGGCCGGTGAGACCAATTTGGTTTCTGAACCAGGAACAGGGTTGAAAAGAAACCTAGTCCTCGTTGTGCTGAAGGAACTGGTATTATCACTCCCGATTGTAGCAACTTCTGAATTGCATCTTGTAGAGCCCTGGCCTTCGTTGCCACTGTCAGCGAGCTGGTACAAAAGAACTGTTGAGAAGGACGCTTCTCGAAGAAGGCAGTGTACCCGTGAGACACAGCTTCCTGCACCCAGGTATCTGTGGTGGACTGCTGCCAACCTGTGCAAATTGAAGAAGTCGGCCTCCCACCCTGCGGTCCCCTAGGTGGAGGCCCGCGCCAACAGGTAGACTGCTTGTCTTCTGCTTTAGAAGCCTGGTTTTTTGTTGACCAAACTTTTTGGCCTTAGTCCTGACAGTTTTATCTGATTTGGACTGTGTACATAAGCCATTCCCTTTGCTTTAACTTGAGACCAAAAAGCAGGGAATCTAAGTTTTGAAGTAGATGTCGAAGGAAACCCAGCTTATCATAGAGTTTGAATCAGACAATAGAATATTGCCCAATTCTGTACCAAACAGAATATTTCAGAGAAAAGGTAGAGATTCAAATACCTTCCAGGATTCCGTGTCAGCCTTCCATGAACGTAGCCGTCATGACCACCGGCCAATTCTCCAGATACGCCTGAGAATCGCCATGCGTGACTACTGGATTACTTTAAACCTGAAACTGCAACCAGCAAATCCGTCTTCGCTTCAGCCTATAACCCAATTAACACGTCACAAAATGATAGTATGGCCATGAGGCCTTTGGGCATAAGAACACAGACCAGAACTAAAAATTAGATGTTTAATTTCAAGAATATTTTCAGAGCTTTTAGTTACAAAAAAAGTTACAAAAGATAAGTAATATTTAAAAGTACACACAGATCAGGATACAATTTCATATAAAAACAAAAGGGAGGATAATTTCAGAAAACCTAACTTACTCAACAGCAGATAAGCCTTCTGTGTGGAGGGATTTCACAATGAGATACATGGTGCATTCCCAGCTTTTGGCTGTTCCCTCGGAAATGAACAAACTACTGTAGTGTGTGTGTGAGAAGGGCAGATATAACCTCCTCACAGCTGCGGCCCCCACCTTTTCCTTAACTCTCTCAATGCTGTGTACCTGGGCAGTGAGAAACCAGACTTCCTTTTTAAACAGCTGTATTCTTAAGTTTCAATAGGTCAGGTTTCTTGACCTGGCCTGGCTTTTCTGTAATGTTTATTCTAACTATAGTTTATAGCTTCTTAGATAAGGTAAGGGCCATAATCTAACCTCTGACTCCTCACTATACATCAAGTGTCCTCTACTCCATTATATCTGTTTACCTAGAGAACAGTTTCAATGCAAAAAATAATGAAAAATTTATATCGACTTTTTGACCTGTCGACATTTTAAATGATGGTATTTTGACCTTGTCGGTATTTTAAATCAGTATTTTGACCATGTCCAGATTTTGTCCGTTGGTCAGTGATTGTCGGGATTTTGATTGCAGGTAAATTGAGCGCATACCCTTAAGATAACCATACATTTTTCTGTCTGTTGCATCATTTAATGATCTTGAAGGCAGAAGTAATGTAGAATTGCACACCAGTCGAACTACATGAGCATCGACCGTGGAATATACTTACCTCTTTACACAGTACACAGGTGGGAGAGGATAGTAAGAAACCAATCTTTTCGGGATCTTAAATTTTTCACTGGGTGTTAGCCATGCCTCTTGCATGATTTCAGTCAGCTGATCTGAGTTTGAAAATTCAGTTTTAACTGTTTTTGGACATTTAAAGATTGGAGCCATAGACTTTAGTACAGGCTCTACTACCTGTTCTATTCACAAAATGGATTTTACAGCACAAGATAACTTGGGTATATCTACTGAGGTACAGCATTCCTCTTCTCTTGAGGTAGACTCAGAGAGAGAGGACCCAGCTTTATTATCTGAAGTATCCTCGGATTCTGAAAACTGCGTAGATTGTGAGGGTGGCGGCCCATGGCCATCTGTTTTCAGATCCCTGGGCCTATCTGCCTGTAACAACTGCTGAAAGACAGCCGAGGTCTGGGCCAAATCTTGGACTTAGTGACAGCACATTCATTCATGGGGGTTGTATAGATGTAGTAAGATTATGTGGTTACCCCATCCCAGGAGATATAGCCGGAGCCGCCAAGCAATCTGCTACATTTGATAAAACCTGTGCAAAAGATGCCCAAAGGGGTTCTTGTGCTTGAACAGGTTCCTGGCCTAAGGCCTTGTTTGTTAACAAGTTGAAGGTTATTCACGTAACTGTAACAGTTTGCACATAAACCATCCTGCACCAAGCCCTGAGGGGTTAACCCTGCATTGCAGGACATATATATATTAATATGGACGCTGCATCGTTAACCTTGCCTCGTGAGGACATAGCAACAAAATTTTACACACAACAGTGTAACATTTCGCAGCAATGCGACAGCCTTCACTTAGTATGTTTAAAGTGAAGTACAATCAGAACCTACCATGCATTGCACCAGCACTGAGGGTATGAAACCAAGAGAGATAGAGAAAGACTGACAGAAAAAAGTTTTAAAGTCAGGCAGCAGCACTAGCAAACAGTCACATGCAGTAGCATACATATGCAAAATGAGCACATTTTCAACTACACAATACACTAAGGTAGGTAGGAAAAACAATACTGTATTACCTGGCTCTAGGGAGCGGGATACAGGGAGAGTAGTGTATCTAGACGCACAATGAATAATACGGTAATATATGTACACAGTTGCTCATTTGCATTAGGCACTTATTCAACTACGCAATACCCAGAGGCGTAGCTAGGGTATTTGGAGCCCAGGGGTAAGATGGAAAATGGTGCTGGCAGCGGCGGTGAGGGGAGGGAGACACGATGCGCTCTCCTCCCCTCACATTTCGGCGTGACAGGAGCGAGTGGGGCATGATGCCCTGGCCACCACCACCGCCCCTCCCGCCTCTCCTGGGCCTGCCAAGGCGCCCAGGGCACGTACCCCACTCGCCCTACCCTAGTTACGCCTCTGGCAATACCACAGATGTAGGTAGGAAATTAGCGCTGTATCACCTGCCTCCGGAGATTAGAACTCCACTTCCTTATTCAATAAAACCTCTAAAAAATTGCTATCAGTAACTGCCACATCAATAAAACACAGCCACACAGCCTCTCTGGAGTTCTAAGTGTACTAAATCTCAATGTGTCTTAGACGGAAGCAGGTAAATGCAGTTCATGGCGGAAAACTCTGAGGAAACTGGTCTTGAAATGGGGGGGTGGGGAGGAGACCAGGGCAGCGCCTTACTGAGGTTATAAGGAGGATAGACCGATGCATGCTGGGAGCTCCAATAGCTTTAAGAGTTTGCTGCCCGATCCTTTGACGCCACCTACAACCCAATGTATATCTTGTGGATACCACTGTGGACCCTGAAGGAGAAATGAACGTTATGGTAAGAACGTGATTTCTCTTATGTCCACAGGTATCCACAGGATAACATTGGGATGTTGTCGAGCGACAGCGAAAATGGCACCAACACGGTCACAAGCTTTCTGGCCTCCCAGGATGCATTGGGGCCTCCACTATATAGTCCCGTCCACTGACTCAGTCAGATCAGTTCTTTCCACAGCGACTTTAGGCAGGAACATTAGGTAGAGACCTGTACAGGCAATAAGAACACACATGCACACCCTTCCATACAAGAAGGAAGAGGTTTTAGTGATGTCTAAATCCTCAAGTCAGATGAGTCAGGGTGGGATCCCTGTGGAAACCTGTGGAAATAAGAGAAATCACGTTATCAACGGTAAGTTCTTACCATAACGTTCATTTCTCTGGCTGGGTCCACAGGATTATCCACAGGATAACATTGGGATTCCCAAAGCCATTTTAGTGGCACGGGAGGACCTTTTGCCCGAAGTCTGCGTCATGAGAGGCAAAAGTATCCAAGGCATAATGTCTGATGAATGTGTTTATGGAAGACCATGTGGCTGCCCTACATATCTATTCTGCTGGAGCACCCTGTTGTGCTGCCCAAGAAGGACCTACCTTACGTGTAGTGTGCGCAAAGACATTAGCCGGAATAGGGACATCTGCATGAGAATAAGCGTCAGATATTACCATTCGGAGCCATCTCGCCAACGTCTGTTTACTAGCAGGCCAACCTCACCTATGGAATCCGTAGAGCATGAAGAGGGAATCTGTTTTCCTGATGGCACTAGTACGATCTATGTAGATTTTTAAAGCCCGGACCATGTCCAGCGACGCTTCTCCCACAGATAGTCCCGATACCTGAAAAGCTGGGACTACAATTTCTTCATTCAGGTGAAACTTTGATACCACCTTTGGAAGATAACTAGATCTCGTTCTGAGAACTGCTCTGTCTGGAAAAAACTTAGGAAAGGAGACTTACAAGATAATTATCCTAAATCTGACACTCTTCTGGCTGACGCCATTGCCAGTAAAAAAAGAACTTTAACTGTTAACCACTTAAGATCTGCTCTCTCAAGTGGTTCAAACAGAGGACCCTGGAGAAATTTTAGAACTAAATTCAAATCCCAGGGAGCTGCAGGAGGAACAAATGGAGGTTGAATATGTACTACTCCTTGGAAAAACGTACGTACATCCTGTAGGTCATCAATCTTCTGCTGAAACCATACAGTCAACGCTGAGACTTGCACCCTCAAGGAAGCAACCTTCAACCCTTTATCCAATCCTGCCTGAAGGAAATCCAAAATCCTAGCTACTTTAAAAGATCTTGGATTGTAATTTTTTCCAGAACACCAATGAATATAGGCTTGCCATATTCTATGATATATACGGGACGAAGAAGGCTTTCTTGCTCTAAGCATGGTTTGGATTACTTGCTTTGAAAATCATTTAGCCTCTAAGATAGAGGTTTCAACAGCCATGCCGTCAAAGACAGACGATCCAGATGACTGACAACAAGGACACTGCATTAACAGATCTGGACGTTGAGGGAGCAGTATCGGTGCTTCCACGGACTTTCTCAACAGATCTGAGTAGCAATGCCTTCTTGGCCAAGCTGGAGCTATTAGAATGATTGCTCCTTTTGCCTGTTTTATCTTTCTCACTACTCTGGGTAACAGAGATATTGGAGGGAACAGATATAATAATAATAATAATAATAATAATAATAATTTTATTTATATAGCGCTCTTTCTCCAACAGGACTCAAGGCGCTTTATGCCAGCTGAAGCCTCCATTCTACTGACAGTGCGTCTACCAGGACCGCTCCTGGGTCCCTTGTTCTTGATCCGTACCTCAGAACTTTGTTGTTTAGACGAGACGCCATAAGGTCTATCTCCGGTAGACCCCATCTGTTCACCAGTGTCTGAAACACTTCTGGGTGTAGTGCCCATTCGGTTTCCTGAATGGTGTGCCGACTGAGAAAATCCGCTTCCCAATTTAGTACACCCGGGACAAATACTGCTGACAATGCCGGGAGATGGAGTTCCGCCCATTTTAGAATGGGAGTTACTTCCTCCATCAGACTCTTGCTGTGAGTTCCTCCTTGATGATTGAGGTATGCTACTGCCGTCGCATTGTCTGAGCGGATCTGGACTGGTCTTCCTTGTAGATTGTCCTTTGCCTGAACTAGGGCCAAGTAAATGGCTCTTATTTCTAACAGATTTATCGGCAGGCAACTTTCCCTTGCGGACCATTTTCCCTGGATCCATAGGCTTCCGAGTACCGCCCCCCAGCCTTGCAGGCTGGCATCTGTCGTCAGGACTTGCCACTCTTTTATCCAAAAGGGTCTCCCCTTGTTTAAATGGTCTGTCTGTAGCCACCACGCTAGAGACCTTTTTACATTTACTGGAATCTTTATCATCTGTTTCTTTATCGTTTGATGATTTCCGTTCCATTTGGTTAAAATGAGATGCTGCAACGGTCTAGAGTGGAATTGCGCATATTCCACCATGTCGAACGTTGATACCATCAGACCCAACAGTCGCATTGCTGCATGGACTGACATTGTCTGGGCTTGCAACGCTTCCTGAGCCATGACCTGCACCTCGACTATTTTTTTCTCTGATAAGAGAACTTTCTGTAGGTCTGAATCCAATATGGCCCCCAAATGTACCATCCGCTGTGATGGATTCAGGGACGACTTCTCCCAATTTATGAGCCACCCGTGTCTCTGTAAGCAAACTATCGTCTGTTGGAGATGGCTCAACAGTAAATCTTGCGACTGTGCTAAGATTAATAGGTCGTCTAGGTATGGGAATATTCTTATCCCTTGTTTGCAGAGACAAGCTGCCATAACCACCATAATCTTGGTAAACACCCTGGGTGCTGTAGCTAGCCCGAAGGGCAGAGCTTGGAACTGAAAGTGTTCCTTGAGGATGGCAGACCTGATGTAACACTGATGTGATAGTGCTATAGGCACATGTAGGTAAGCATCCAGTTCATCCAGAGATACCATATAGTCTCCCGGTTCCATAGCCAACATTATGGAGCGTAACGTCTATATGTGGAACTCGGGATCCATATGTAGTTGTTCAACATCTTCAGATTTAGAATTGGTCGATATGACCCATTTGGTTTCTGGATTAGAAACAGATTGGAGTAATACCCCTGTCCCTTTTGTCATGTACGTACTGGGACAATCACACCTGACTGCAGTAATTTTTGGACTGTTCTTGCAGGGCATTGGCCTTCGACCCTATACGAGACAGGCTGGTGCAAAAAAATCTTTGAGGAGGCTGCCTCCTGAATGGGAACCCATACCCCTGAGATACTACCTTCTGCACCCAGGCATCTGTTGTTGACTGTTGCCATATGTGTGCAAATTGCAGGAGTCGGCCCCCAACCCTGGAATCCTCCAGGCGGAGGCCCGTCTCTTCAGGCTGAGGGTTTCTGTTCAGGTTTGGAAGCTGGCTTCTTGCTAGCCCACTGCTTCCTACCCCTGGATTTAAACTGGGGTTGCTTAGGCTCCTCTTTAGCTTTCGCTTTACTTTGCCAACGAAAAGAGCAAAATTTTAAACCCTTGGACTTAGGGTTATAAGCAGCCGGAAATCTGACCTTTTTCGATTTAGCCTCTGATTCTAGGATATCCGATAAAGGTTTTCCAATTATATTACCCACAAAAGGCAATGCTTCCAATTCCTTCTTGGATTCCGCATCTGCCTTCCAGGTCCGTAGCCAAACTGCTCTGCGAGCGACTACTCTCAAGGCTGAAGCTTTAGAAGCAACAGTGCCTACATCGATTGCTGCTTCTTCTAAATACTGGGCAGATTGTCTTAAATGGCAAAAACGATCCTCTTGCTCCGTAGTAGGAGAGGGGATGCCATTCTCTAGTTCCTCTATCCATTCGCCCATTGCCTTTGCTACCCAGGCCGAAGCCATAGCAGGTCTTACCACTGCTCCTACAAGAGAAAAAATATTTTTCAATAGGCTCTCTACCCTTCTGTCTGTGACATCATTCAAAGAGGTAGATGACAGTGGTAAAGCAGATTTATGCACGAGTCGCAGAACATGTGCATCTACTTTTGGAGTAACTTCTCTCTTCGAACAATCCCCAGCAGGAAATGGATAATAAGAATCCCATCTCTTAGGAATCTTCTACTTTTTACTGGGCGCTGCCCAAGACTCATCCATCATTTCCGTCAACTCATCTGACGCTGGAAATTCAGCTTTCACTGACTTTGTTCGTTTGAAAACAGGTTCTTTTGCTATTAACGCTGTCTTAGCTGGTTCTTCCAGAGAAAGTACAGCCTTAACTGCATTAATAAGTTCAGCTACATCTTCTGAACTAAAGCTCTGCGACTGATCATCATACGGAGTTGAATCTATTGTTTCCGCATCATCATCATCCGATGTATCATCTTGTGTAGTCTGCCATACAGATGTATCTGTCTTAGTCTTACCTGCCCCTTGGTTGCTTGTAGAGGCTACTGGAACCAAACCATAGGAAGGGAGCTGAATGTATGGGTTCATAGTGTAACCTAACCCTTGAGGTGGTGCTACCGGAGCTAACCTGTCCGCTATTGAAGACAGAGTCTTTGCGAACATATTCCATGGTGGCTCTACTGGAGGTTGAACTAACTCCTGTTTTTTACTTAGCTGAAAAGCGAAACAGTTTGCACACAAATCCTCATAAGTGACCAATTGATTCATATCAATTACCCCTGACTTACAAGATAAGCATGTTAGGGCTATGGGAGTGCTTGACAAATTCTCCTCATCACTTTTGCCGCTCACAGACATTTTATCTGATATTGACTACACAATTTTGTGACTGAAAACACCCTATAATCGGTATATAGAGGTGAAATCAATCTGACCACAGTGCACCTGATTTGAGGGTCAAAACAGGACTGACATTACACAGAAAAGTCAGCACACATACTAGCAGTCAGTCACATGTTAAAGCATTAGACATTGTCATATGAGAATACAACCTCCATAATAACTTATACATAAGTAAGAAAATTGTACTTCGGTTTAACTGGTTCTTTTTTCAACATAACATGCAGAAAACACAGTAATTAATATACAGGTCTCATATGCAATAGGTACTAAAAATTAACAATGCATACTAAGAAGTAGAAGGAATTTTTAGTACTGTATACCCTGCCTCCAGAGAGCGGGATACAGGGAGACTCACCACACTTCCATATCCAAGCAAAGACGCTCGTTAGACGCTGAGTGGATTCAGACGCTACTGGTGTACACTGCCGCTCTTGGTAACCGATAACGGACACGGACGCTGAACGACTCCACGTGCATGCAGACGCTAAAGGCCTGCGACTCGGTCTGGGCGGGTTTATATCCAGTGTACACAACCGCAGCGTCTAAGCTGCGACAGAGTACCCTCGTGGTAGCGTCTGACCGGAAGTGAGGTCATTCAGTTCATGAAACGAGAGACACGCGGGAACTGGCCATAAACTCGGAGGAGGGGCGGCCAGGAGAGCGTCTGAAACCCCCTGTTGACTTAAACTCCCAGGATCGCGGCCTCTACCTAGTCCTGGTGCCTATGATCCCCGGAGCGTAGCGCTGTCACACACGAGATGTTCGGCGCATCAACACACTGTTTGTAGTCTCCACCAAATCAGTGTAGCTGTGTCCTGACCCCTCTAGTAAGAGGAAGTCCAAAGACTCACCGTCTCCCCATGCTCCGGCCACAGCCTGGTTACGTCTGCTGGACCTGCTAGAACATCCGACACAGACACCCGTCGAGACAGCACTGTACCGCGGAGGTAAGCGTTGTTGCGACCCGGTGGGGAGTTGTTGGAGCGACTCTTTCTAATATGCGTTTAAGACGCTGTTAAGAGAAGTCGCTCTAAAAAACATTATAGTAAGTCTATAAAAATAAAGTAATGAAAACTTGAGGCTGCTTTCACAGCAGCCCTGTGACCATGCGGCTTCCTGCCGCACCAAGCAAAAAACTGATCTGACTGAGTCAGTGGGCGGGACTATATAGTGGAGGCCCAAATGCATCTTGGGAGGCCAGAAAGCTTGTGACCATGTTGGTGCCATTTTCGCTGTCGCTCAACAATATCCAATGTTATCCTGTGGACCCAGCCAGAGAAAATAAGAATTTACTTACCGATAATTCTATTTCTCGTAGTCCGTAGTGGATGCTGGGGACTCCGTAAGGACCATGGGGAATAGCGGCTCCGCAGGAGACTGGGCACATCTAAAGAAACTTTAGGACTAACTGGTGTGCACTGGCTCCTCCCCCTATGACCCTCCTCCAAGCCTCAGTTAGGAAACTGTGCCCGGACGAGCGTACACAATAAGGAAGGATTTTGAATCCCGGGTAAGACTCATACCAGCCACACCAATCATAACTTGTGATCTGAACCCAGTTAACAGTATGATAACAGAGGAGCCTCTGAAAAGATGGCTCCAAACAATAATAACCCGATTTTTGTAACAATAACTATGTACAAGTATTGCAGACAATCCGCACTTGGGATGGGCGCCCAGCATCCACTACGGACTACGAGAAATAGAATTATCGGTAAGTAAATTCTTATTTTCTCTAACGTCCTAAGTGGATGCTGGGGACTCCGTAAGGACCATGGGGATTATACCAAAGCTCCCAAACGGGCGGGAGAGTGCGGATGACTCTGCAGCACCGAATGAGAGAACTCCAGGTCCTCCTCAGCCAGGGTATCAAATTTGTAGAATTTAGCAAACGTGTTTGCCCCTGACCAAGTAGCTGCTCGGCAAAGTTGTAAAGCCGAGACCCCTCGGGCAGCCGCCCAAGATGAGCCCACTTTCCTTGTGGAACGGGCTTTTACAGATTTTAGCTGTGGCAGGCCTGCCACAGAATGTGCAAGCTGAATTGTACTACAAATCCAACGAGCAATAGCCTGCTTAGAAGCAGGAGCACCCAGCATGTTGGGTACATACAGGATAAACAGCGAGTCAGATTTCCTGACTCCAGCCGTCCTGGAACATATTTTCAGGGCCCTGACAACATCCAGCAACTTGGATTCCTCCAAGTCCCTAGTAGCCGCAGGCACCACAATAGGTTGGTTCAGGTGAAAACGCTGGAACCACCTTAGGGAGAAACTGAGGACGAGTCCTCAATTCCGCCCTGTCCGAATGGAAAATCAGATAAGGGCTTTTACAGGATAAAGCCGCCAATCCTGACACGCGCCTGGCCCAGGCCAGGGCTAACAGCATGACCACTTTCCATGTGAGATATTTTAACTCCACAGATTTAAGTGGTTCAAACCAATGTGACTTTTGGAACCTAAACTACATTGAGATCCCAAATTGCCACTGGAGGCACAAAAGGAGGCTGTATATGCAGTACCCCTTTTACAA